>NW_024962250.1:26213972-26222653 GCF_019238085.1 Lagopus leucura | reverse complement strand
GTGTATGGGAACTGCTGAGTCACGGCCTGAACCTCTGATTGATCACCTGAGGTGAGCCATGAGTCAGCCAGAGGAGCACAGGTGAAGGCAATTCACCTGTGCTACCGGAAGGGGTGGAGCCAGGCTCCACCCCTCCTGGACCTATTTAAGAGCTGGCTACCAGAGGGGAAGGATCTCTTCTGGAGATCCTCCTCTTTGATATCTTCTAGTGAGCTCAACCCAAGGGTAAGCTCTTCTACTTATTCTCTTTTGTGATCCCTGTTTGCTTTGCCTTACTCTTTTGATTATATTGCAATTATAACATCTTGGTTATACACTTTGCCTTACTCTTTTGATTATATTGCAATTATAACATCTTGGTTATACAGAGGTAAAATGAAATCAGAGGTTTGCACGACTGAATTGTGAAAACCCATGGAACTTGCCTCTGTGTCAGTCCCCTAAAGGAGTACAAGACTTTTTCTTCTGTAAGATAAACTAATCATGTTTGGCTCAAAGGAACTTCTGGAGACTAGCAGGCACCCTGCTGTGGGAGGGAGGAGAACCCCCACTGAAAGGTGGAGTTTGCAGAAGGCTATGTCTTGAAGACAACAGAAATCAGGAAATTCCCTTATAACACTAATGTTACTGTGAGGAATTTGTACAGATGAAAGATTAGATTTCAAGTGGTTTTATTTAGTAAGTTCCATCTAGAAGATCTGAGGTTTCTTTATTTAAATCATTTCACTTTTTTATCTTGTAGCCTTGTAAGTATAGCCTTAGAGAGTCAAAGTCATTGAGGGTGAGTCACAGTTGTTTTTACATTGGGATGATGATGATGATGAGACAATGAACTGAATTATTCCAGAGATGTTCCTTGCTCATTTATATATGACAGCTCCACCAGAATTATTGCCACATTCCAATGTATATGCATTCCCCAAAATTTAGTTTCACAAGTTGTTTTGCTTAGCAGACAAAAAAAAACCCTCCTATTCTGAGTAACAGATGCCTGAAATGCAATTTTTCCCACGCATCTCAAGTATTAGAATCTGCTGTGAAATCAAACCTGTCTTAAAAACTATCATAAGTTTATGTATTCATAATGTCTTTCTCAGGTTTAGCCCAGATTCTCGTTATTTAGCAGTCGGTTCCAGTGAGAATGCAGTGGATTTTTATGACCTGACATTGGGCCCCACGCTAAATCGAGTCAGCTATTGCAAGGATATCCCAAGTTTTGTGATCCAGATGGACTTCTCTGCAGATAGCTGTTATCTCCAGGTATCAGTCATTAATTGTTCAAGATACTGAATAGCAAATGTACTTATGCTGTGTAGGCGTGTTCTCCTTTGAAAACTACTACATTTTGCAATGAAATGTTGGAGTAGGAGGTTCTTGTCATGAGACTTACTGTATTGTGGTACAAGGATTACAAAAATAGTTATCCTGGATATTAAACGCAAGAAATAAGCACAAAAAGGAAAAACATGTTTCAAAATCACTGTAATGTGTTTTCATTTTCTCGATGCTTCCTCTTAAATGAGGAAGCGTACAGTCCATCATTTAGTAAGCCTTAGGGAACTGTGAATCTTCACATCCCTGACCATCATTATGCTTATGTTCAGTTCTGCCCTTCCCAGAGCAGCAACAAAACCAGGGTGGTAGAACTCCCAGCCACAGGGCGGAACACATTTTTCAAAATCAGAATAAATTAGTCCTACTTTGTTTTCTGTATTTTGCTCATATCTGAGAAGAGAAATTACATGAGCTTGGTTTTGCCTCTCCACACCGAGTGAAATACCTGCTTATCAGTGTTAAAGATAGAAGTTAATTTTATGTTATTTATTGATATGCACACATACATAACAGCATGCACAATATATAGAGAGAATGAATGTTATGTGCAGAATGTGAAGTATTTCAACTGTATTTTCTTAATTAGACATTTTAAAATTGAAGATTTCTTACACTTTCTCACTCTTGCCATATACTTGCATAGATTTTTTTTATTATTTTCAACTTATTGAGCAAGATGCTTTATTAATAGATAATTTTAGAGGTACTATCAAGAAAATCAAGAAATCAAGAAAATTCAAAGCCCCTTTGAATTATAATTTCATCGTTTCAAACAAGCCCATGCGTTTTAAATCCCTATTAACTCTTCTCTGCTCATCTGCAAGGTATCTACTGGGTCTTACAAAAGGCAAGTCTATGAAGTGCCTTCAGGAAAACAGCTTGTGGACCAGGCTGTGATTGACAAAATAACTTGGGCTACTTGGACAAGGTAAATGATTCACAGATATACACCTGTTAAAATGCTTGTAACTTCCAGGAGAAGTACCTGCTATTTAGAAGTGTATTTTGTCTCTTCATTCACATACTTTCCTTTAATGCACCTACGTGCTTTGGCAACTTATCATATAAGTAAGTTACAACAAAGTAAGTAGCTTGTATGCTAGAAAAAGAGCTGCTTGACTGGCCAAGGTAACATAAAAACTGACCTCTCCAAAGTTTGCCTTTCTGTTTGTTATGTATCATCATAACATTTGATCATATCTATAGTGGCCTCAATAGTTTTTCGTTCTGCTATGCAAGTTAACTGGCCTACTACATTTTTTGTTTCAAAAGAATGATTTGGGGATATGCTTGTAAAACACTAAGAAACAGTACAAGACTGATGATTTGAGTTTTATTCACAGGATCACACTAATTGTAACTGTATACTAAAATTCCTAATAACATTTGCATATTAAAAGTTGTACAAAAAAGTATTTTTAAAACCCTAAAGTTATTACATTTAACTAAAAATTGATTTAGAAATTACATTAAGTATCACATCATATAACATTGTTATTATATATTTAATCATTTATTTAACATTATGCAAATCTGATTTCTTCTGCCTTATTTTGAGCTGCTTGCCTGCTTTTGTTTCGCTGCCTCAGTCAACAGTTGAGAATAAGTACACATATAGATTATGTTAATCTGTAGTAGTAGTAGTAGTTAATCTGTAGTAGTAGTAATCCTGTAATATTTTGTTGCAAGACCAGACTGAAATTATGAGTTTTTCAAAGGGCTCTGAATACTGAGCTAACTTTGGAATTCTTTTTGGGTAAGCCATTAAGTACTACTTTCTTTACATTCTTAAAAGTATGCACATACATTGTATGCACAGTTGAATAAAAAGAAACTTTTGAAAAGGTTTTGCAAATGAGGTTTTCTAGTAATGTGCTTTTTGGAATCACAAGATATATATTTCTTCTTCGTTACCCTCAGTCCCCTCCCCCACCACTCCATTAATGAATAACCTTCACTGGACACAAGGAGCCTTCTCATCTGATGATATGATATGAAAATGTTACAGACAAACATTGTGACAATGTATATTTTAAAACTGTTTTCTGATAGCTAAATTTTATTTGTCCCAGCAGTGTCTTTGAGCATTCTGTCCTTTCTTAATTTTTTTGCAAATACCTCACTGCTGATTTCACCTTCTGTTTGTTAGTGTTATAATGGGACACAGTACGTGGGGAATTACATCACTCAATAAATTTCAGAAGCACTTATATGATGATGTAAACATTAATTAAGGAATAAACTTTATATGAGATTTGTATGTATAGGAATAAAATGTAGGAACAATATTTTTCTGAAACATGTTACATTAATAAAAGTTGCTTACTATTCCCTTACTGTATTGCTTTTCCTGCAGTTTCCAGAAGTATGTCTCTCTCTTCTTTTTCAGTGTTCTAGGTGATGAAGTAATTGGAATCTGGTCCAGACATGCTGAAAAAGCTGATGTGAACTGTGCCTGTGTCTCTCACTCGGGAATCAACCTTGTAACAGGCGATGATTTTGGCATGGTCAAACTGTTTGACTTTCCGTGTCCTGAAAAATTTGTAAGAACCTGATTTTTGCATGGCTATTAAAAAAAAATAAAATAAAATACTGCTGATATTATAAAAATATTTTCTTCTCTGAATTTGTAGCTTTGTAATGCATATTTGTAACCTTAGTTTCAGTCTCATCAGCATGCTTAATCTCAAGTTCTTCCTAATTTTCCATTTTGTACTGTGACTCTTGCTATAAGTTCTGATAGGTGTTAATACTGTTTGCCAGGCTGCCTTAATGTAGCACCTTCTTAATTTTTTTAATCTGCATCTCCAATCTCTATTTGACAGATGAGGAAAACATTTGGTAGTTTTAGTCCCATTGATGTATTTCCATGGATGAAGTGTTTATAGATTTGTCAGTAATACTGGCATAGTTCATTTTTGGGATTTGAGACTGCACTGCATTGATAACTCGTAATGAAAGACATTTCTTTTCAATATTAGAAATTATAAAAATAAGTATCAAAATAAATATAAATAAATATGAAAAATTTCTAGACAACTATCATGTGACAAAATATATTTTGTATTTTTACGTTAATGCTTAAGCATTGCTCCAAATTTGCAGGTGCTGTCTCATTTGGAGATAATTTTATCTTTGCAGCTCAGTGGTGGTTCTTCAGGAGATTTTTCACATCTGAAAGCCTATGTAGCATTCCGAATTATATGACTGTATGATGCAATAAAAACGTAGATAAACGCATGCCTACTTGTTTTGATTTACAAGTACACAGAATATTTAGACTCTTTCATTTCATTGTTTTTTTTCAGGCAAAACACAAACGATTTTTAGGTCACTCTGCCCACTTAACCAACATTCGATTTACAAGTGGAGACAGATATGTGGTTAGTGCAGGAGGGGATGACTGCAGGTACGTATCTGTTCTGTTCTTATCTGAAAGCATGTGGGAGTGGACAGGGATAATCCATAACTGTATAAAGCTCAGGCTCAGAATTTGAATCATTGAATATCTATGCTTGTTTTTCTGTTACACACACACACATATATATATGCATATATATGTAAAGAATATAAAGAAATATATAAAGAAGTAAATATTTGCAACAAAATAGCCCAGATGTCAGTATGAACAGTTAAGATTTACTAAATTAAAATGTGTGTATTTCTGTATTCAGAGCGTTATACATTTAAACATTTTTTTAAATTTTCACAGTGTCAGCTCTTTCTTATATCTTATATTTAATTTCTTTTTGAAAATACAGCTTATTTATTTGGAAATGTGTACATATGCCTCATTGAGGGAGACATGGAGACTTGCAAAGAGGACGCTGCATGAAGTACCAGGCATGAAATACCCAGGATTGCAGTGTGATATTCTACTGTGCCCTGCATGCTTAAGAAATGGTGCTGATCCAAGACACAGAGTAATCTGTCTTTGAAAGACAAGTATCTAGAGTCTGTCAGAAGATAGACTGTAAGAAATGTGCTGAGGCCATTAGATTTGACTTCTGTAATCCGGGTTTGTATTTCACTTACTGCCAGATGTTGAAAATGAAAAACGTGGATAAACGGAAAAAGGGAATTGTTAGTCAATGTACAGTATCACAGTAAGAGCCTGGGTTTTGAATCAAGAGATGTTATTTCTGATCTAGTACTGTACGTTGATCTATTCTGAGCATGAATGTTTCTGCTTTAAGTTTTGGGGTCTGAATATCATTGAGAAAAGAGTATTCCATATTTTATTACTGAAAGAAACCATATATTAAATATATAGTATTTTAATAAATGTTTAATTATTATAATGGCAAATTATATTTCTATGACTGATCAAAAGGAAGCATCATTTGATGAAGCAGAAAATAAGACAGCTGATTCCTTAGGGCTTAAATATTTCTGTATTTAGAGGCCTGGGTCACAATCATGTCTGGTGAAAGCTGCTGGATATGCATGATCTTCATGACTAATTTAGTGTTTTTGTTGCACTTAAACATTAAATTAGTTCCGTGAGCAAAATCAGATTTGCTCACATTGTGAGTGCCTTGCCCACAACCTAAAAGTCTAACTCCAATTTTTGCCTTGTGAATAAAAGTTATTCTCAGTGGAAGAGAGGTGATTGCTGTGCTGCTTGACTAGGCTGCTAGCCTCTATATTGGAAGTGTGGACTACAGTGAGAATTTTGTAACCTTCGTAATTGACAAGGCTTGGGATATCACCAGTTGCAAAAATAGAATTTCTTAGCAATATGAATTATTTTCTCAGCATCATAGGAAATTCAGAGAGAATATGAAATTTCCAAACTCTATATTTTGTGCATTTTAACTTTTTAACAGAGTTGGGACTAGCTGGGATAAGTGTCTACTCAGATTTCTCTCCTGATTGTAAAATACATCCAATCATATGCTTCTTTAAATGGACCTGCTGTCACCTCTCGCAGGAGTGCTTTTATTCTATCCTGCAAGGGTAGCTGAGGTGAAAAAGAAAAACACCTGAGTGATGGTGAAAACCTGAAAACTGTAAATGAGGTAGAAGGGAGGAAGATTTCATCAGCTATTTGTCTAAATCACGTCATAGCCATGCGCTACAGACTGAACCTGTTATTTTAATCAGTGTGGTTATTTTTTCATGCAACACGGAAGGGAATAGAAGTAACTAATTATCAGCACTACTCACAATTGCATTCTGATAGGAACATGAAGTTCTTTTTGTCTGTGTAAGTCAGTGTTGCTTTAATGATGCCATTTGTTTAGGTCAGTCAGCAGATTTGATATTATTCCCCTCTTGCATTCTCTTATACCAGATATGTGACATAAACCTCATCTCTTCTTGGAAGCATCTTGTGTGCATGGTAGTTCTAGCGGGAATGGGAAGGTTTGCATGTAGAAGAGGAGGGGAAAAAAGTTTATGAGCCAGACTTTTGTGCTCTCCTAGATCCAAAGATGTTTGTTATATACTCTACAAGCTACTTGTCCCACAGACTCAGATATATTTTATATATCAAGATATAACAAATATTTATTTTAAAGAAGTTGATAACTAGACTATTGGCAGGTTTTTTTGGCTTAATGCTTCTTAGCAAAGCCTTGCCAGTCATGCAGTTGCTATTCTGCAGGATCAAATACTCTGTGAATGTGGTCCGTGAGTGTTGAGGGAAATCTTATCAGTAACGTCTTTAACTTTAGGGGAATTGCATCTGAGAAATGAGACAAGACCTGATTTGTATCATCACTTTGTTGCCTCTCTGCCTATTTTGTGTGAAAATTGGTATCTGATATTTAAATCTTGGCCGGAGAAATCAATTGTAATATGCTGTACTATAGCTGTAATTCTTTCCCTTTCTAAACACATCCGTGAAGGACTACTTGAAGTAAGATTTTTTTCCTGCCTCTCTTTTAAGATTGCCTTTTATCAGTTTAATTTGGATGGCTGTTAAGAGCTCCTTCATAGTCTGTCCAACACAGACAGCCAGAACAAAGTCCATTTCCAGCCTCTTATGAGTTTTCCCCTCAAAATCCTAGGCTCAATATTTTACATCCTTACGATCTTCTGTAGGCCTTCATCTGATGTTAGAAATATGTGGGCCATCAAGTTTTGTTCCTTATCCCTGTAGTATCATCTCTGATCATGTCCTCTTCTCCTCCACCTGTGTTAATTTAACTGTGCCTCTCCACTGATAATTTGTCATTGGTGCTCTTGTCCTGATAAATCTCAAATGCCACGTGGGTGGTGGAGTACCAGCAAAAATTGATGGGTAGATTGCAGCTGGGCAAGACTGAGAGCAACAGTGCAACAGCCAGAGCTCCAGCTCTCCCTGTTTGTTCATTCTCTTCTGAACCTCACTGCAACTGTAAAAGGGCTGGGAGCTGGGGCAGGGGCTGGAAGCTGAAGAATGTTAGAAACAAAACTACCAGCCTTGTTCTGCCTGTTGCAGCCAACTTGGCAGCTGGTTTTTCCCTGACAAACTGCTCAGGGGTTTGCGAGGTAAAATGTGGTCAGCCAGCAGAGAATGGTCAAGAATGGTGAGGAGAATGTACAGCTTCAGTTGCAGATTTGTTCTTGAGGACCACTTGGAGAATGTTCTGTGCAATCAGCTAGCTGCAGGCACACTTCAAGATGGCAGCTTTGTGGTCTTTGTGGTGGTGCTTCTTATTGTGCCTCATTTGCTGTTTACATTAAGTGCTACTGTAGTAACTTGCTAACTGTTGCCACCAAGATTGGTGCTTGAAGCCTGTGCAGAGGGCAGCAGGCTGCCTGTGTCAGTGGGCATTGGGACCCTGTGGCTTGTTCTCAGAAGATAGAGGCTGATGTGACCTGATAGGGCATTTTATAGGGATGCTGGAATGCAGAGGGATTGGTCACAGCCTTGTGCTTGTAAACATTGGAGAGAAGAAAAGTGGGCTAAAGGACTTGATCCAGAGCTGGGGAAAGCCTGTTCTGTGATTGTGCAGTGCTAAGGAATTGGAAGGAAAACTTCTTTGTGTATTTGGATTTATTTTTATTTTTTAGTTTACTTGGATTTATTTTCTAGTTTAGTTGTGTTTATAAGTCTCTTTGTGGCTAGCAGCAAACATGTATCTTTGGGATCTTTACAGTCAGCAATGCAGAACAGCCACTAGACGGGGACCTACAAAAACCGTCTGGTCCATCTCCATGACCACTTTAGGGCTAACCAAAATTTCAGGCATGTTTTGAGGTCTCTTGAAAGAAGAAAAAGAAATAGAGAACTGTCTCAAGGAAAACAAAATGTAATCTCACCTAAAAAAAAAAAACAAACAGTCTTGAAAGCTACTTAAGTATGCTGGGGGGGGGGGGGGGGGGGGGGGAGGAAGATAATGGGAGAAGGCAAATCA
>NW_024962250.1:25845897-26213872 GCF_019238085.1 Lagopus leucura | reverse complement strand
GTTTTGAAATCTGAAATTTCTCATTCTTAAGAGAGTAGTCGTATACAATTTCAGATTTTGATTTGATAGAGAAGGCAATAGATTATATGAAATTAGAGACAAAAGAAGGCACTTCAGACAATTAAGGCTACTTTATGACTTGGTTTTGATAGTTGAAGGAAAGTTTCAGAGCAACTTCAGTTTGGCTCAATATCAGGTTTTGAACTTTACGCAAGTCATGTTAGTACTGACTTGGAATTGCACCATTAGGAAGAAAGCAGACATGACTTACCTCCTGAATCTGGAAAATAGATCAAAATATAGGACCTCAGTACCTAGAGCAGAACTTTGAGAGCATTCCAAGTGGCTTAGTTTAAACCTGCAATCCATTTCTTTCAGCTGCTGCCTTGTCTCTTCTCTGGCTTCCAAGTTTGCCAAGGCAAACGAACCCTTCTTTCAACAAGCCCTGAGCACCTGTCTGTGCTGCACCTCACCTGCTTTCTAGATTGCACCCAAGAGAGCTCAAGTCTCCTTTAGCAGGTGGATTTCACTCTGAATCTTTACTTGGGAGTCTTAATATATTGCACTTTGCACTGTATGGTGTAACAGTGGGGCAGCCTAAGGATCTTGTTTTCAAATGCAGTTCTTACACAGGCAAGATGATATATTTCCCTATTTCATTATCAGTGTCACAGATGGGACAAGCCTTAATCTTTAAAGATTCCTTTTATTCTGTTAGTATAAACAAATGTTAGCATAGACAAATGTTGTTTTGTCAGTATTTTGGGCAAAGTGAATCATCCTGTAGGCTCTACAGAAAGGGAAGTCAGAATGAATTGTCACATCTGTGATTTTAGTATCACTTGCTGCATTGCATTTGCACATCCTAGTTCTGTCAGTTTTCTTACACTTCTTGCAGTCTGCTCTGTTTTCCTGAAGTTTATGGCACCATTCAATCTTTGCTCATGTATGTATAGATAGATAAGTGAGCTTGCCAAAGCCTACTATGCATTCTTTATACCGAGCACTGTGGCACGGTCAGACCAAAACCATTTCTTTGGTTCTCTCACTTCTGACCTTCAGTTAACTTTGGCTTCAGACTTAAAATCTGCAGATCTCGTTTCAGGAGGGGAAAAAAAAAAAAAAAGTGTTAGGTGTATAACATGCATAAGAGCCACAATTGATTACCTTGCCAAAATCATTCATTAGTTAGTAGTAATTAGTGTGTGGGTTTGTTTTTTCCCAGTCTATTTGATGCTAGAACAGGTTACCATCCCCTTCTCAGTTTACTTGCAGCATAACAGTCTAACTAAATCTCTTTAAGAAAAAGGAGGGGGAAGAAAGAAAAGGCACAGGTGTTCTTTTTCCCTCACAGTGTGGAGAAAAAATAATTAAGATCTGTCTGAGCATGGTGGCAATAGGCAACTATCATCATTTCATATACTTTTTAAACTATGGAAAATGGTAGAAAATTGAAAGCCAGTAATATAAACCCAGAGAAAAGGAGAAAGTGGGAAGCAAAGGAAACAGGGGGAAACAAAGGCCAAAGGACTGGCACTGGTGGAGGGGAAGCAGCTCTACACAAAGAACAAATGTCTTATTTCAGATGGCAGGCCTTCAGGGGTGGCTTATAGGGTTGGAGGACTAGAGAACTGTAGTGTAAATAGTGCTCAGGGAAAGGCTGCTGGCAACTTTGTTTGCTGGTTTTGGGGAGACGCAGATTCTTATTTGTTGCTTTTCAACTGCTGTGCCTGTGGGACAACCATTTAGCACAGGGGTGCTGCAGCCAATGCTAGTTACCACTGTTGCAGCATATGCACATTGGTAGCAAGCAGTGTTGATGGAAAAATGCTTTGTGATTTTGAGAGCTCAGGTAAAAGAGTTTAATATTGTATTTTAAAATGCTCCTTATCTTTCCCGTGTAAACCAAGAATAGATTTGTCTTAACGGGCCTCTTCTGCTTTTTTTCCACATTTTAGTTTCCTTAAATGCTTTCTTTAAGCAAAACATTTTAAACCAAAGAAACATTATATATTGGAAAACTTCACAGCCAGTCTCTGTCAGGGGCCCTGGGTGTGCGTGGAGCAATCTGAGGCACACGTGGGCTGAATGGTCCTGCAGTGGTTCTGTCTTCAGCCTCCAAATGCAGATATGATAAATCAGAGAGGAATGTAATGTAGGCCTGTAAATCGTATCAGTAGGAACAAATTGGTGATTACAAAATAAGAAAAAGCAATCTCAAGGTAAGCTTTACCTTAAAAATCCAAACTCAGTACTGGTTCTACTGAGGAGACAAAGCTTGACTTTCATGTGTAACAACCCTTGGTAAGAAACATCAGATCTCTGCACAAGTGTCTGAACTATTCTGAACCTGCTAGAGGACAGCTGAGTTTGGCTCATGAGAAGCAGTGTGTCTTGATTTCTCTTTCAAAAGCCAAAATCCAGAATTTTTTGTTTCAATTGCTTGCTGTGGAATAACCTCAAGTCCTGCAGAGCAATTTTGTCTTTTACTTACTTGCACTTCTCCTTTGGTTTGGGCACAGATGTCATGTAGGAACTTATTTGAAAAGAAAGCAAAAAATATATATAATTTTGGCTGGTTTTGATCCCATGTTTTAAAGATGTGTTTGACTCCCACCACAGTTTGCTACTCTTTCTGCTCGAGCAATGCCAGGAGCTGAATGGCACTGACTGCAGCTTTCACAATTTGCCTGGGACTTGAGGACTTCTCCTCTGACTTTCCTGCATTCTTAGAATTGTGTCACACCGTTTGAACTTTGAAGCGGTCCCAACAGAACTGACAAGTTAAACTATGGGAGTAGCACTTTTCATGCTGCACTAGTCTTTCATAACATGAATTCTTCTTCCCCAGGGGACAGATGTTGTTATCCCATGTGTTTCTTGTAACTGCAGCTTTCAGACAGCTTTCACATAGTGCCATCGTCAGCTGTTCTCAGTTGGTCTGAGCAGGAGATGAATGATGATGATAAAGATGTCAATTATTGAAGTGAGTATTGCACTGATTGGTTCTGAAAAGGAGATTTAGTAGGGCTACAATTATTTTCAGGCCTCTGTAGGATTATAAGCCAGGAGGAAATGAAAGTTCTTCACATAATATCCAAAAATTCATTTGTTATCTTTTGCCATTATTCTCCCACAGGCACTACTAATCTAACTTCCACCAAGCATGAATGCTGGCACAAATTGCATGGAAAAAAAATGGTTTTCTGTACTTCAGTGAAATGTTGGTGCTGTTGGGTAATAGGGGTAGTACCTTCCATAGCTCTGCTCTGTTTTTCCTTTACTTGCTGCTACTCAGCTTTGTGTTGTGCTTTCAGAATCAAAGTAGATATTCTCTTGTAAAAAAAAAAGAAAACAAAAAACAAACAAACAGTATTTGGTAATTATGAGCTTAGTTTATGCTTTTTAGTTCAGTTGTGAGTAGACGGCATAATATACAAAATAATGGAAAAGCTGCATTGTTAATTTGTGAGGAAAGCTGATGCATTTTTAATGTGAAATTTACCATAAGCATACATTCACGACCACAGCAATTATTTAAAATAATGTAACAATCTATGTAACTGCATTAGACTCGTTCCCTTTAAAAGTTATATATATGCACTTTTAGCTTTAAGTGGGGTTTAGTCACTCTTTTCTTTTTTTTTTAAGCAAGCAGAAAAGAATCTGCACCTTGCCTTACTCTGAACCTTGTACAGTAGGCACTAAGACATCTGAGCTGCTGAAATTCAGCAACAGAGTGATAGTTTGCTTGCTCTGAAAAGGAAAAAGAACTTCACGGTGGCAGCTTGTTCTGAAAGGGGCAGTTAATGAAGGTACTGGAAAAATAAATAAATAAGCCCCATAATTTGAAGAAGTCATTTACCTGGGAAAAAAGACCAACATTGCAGCATTGTTACAAAGCCTAGAGCCCGTCCTTTGCTATTCTCCTCCCACCAGGTCACCTTAGAATATTTTACTGTAGTTCTTTAAGCTTAAAATCCAGTTGTCTGTTTAGATTTGTTGTGTTTCATTATGGAGTGTGTCCAATAATCCCTTTTGCTTTAACCAAAAAAAAAAATTATTTTGATCTAGTCCAAAGGTATGGTCATGTATTACTGTCATAAGGATCATGGGTTTCAGTGTACTCTATGTTGGTTTCCACCATGAACATCTATTTCCTGTAACAATGTTGTATGTTTATTTAAAGTAAAGCATATATATATTATATATATATATATATATAAAATATATATAAATTAAACATCAGATTTTTGCATTAAGATTTTTTTAAATTTGATTATGAACCTTGAGTACTTTAAGTCACATTTAAAAAACTTAAAAATAATTTCCTGGAGCATCACGGTTCAGAATTCAAGACTGTATTTGTCAAATTTAATTTTAAAATATGTAGCTAATGTTGTTTTCTGATCAAATGTAAATATTTGTAAAAAGAAATCTTTTGTATATTTTTGTGAAAATGTAGTTCCCCAACAGATACAAAACATTTAATAAAAAAGTGCATTCATGTTCCTGCTCCCCACGTTCCATCATTATGGTACCCATTAAGATATTACTGGGAAGCTTCACTGGAAGTTTTCCAAAGGAATTTATTACAGCGTGTCCAGGATTTGGGTGTGCTGCAAGATAAAAGAGATTCTTCACAATCAGACTCAGAGATACGTTCTCACTTCCATTTATAAAGGATGATATCTGAAACCATTTTCTTTCAAGAGAAGCGGTGTTTAATTTTGTAAGGTTTTTGAATAGAGCACAACATCACATTTCTGCTTAATTGTTCCCATGAAGTGTTTTTGTGCCCCCCCTGTGCCACTCTTTGAGAAAGCAGCCAGGGTCTGATAACTATTACATGGCAAAAAGATCCAACAAACCAGCAACTTTTTCTTCCCAGTGAAGAGATAAAGGGTTGAGGCACTTTTTGCTAGGACAACTGCGCGTCATACCAACCAAACACCTGCTGAAGGGAAAAAAGTACTTCTGGCATAATCTTAATACAGGAATAAACTTCCTAATAACGATACATTTCTCTGCCACACCTAATCTTGAGCAAGAAACATTATTCAAACAGAACACAAAATGTGCTTTGAAAGTTTTTAATGGAATTTAAAGTAAACTTTTATTACACAGACATCTTCTTACCGTGTAAAAAAAAAAATGTAAAATTGCTCAAGCTTACAAACTTGGAAAATTAGAGACATTTCAAGTATGCAATCAACTTTGTTTTATGAAAACAATGTATATTAAAAGTTCAAAATGCATGAATTCTTCTAACATCCCGTGCCTGGGGGTTAGCTGTCCTTTCCACTACTGTCCAAAGGAGGCAGAGTTCAGTCCCCATTTGTATCACCGTCATTCACTGAGGGGAAAGAGAGAAACAAGCCATGTAACTCCTACCCTTTTGAAAAGATGATTTCCTACCTTTGTAGCAATCAAGAGTTTTTGTTTATTTTTTAAATGAGATTAAAAGAAGTAAAACACTCAGGCAATGTGAGTATCTTTAAGATGGACCAATGACTGGAGCTTTGGGACAGCTGAAGCTGCTCTGCCACAGAGTCTCCTGGCCTGAGCAGAGAACTGCCCAGCTCACAAACACTCTAAAGAAGAATCTGAACATTTTGTGGAAAAGAGAGCTTGGTAAGAAATGTAAAAGAGTGGTTAAGAACAACTGATGTTGTGTTTACCAACTTTTAGTTGAATAACACTAAAAATCCAACACATCTAGGCCAGGATTTCAGCAGCTCTTCCACATCCTAACTGAAGGGCACTTGCATTGTAGTGTTCCATCACATCAGTAAACGTTTATGGTACTGAGACCAGCCAGTACAGAGTTCCCTTCAAGAAAGACGCCTCTAACAGCTATCTTTCTTCAAATAATCTTGGCTGTTGATCACAGACACTACACTCATATCAGTAAAATTACATTTGTGACTTCAGTACAATTATCGAGGAAAAAAAAATAAAATCACCTGGTTTGAGTTCGAGTCCATTTCAAGGCATGGCGTGGAGGGACAGCAATAGCTGGGTGGTAGAATGTGCAGTCTGGCCTTGTACACTGGGTGTTAAACCTACAATGCTAAAAATGAAAGCACGTTAGAACAAGCTACTTGATGGTGGCTTTTTAGCTTGTTTGGGAATTAACCTTGAGAGTTACATGGAAATTTGTATCGCTGTACAGTGTTTCAGATCATTCAACTGATGGTCTCAGAGATGAGTGCTATCAGTTCAACCCAGAGCAGAAAGGCATCCCTGCTTGTAAATGTTAACTGTGAGTTAAATGCTCCAAGACCACCACTAAACTGACAGGTGGAAATCCATTCACTTCAAGCCATTTCAGCACCATTAGAGATTGAAAAAGCACTAAGCTTCCTGGAGTGAAACTACGTACAGGCCCAATTTTCAAGTATAAAAGCACTTTGGTTATAAAACCTTCTAATATAAGTTGCATTGATGTACTCTGGTAACTGGTCAGTTGCTGAAGTTTTCGCACACTGCAGCATGCCCAAAGGAAAACTCAGGAGTATGAAATATATTACTTCCAGATTTTTTGTGAAGTCATTGTATGTTGTTTCTGAGCTAATATTAAAATGTGAAAAGTGAAAAGAAAAATAGGAAATGTTAGTGACATTTCCTGACTCAAAGCAATGTATTTCAAGTATTTTGTAGAAAAGAAGCAAAGACACAGGAGATAGTTCTTACTTTTGGGTGGTAAAATGGACATTCCATTTTCTTACAAGCAGGAAAAAACTTGCACAGCGGGCTGCTGGAGGATACAGACTGTGCGGGCAGTGGTGCTAATAAAAAAGAACAGGAAGATGACATCGATCAGAACAAATTGCTTTTTAAAATGTAATTCCACAAAGATACATCAATCCTTTCACAAGAAATTACATTTTATAATACACCACAGTTCTGCAAGAAATAGAGGAAACCCATCACAGTGTGCTAAGTGGATCTCAGCCTGTGGTACAACAAGACTATCAGGTAATCACTAGCCTCAGTTCTCCACTATTTTACAGCAGAAGTGCCATGGTAACACTTCAACACATTTAGCAGTGATCCTGGTAGGCAGAAAACTTCATGTGCTGCATTTAGACAGCAGAAAGCCCGCTAGAGTGCAAGTCAAGAGAAATGAAATGCACAGGCAGTGCACCCTCCAGGAATACACTGGAGCTGCTGGAAATGATAAGGAGATAAGCACATTGTGTTATGTCTGCTGGTAAAGTAACAAAACTGCATCCTACTATGACTGAGGACTAAAACACTTCCAAAAAATCACAACTTCAGTGGTGCAGCCCTTGGCACTGCTCAAGGGCTTAGGAATACCAACGATGCTTCAAGCACAGCAGTTGCTTTCATAGGGTAACCTCATTCCCTGAAAGTCATCTTTTCACTACAAAAAGCAAATTCCTACAAAAAAAGCTCACATATTTCACCCCTTCTGTTTTCAATTTGCATCATAAGCTCTGTAACGTGAATTAATTGAGAACAAATTTGAGAACTGCAATGCTGGCTAACTCCTCCAGCAGAAGGAACTATTTGTGCAAGGCACCACTCTGGCCTTGCATAGAGGGTGAGATTTTATACAGACTCGTGAGTAACAGCATTCTGGGATATATATATATTTTTAATAGCAAACACAGGTTTTTGTCATAATTCTGGATTATTATTGTTATCTAACATTAACACATCAAAGAAAATTAAGTCACATCACACAGAAATATATATATGTTTTCATCAATTACATTTTCTGCTCCTTCTATACTACCTTCCCTTCATTTAAGGCTCAGAAAACAAAAGGAGCTCACCTGGTTTCGGGGATGGAAGTGGGTTTCGTCGACTGGCATGAGTGTAAGGGCAGTCTGGTTTAGTGCATTTTGCATCATATTTACAGTTTGGATGGATGAACAAGCATTTATCAGCAAACTTGCAGTTGGGAAAAACTCTGAGTAAAAAGAAATTAAGATGTAAGCTCTGATTGGAGCAAAATCCTCAAGCAGCTGTTGCACATGAAAGGCAGACTATCACACAGTTCTGCTGCCCAGAACTGCAGCAGGGTCTGCACGTGTATGTTAGTTACTTCCAAAGCCAGGCATGCAGACACAGTGTACAAGCCATGCCAACTCATCTGCATCCATTTCCCCTGTGTACTCTTTTCATTCACAGTAAACAACAGAACTACTCCACACTCAGTGCAGTTTCATCACAAGCTGCTCGTTGCAGGCTAAAGCATCATCCTTAGCATGTAGTGCCGAGCAGCAAAGGCAGCATGAATTCAGATGTTTGTGTGGGGAGAGTTTCCAAAATGATATGGCTTATGTAGAGGAAATGCTATTCTGAATTTAGGTATGTGGGATTTAAAAAGGAAAATTCCAATAACTGAGTAAAGGAAGCCACCCAGCATTTATCTCAAAACAGAAATCTTCCTCTAGATTGCTGCTGCTTGTGAAAGAGAAGTCAAACGCTCAGTGCACATTCACAAGTTTGCTTTCAAAATCAAAAATTACAGCAGCACCATATAATGGTACCTTAACATACTGAAAAGCATTGTGATGACCCACTGCCTAGTTACATCAGTACAATAGATTTATGCTGCGTTGGGAAAATTACCATCACAGAAGGGAAATTTGGAGTGCTGAAGTAAAAATAATGGTAAGATTTCAAGTGGATGAGCTTTGTACTACTCACTTGCAAGGTTGTGTGGGGTGATGGTACATACATTCATCTCCATTTTTGCAAGCAGGCCAGTACTTGCAGCGCTCGAGCACCTTCTCCTGTTTCTGTAGCACATTCAACTGTTCCATTTCCACTAGGAAGGAAAAGAAACAAACAAACAAATAGATCTGATAACTTTTTGGTTCCATACACATTTTGACTTACATAGTATAGCATAATTGAAATTCAGAATATTTTCTATATTTCATGTGCCCACCCACCTTAGCTCAACTGATGACAAGCCCCTACTAAAAAGAAATTATCAACAGCAAAAAAGTGTGTGTTTTTACAAATAGGATTTATTAGTATGGCACTTCAGACTAACTTCATTTACAAATTATGAATCCCTAACAGATACACACCTATACCTGAAACACTTCCTGTGCAACAAAGCTTTAGACAGGATCATGAATGAGGCAATGCTGGTAAGAGCACACATTTGTAAGGGTGTTACTCTAATATGTCTTTCACTGTACCAGTAAAAGGGTACCAATGAATGACAGAACTGCAGGGGTTGGAAGGGACCTCAAGAGTTCATAGGGTCCAAACCTCCTGCTAAAGCAATACCCTACAATAGGTCACACAGCTCCAGATGGGTCCTGAATATCTGCAGAGAAGAGATCCAGAGATGTTCCAGTGCTCCATTCACCCTTACCATATAGAAGCCCTTCCACATTAGTATGGAACTTCCTATGTTCATAACTCCTTGCCCTATTGCTATACACCACCAAGAAGAGCCTGGCCTCATCCATTTGTGGCCCACCTCCCAGTAGATATTAGTAAGCATTTATCAGATCCCCCCTCAGTCTTTTCCCCAGGCTGAACAGCAGACACAGGTTACTCAGCCTTCCTTCATACAGGAGATGCTCAAGGCCTGTAATGATATTTGTTGCTGTCTGCTGAACTCCTTCTAGGAAACCCCTGTCTTTTTTCAACTGGGGAGCCCAGAACTGGACACAGTAGTCTCATGGTTATCTTAACATTGTGTACTTCTTTAAGACTGCATAAAATGAACAGTAACACTGAAGCCAGTGGGACAGAAAGGTTCACAGAAAACACCTACAGGATTAAGACCAGAACTCCCCCACAGTTTTCCTGTAACTGTTCACACATTTACTACTGGATCCGTGAATCTTCAGTGTTCTTCACACAGTATCAAATATTATCCTTTATTTAGTTCTGAAAAGTTGGATGCACTGCTACTGTAGAAAATAAAAGTCTCCGTTTTCATAAGAAATCTAAATAAGCTGAATTCAAGCATGACTTTAAGCACTCACCAGATCAACGACAAAACAGCAGCCTTTCTATTTTTTATCAAATTCAAAACAGAAACAATTTAAGCTTAGGTTTCAGTACACAGATCCCACATTATTCAAAATATATTCCAGCAACTGAACTCAACCAACACCTCATATTCAATGCACATTTTGGTACGAAAAATTTAGACAGAAACATTAAGGTTAATACCAACTGATGCATTTGTTGGAGACATGGGAAAGCATTTATCACAAAATCTGTCTAATTAACCAGAAGTGCAGATTTCTGGTGATGAAGACAAACTACATTTTCAAATGAGAAAAAAAAACAAAAAACACCAAACAATCACCACTACTGAGCTGTACAGAGAATTCCTTAAGAGTGGTATTGCTCTCCTTTATCAAGATAAAAGCCTCTAAATATACGAACCCACTGAACTACCACCTTTCATTTGCCTCAAGGATGTTCTCATGGGAAAGATAAATACCATTGCTTTGATTTGTTGAGAATGATAACATCCAGAAGTTCTACATGCAATCAAACCACCACACTAGTGTTAGATCCTGTTGGCAAGGGTAATTACCATCAGAACTGTCTAGCTGCCGGGTTACAATCTGCATCTGCTGTGCTCGAAGGCCTTTCAATCCTTTGCCTGCACATATATTTTGGGTAATTGGCTTTAATCCTTCAGTTATGTACATATCTTCCTCTTCTTGATCTGAAAGGTATCCCGGGGGACTGGGCACACCATCCAGTGTCACGATGAACTTGGGGCTAGCAGGTTTCTCTGGCTGTGCAATCTGGTCTCTATAAAACAAAGAAATGTAGTAAAAACAGATTCTTACTCAAGTCTCCCAAGTAAAAATGTGCCTTTGTACCAGTAGTATCACAAGCCATAGAGTAACACAGCATCAAACTTTCTTTTAAGACTAACAATAATTAACTTCAATTACTCATAAGTGTTTGCCTTCAGGAGTCTCTTGCACACCAGTAAGTAATACAGCTTACAGCAGCATCCAGCACAGAACTGCTGGGTACACTCAAGTTTGCTGCATTCAGCTAAACATACAGATCTGAAAGCCTCTAACAAACACAGACACAGGAAAGTAATTATCGTTTAAGGGAATTTTGTTTATGACAGTACTTAAAGGGGATAGCAAAGTATAAAACCAGGAGATGCATGCGTGTTTTCTCCACTCTTTCAATGTCCCATCCATTCCATCTGAGTAATTACCTACACCATCGTGACTGTAAATGTTTGGTAACTCACTATGGAGCTCTTGTCTTTGACACAAAGTGATGGTATAAACTTTGTTTCTCTATGAAACTGGGCTAAAAGCAACTACAGTGCAGAATGCCTCTAAAAAAAAACCAAAAAACAGTGCTGACAGCATGACTAGGCAGAACTCTTAAGTTTAAGTAGTCAGAAACAGTTCAGTTTACTGCCTTTCTCCTGACATCACAGCTGTCAACTGTGAATTGTGTCAACTACTCTGAAAGATTTTCCTTTGTGGTTTGCTCGTTCACTGTTGGTTTTGGTCTTAATCACCACGTGCTCTTAATGCCAATCATAGAAATGAAACCTGAGTTTCCCAAACACAATGAGAGAGCACAGCAGCCCATAGCGATGAAGTACATCATGTAAGTATGAGCAGTTTTTGCTTACCAGGTGAGATGCAGACACATACAGATAAAACTATTTGCCAGCAGGAATACAGCAGGAATTAATGAAATAGAAAAATTACTGTATGCTGCTCATTCCTTTGGATAAATAAAAAAACAACACCACCCACAATGAATCATTTGCAACTGATGAGAAATTTAAACTCCTGGCCAAACTCACAGGGTGACTTAAATCTCTTGTTCCACACACTGTGTGACTGTTGTGGTACTGAGTTTCATGCAGAATGTGCTGTTTTCCTTCCAATACTGACAGCTCAAGCAAGGCTGCTCTTACTTTTATTGCATTAAAAGGCATTTCATAAAAAACACAAAAGAAAGTGAAACAGGTTCTGCCTTCTGCCCAAGGCAACATTCAACACGAGTTCATTTTTCACGATTACACAGATCTTGGCTGGACATGCAAACCAACAGAACGGCTGAACGATTCCTTTTAATTCACAAACATTCTGACTTTATGAGAAATAACTTTCTACCGTGTCTGTATCAGACGTCCCGAGAGCACTCGCATTGCCTCTGTGGCCCTCTTTCCCAGTTGCTGATTCTGTGGTGCTATTTCCTCAGACAGTTTGGGCTTCTTCAAGATGAATGACCTCGTATCAGTATGGACCATCGATTCTCCGTCGTAGTAATCTGATTTGGGAGAAAAATTACATTAAAAAAAATAAATCACAAAAATAATCATGTAATTGCACTGTAACTTACATCATAACTAACAAAAGTCCATTTACATGGCCAATGAACTGCATTTCTTTTGTTCTAAATTCTTACTAGTAGCTTACAGAAAGCTTTTTTACTTTCTCGCTTTTTCCATAAACATTGATCAGTGGGAACCATAGACAATATTAGGCTTGCACAGAAAACCTTGCACTGGAATGTAATAATGCTGTACTGAAACAGCACTGAAGAAAACATACACGCAAAATCTCTCAGCTCTGCACACCTACTGATGTAACAGTTTTTCTCCTGAGACACATAGAAAGTAGAAAATACTAGAAATCAATATCAATAACCAGAAAGGAAATTTTCTTTTAGTATTCACTACCAGTAGCATTTGAGAATGAGCAAATTTTCATTACGAATAAAAGATCATGAGACTTAACCTTGAGTTATTTGCAAGGTATCCTCAACGACGGGATCCACCTGCAGCCGAGAAGAGAGTTCCTTTTGTTCTGCTCCTAAAGCAAAGAAACAAAAAAAACCACCAAGAATCAGGAACATAATTTACTCTGTGTCACAATGCTGCTATAGACTAATGCATGAAGCTTTAAACAAAGCTTTAAAAATGAAGTAGAACTGAAGCATACGCTCATAGACCATAACTCCCCCACAACTTGAACAGTGACGTCTGTTCTCATTATGAACCACCTTCTTCATTGTTTCAGAAACAAGTTTGCTCCAGACAGACAGCATAGCTGTCTGGAGGTGATGACTATTCAGAGAACACACACACCCATGACAGCAGTTCCCTGCAACAGACTGGGTTCTTTGTAAAAAAAGGTGAAACAAATAGCAACATTCTATATTTGACTGACAGCTTGAGAAAAACTATTTTGCTTTCTGTTTCTTAAGATGTCATTTCCATCTCAGTTGAAAAAGTGCCGTAACTTCACGAATATTTTCTGCACATCAATTCAGAAACTGAGAAATGTTGTTCTTCCGTATTTTACAGACACAATTCCAACTATTTTGTTGGAATCCTTTTGTTTCCAATCCTTACCAATGACAAAGAACTGATGTAACAAAGACCTGAAACCAAATTTTGCTCAGCAGAATCACAGAATTGTAGGGGTTGGAAGGGACCTCCAGAGATCATCGAGTCCAACCCCCCTGCCAAAGCAGGTACCCTACAGCAGGTCACACAAGTAGTTGTCCAGGCAGGTCTTGAACATCTCCAGAGAAGGAGACTCCACAACCCCCCTGGGCAGCCTGTTCCAGCAATCTGAGTTACTAAGAGTAAACTCATTTCTCAAAGGAGCATTTTTCTACCATGTTACTTCCGTAATTCCTTGTAACACATATATTCTTTCATGCTGAAAAAGCAGCCTGATTACCATCAGACACTGTAACATTTTCCCTTGAAGAGTTTCCTAACAGAAGCAAAAGTAAAGCTTACTATTCATAGTTACAACTACTCTGATATCCAACACCAACACAATGAAGTAAAACTTTAAAATTCTTTGTGTGATTAAAACACATTGGAAAGAATCTCTAATACTACACATGCTTCAAAATCGTTCCAACCATACGTAATCTTAACTCTCATATAAGCTTTACAATAGCACTACTCCTACAAGATGTCAAGGAAAAAAATGCATAGAATTCACCCAAATATACATGGATAAATTCACTTATTGTATTTGTTTATGCAAAATCATTCTTCCATGATAGACCAGAATGCTGTATCGTCCTTTGTTTGCAGATTAACTCATCTGAGGTTATCTGTGTATGGTTATATTCTACAGCAATGCTTCAAAAAGCTTCTTGGTTTTCAGGTCATTTCCACATGCAACTCTTGAAGATGACTTAAAAATTAAACACCTCTTTTTCTTTGCTCAACCTGCTGTGAAATGACATTCTCTGGTATAAATTATTAAAGAATATTATCAGATGACCTTGAATTCCTTCAACTGTCTGTTCCTTTGGCTCTTCTACTTGAAGCTGGGAACACAGAGCAGGGAGTCTGCTTTGCAGATGGATTACTTCTAAGTGAGACTCTTCTGGGCTGATTCGAGTTCTTGGTGCAACTGGAACTGTCTGTTTCTGTGGAACTTTAAATGCAGAAACAATGGTAAATCACTTAATCTAATCCAAGCACTACTTTTACATATGAAGCTAAAATAACTCCAATAGATTACACACACAAACCTCAACCATCTATTCAGATGAAAAGGATCTTTAGCTACCTGTATGATTCTCAGTGAGAAAGTGCACTCATGGATGTGCACAGAACACTCCATGAGCTCTATCACAGAACATCTACTTGAAGGAGTCAAACACATCTCATGCCCTTAGATCAAGTTACCAGCACCCACACAACATTGAAAATACTAGTAACTACTAGAAAGCAAGAAACAGGTTCCCAATGACCATTCTGTAAATACGTTAACGTAGAAGGAAGATATCTGATTCTTACTGTTAGTTCACAGGTTCTGCAAGAGAGCAGGCAAGAAATTTTGGATAGCCCTCAGTCTTACCCCAGATGGCATAAAAGTAATGGTTCAGGCAGCTTAGTGAATGCTCCTTCACTGCCAACATGCAATGCTTCAAGCTGAAGCACATTCAATGAAATGACAGCACACAGGCAACAGCTAGATTTGCCCTTCATCAGTCAAAGTCCTTCCTAGCTAGGAAAACTGAATGCCAACACACAGGCAACTGCTCAGCTGCTGTACCAAGAGCATCTCAGTACCTAAAACCACAGAACTAAAGTTCTGCTTATAGAGAATATAAGCTCATATACCAAACAGTATGTTCCTTGTAATTCTGTGTCTTGATTACCTACATCCAGTATATTTTGATTTTTTTGCTGTTTGGCTTTCTTCTCCTCTCAAAGGGAAGAACAGAGCGCAGAAAAGAGACACAAGAGCAAACAATTAGCTCCAACAATATGCCTAATAGCGAGTACTTTCTCCTTGGCAACTGTTAACACTTGAAAAAACTTCTGGTACTTTCATTTTGTAGAAGAGAAGATTCCAGGGAGCACTCATTACAGCCTTCCAGTACTTGAGGGGAGCCTATAAACACCAGGGAGACTGGCATTTTACATGCGCTGATAGTGATGGGACGAGTGTGAAAGGTTTCAAGTGAAAAGACAGGAGATTCAGACTAGATGTTAAGCAGAAATTTCTTCAGATATAGGTTGGGTGGCACCCTGGGCAGCCTGATCTGGCAGGTGGCTAGTCTGCCTGTGGCAGAGGGGTTGGAAACATGGCTTTTTTAAGGTCTCTTCCAATTCTGCGGTTTTGCCTCTAGACGCTTTACAGGCTTACTGTGTTGACTAATATATTTTAAATACCTCTTTCTTCCCCCCTGTGTACACTCATAATTCATCACTGAAGATTGTTACTGTAATGTACACAGGATATGGAAAATCCCTTAGGTATCACCGACAACCACCATTCAACACTGTTTTATCTCTAAGTGCTATGTTCAGACCGGATACATAGAACAGGGCTTGGAATTACTATAGCTCAGCATAAGCATAAAATAATGCTACTTACCTGCAGAATAATTTGTTGTTTTTGTAACTGATTCCTGTGCTTCGGAGATTGCTTTCAGTATTAAATTCTTATTGGCCTGTTTTGAAGGTGGCAGCGAAGGTCTACATGAGGTGAAAAAACCAATTAATTGTAGATGGATTGCAACAGGAACCACATCCATGCCAAACACAGGTATTTTAACACGTTAACAAGTTACAGATAATACAGATAGAAATCATCACCTAAAAACTCACTTTGTTTATGTTTTCAACCTGTTAAACTACTCTCTGAATAAACAGGAATCCATGAAGTGCTCCCAAAAGCAAAGTCCATTTTACCTCTTGTCTTCAGTTGCTACAAAACCATGCTGCTTCTGAAATGCACAAATTCTGTCACTCCTGTCCACCCACCTCTGCCCTCCACATTCCTGTTACGCTGTGTGCATTGGTACTAATTATGCAGCTGCCTCAGGCAGTAAGATCCAGATGAATACTGATTTTGTTAAAACTATATTAGTTGTAAAAAAAAAATGCTTTCCTTTTCTCTTTGAACATTAAAGTTTAAATCAGGCATTGCTGATGGTGCTGTGGTGCTGAAGCTAAGCTCAGCTTAAAGCAGACTGTATACAAGCTAGCACTGCACAGCTACCTGGTCCATAGTTTAAATGCTTTTCCTCTCAGTGCTGGAAGTCAGACACAAACTGCTGACGGACACTGACTAACACCTGACACTCAAACAGAATGGGGTGGGGAGGAATGTCTTAAATCTTCTGAAAAGTCAAAATCATCTTAAAGCGTAGAGCAACATAAAGAGGCAAATTTCACATTAAAAATGTATCCATTCGTTTCTGATCTAAAGTAATAGAGATGGAAATGACAGCAGCAGGCACAGTGCCAAAAAGAAAATTAGCTTTATCTGATCAATGACAACTGGTTTGAAAAAACTCTGGAAAAAAGGCTGGAATAAACAAGCAGCTCAGTCACAACAGTGTGAGAGTACAAAATGTAGAAATGGCCTACTGATTTTTTTTCTGTCAGTTTTCAGAACTGCAAACAGTTTCCATCAATGTCTATTTTCAAATTTTTTTGTTCATTGAGTTTTTTCTGGAAATTACATAGAATCACCGTGTTCTTAAGTACCTTCTTTCTGGCTTTGCAGGTACAGACACACTGCTGGAGATGCTTCCAGTCCGTAGCCCATAGTCCTCCTCCTCCTCCTCTTCTTCACCATCGTTACAGAACTTTTTCACTTTGACTACTGAGCTTACAATAGGCAACCTTCTCTTCCTGGTGCCTTCTTCCTGCAGCAAACAGAACAGCCAAAACAATTCATTCAGCATAATGCACACATTAATAAGCAAGCAAAGGAAATACTGCTATTCTACTTACAACCAGAAGATGGGGAACTTGCATTCAAATTGCCTGAACCAAAGACTAAGACACCATTTGCAGAAGCAAATGACAGTCAGCAATAGAGTACATGAACATCAGATACATTTACACTGAAGTACCTCATTAAAAATGTGACAGTAAACAACACTTAGAAAAGGAGAATGAAGTCTAAAGAAAAGACAATTTATTGGACAGCTACAGAGAAAAAGAGGGTTTTTCAAAGCAATGCACAATGCCTTTCAGGGTGCACCCATTAAAATTATTATAGAGAAAAGAGAAATAACTGAGAATGACTTTCTTCCATTCAGTAAGTCTAATTCCCAGATCACTATAAAGATTAAGTTCTAGCTATCTGGCACGTTCCAAAGGACGCTAGCAGCTCTGCAGGCAGTTTGGTGGAGCTCAGAAGTACCATATGCTTTTTCTGACAGCCACTCACCACACAGTGCACACGGTAGTGACATTTAAAAGCTAGCCTGTGGAAAAGCACTGGAGGAGAAATACATATCAGTACTTCCTATAGGAACCACCACTCAGCACTGAACGGCACAAGAACACAAATGAGGCACTGCTAGGTTTGTACACTATGACTTTCAACAGACTACATGTCCTCCAAGGAGGGAAAAATTTCCTAAGGAGTGGACCTGGACTACACCAGTACATAAGGCATATGCAATTAAAAACAAAACAAACAACACAAACCAATTCCTGAATAAAATAACTTTTTAAAGAAAAGATTTTCCAAAACATGAGGACTTGCCTAAAGATGCAGCACAGTACAGCAAAGGCCCACTTTGTAATTAACACTACTGAAATAGCACTCTTCTGAAGATTACTAATAAAATACTAATAAAAGTGTCAAGATTTTATCCTCATGCAACCAAGAAGAGCTGTGACTCAACTGTCAACAATTTATGTGCAGCCTTATACAAATCCCTACATTTTAATTGTCACTTCCCCACCATAAAAACCAAACACATCAGCAAACATGTCTACAAAGCTTTCCATATTTTCAAACAAAAATCACTGCCCATTTATAAAAATCAATTAAATTGTAGCAAAGATAGAAAACTACATACACAATGGGAAACATGAGATGGAATACAATGTAAGTAAAACGTCTGCTTTGTTATAACATCAGCCATAACAATCTTCATTCCACTCACAGAGATCTCTTAACGGATAGTCTTAAAACTAACCCTGCCTGGGTTAGTCTGACTTCCCAAGCTAGTAATGTAGCAACCATCTCTTGGTTTGTGTTTGTACAAAACCTATCATAAAAAGTGCTTAAATGCCATGGCTCTAAACAGCAATACAATGGTCCAAATAAGTAATGTATCTGGGCCTTAGAGACTAATGTGTACCTAACACATGTATGGTGTAGAACAAATCTTATCCTAAAAACACAGACTTGCAGAAGCGTAGATTTGCAAAGCACTTAAAAACACCATGCTAACCCAAAGCTCTTATCTACAGATAAAAATAATTATTTCTGATTAATCACATTCACCACAATGCTAACACATTAGTTCAACTCAAAACAGCTCAAGATGGACGAGCTCATTAATTCAGCTGTACAGCATCCTGTGACGTGATGACGTTGAACTGCACAATGCCTACCTAACAGTGGAGCAAAGAACAAAATCTCAAACCCACTCACACCAGTAACATTATCCACTGATTTTTCCGAGGTGAAGATTTCACTGAAAGAATACATAGAAATTCAGGCTCCTAGCAAGTGAGAGACATACCAATAATCATGGTCAATGATCATACTAACCTCACTGCCTACTTTATCGGCACTGAGTTTGGAGGTGGGTCTGTAACTCTCTGCTAAGCTGCCAAATGCTTCTGGATTGCACAGCTGGACTGTTTCCAAAGACCTGCAGCTCTGTGTTTCTAACTGCCGGCTCCCCTGCAGGTTGCCTTGCTGTGGCAATCTGTGCACCTGTAAGCTGCCATCTGCACTCCTGCTAGCGGGCGGTCGGTAGATTTCAGCAGTAGGTCGAGAAGAACCGTAAGTTACAGTTACAATAGGTTTCTTCCGTGACAAAGGATTCTCCTGTACAAAGTTTAGGTCCTCATCAATTAGATCATCTGGTTCGGGTTTAATGTCAATTACAGCTTCAGAAGGTGACAGTTCCCTCAAAGGCTTGACTGTAGACATTAAGCGGGAGGCAGAACCATCTTCACAAGACTGCCTGATAAAACAAGAAACTGTCAAACATTAACTGTGCAATTAAATTAATCAAAAATTCTGGCTTATAAAACAAAGCCAGATGGGAAGACTCATGAAGGTATCACTTCTTATACAAACCCACCACAACCATCACCATTTTTGTTAATTAATCTAAGCACATCTATTGCTGAAAGAAGTTTAATACAATTCCTGAATTAATGTTGTTTTTATTTAACAAATTATTGAAATGCCTTCCTCTTCAAAACTACATTGATCTTTCCAAGTAACCGTGTCCTTCAGAACAACTACCACAGTCACACAACTCTGACAGGCTTAATCCATGTCAGTAAGCCATTGGCAGCCTTACCGTGAAGCCGTGTTTCTTTGTTCCTGTGAACTGGTTGAAACTCTTGAGTCGGTTCGCTCAGATCGAGTGCTAGAGACTGCAAGAGGTGGCAAGGTATCCTCACGCCTCCTCTCATCACTCACACATGAACTACTTTTGCTGGAAGAATGGTTGCTCTCAAAGATATTAGGTTCTGAAGATTTTGTACCAGATGGCTCTGCAAAGACAAGTACCTTTGGTTTTATATCAAAGAGGAGCAGTATAGATTTTGCAATAAATCTATAATGTAAATGTAGCAAATGAGACATCACTCATATGAAAATAGACCTTAAAAGCTTTTTCAACTAAAAATATTGTTAAGAAATGTTGGGCGTGGGAATAAATTCCTTATCTCAAAAAAAACAAAAAACAAAAAACAAAACCCCACACCCTCACATTTTCTAAAAGGATCCAAAATAACTATAGAAATTTAAATTAACAAAACAGTCAGCTAAAATATTACTTGAAACTAACTAGACATGCAACACTACATTGAGAAGATAAACTCAATTTCACTCAACATTCACTTTCTTACTTACCAGTAGTTACAGATCGCAGCTTATCCAAAACACCATGGAGCCTGAAAGAGAAGGGGGAGAGAAGAAGAAGCAAAAGAGAAAAAGGAGAAATAGAAAAACCTTAATTCAGAAAAATAATCTTTCAGAAATCCAGTGTCCTTCCTCCGTTAGAATTAGGGTCTTATTTCTACAAGGCTTCGCTTTCCACCAACTGCCAATGTCTAACTTCAAAACATGAGGCTTTAGGTATCTTGCCTTCAGTGAGCAAACTTCATACATACACGAAGGGTATTCACCACATCATCTACTGTAGGCATTTTGTTGGCTTACTGAATGAAGCCAATACTTTCTACTGTTCCACTACAATTGATAGTGTGAATTAAATGCCTTCAAAAGGAGTGATTTCGAAAACCTAAATTAGAAGCCTCAAGTACAAACAATTTTATTTCACATACAAAACTTTAGTTACACAGCAAAGTTAAAAATAATTCTAAATACAAACCTAAAAAATACACAATTCACAGCACTTAATACAACTCGGGTTCTTCCAATACGCTTTGTGTTTACCGACAATATTCTTCGAGACATGTTGGTGAGCAAAAACATTTCAGCGAGGTACCAAATTTGCTGCTTGCCTGTGAAAAAGGCACCAAGCTGAAGCAACACAGAAAATCAAAAGGCTAAGAAATAATGCTCTTTAAAAACAAACATGCATTACAAAGAGAATTAAAATTAAAAACTACAATAAAATAAAACATTTAAGTACATAACCTAGACAGAATCCCAACCTGATCAGGGGCATCTCCATAATTTTAGACTGAGTATGAGAAAGGAGTCAAAGAGCAAAATGGTATTGAAAACCAGGAGAAACAAAAATGCATGCAAATATAAGCAAGACTTTTCACTAGAATGCCATTAAAGATTTTGTCAGCCGAGTTCTGCTGGTGTGACCACGGCGGATCAGTTTTCACAGTGACCCTCAGCCCTCTGTGACATGACACCTGGTTCACAGTACCAAGGGTTGGCCAACCAGCAGGAGCGGCCAGTTCTGCCACAGAACTGCAGTGAAACTTTCACTAGATCACCCAGAAATACTGGCTATAGAGAAAAAACAAGGCAGCGAGGTCTCAGCGAGTATTTCATCGAGCCAGGCACTCACTGCTTAAGTAAAAAGTAAAAATTCTGAGCTGCTTTCAAAAGAAAAAAAAAAACAACCACAAAAAACAATCAAGCACAGCAAGCTAACTACAGTACTACGTAACTGCTTTCCCCACAAGTCCTCATGCACTCTTCTGCATACATTTCATCTTTTCTATCACTCTTTTAACCAATTCCTACTTCATCATCTAATAAAGCACTCTGAAATAGAATTTATATTTATTAACAAGTGCAGACACTCAACTGAACATGGAATTTAAACAGGAAACGTGAAAAGCAGCAGGAGACATAATACCTACATATAGTTGATATACAGTTCTAAATACAAAGACAAGACAAATCTTGATTTCCTCCTGTTGAAATTTACTTTGTCTTTATTGGTTTTCAATACAGTTTGTTTCACTTACAAAGCCAAACAAGCGTTTTCTGCTGCCTATTGCTGTGTTTCTAGCATGTATCAAGATTCAGAGAAAATTAAACTCATCAACACGTTTATCTAATTTTCCAATTGATTCCCGATATTAATGTCAAAAAACTACTGCATGACTTACTAACAGGGTGAAGGTCAAAAATTTTGCTTAGGCATGTCATAAGAGGGAAAAAAGCACAAAAATACTACAACTTAAAGAAAAAAAAAAAGGATTCAAGGTTAATCGCACTTTCCATCCTTATATTTTTGACAAATACATATATTTTTGACAAATATTACTTTCAAAGTTTTGAAGGTAAACTCAAATTATACTCCTACAAGTAATGCTGTCAACTGGAAATCTATTGGTTTAAATAATCAATACAGTGAATTGTAATAACCGGTACTAATTTTTACTTTTTGTTGGTGTTTGTGGTTTGAAAACATACTCAATTTCTAAAATATTTATTGTTGCTATTTAATTGCATTGAAGTTCCTAACTAAACAGAACTCTGACTAATTGCACAGAAGCACTGGAAATGAACGTATCCAGTCAGAATGAAAATTACGAAGGAAATAAACAGAAAAAGAAGGAAATGGGCAGTACATCTCTCATCTGTACATATCAAGGTAGTTTTCCTTAAAACTATGTTGGATTAGAGATCTGAAAATAAGTTTTACTTCAAAAAATATGCAACTTTGATATGCCCCAAAAAAACTCTGGAGTGACGCCGTATCTGCCAAATACCATAGAAGAAAATGCTTAAGAAGTACTGTCATGTCTAAAGCTCTCATATAGCATAGAACAAATTAATTCACTGTTGTCAGGACTTTAGGAAAAAAAAAAGGTTCATCTGTTGCTTTTTTGTTCTCTTCACAGCAATTGTGGGGTTCTCTTTTTGTTTTGTACAGCCGGGTAGTGGCAATAAATAAACAGCCTGAGAGGTGGGAATGCCTAAACATTTGGTGCTAAGCCCTGTCAAAGACAGTACACAGAATTAGATTCACTACTCATCTGTCCTGTAATTCCTACTTGCAACAGCTATCTGAAGCACTACTAGCAGAAAAGAAGTTGTTCTTAAAATGATTACTTTTAAAGAATTAACTGCAGTATACGAACCTCCCATGCTCAGAGCGGGCTTTGCACAAATTACTTTTTAAGTCAAGATACAATGCTCACTTACCTGAGCATTTCAAACTTCATTCAAAAATCTGACTGCTTTTACAAGCAAAACAAGATCTTAAGCCTTCCAGTTACCTCTGAAACTTATTCACTGCAGTCATCTAACTGCTGACAAACTAAAAATGATTTATCTATTAGGGCTGCAAAGTAAAAAGCTTTGATTAATGTACATAATGAGAAGATAAGTAAGTGCTTACATTCTCAAGTTTCATTTAGAGGAAGGAATTTACTGATAAAAAGAGTGACAATTAGCTTACAAACATACCATACAGTAAACCTGACTGTATTGTTTCCCAGGAAAAGCGAAAGGTCTTCTGTCATCTGCTCCTGACTCTTCTTATTGGCCACCATAACCATAATATAATCAGGGAGCTCTTCGTCTAATAAAAAGAGAAATATGTTGTTTTAAAGTATAACAAATCGTAAACCCCACGTTTTTCTATAAGGCCTCTGGTAGGCAGATTTTTAGGTTAGCAAATTAACAAGGCTTCCATTTCAACTGTGGTTTAATACAACTTTCAGCCACGAATGAGAAGTAAAAGACTGCAAATTTCACAAGAGCGTAAGATGAAGAGAAGATCAAAGTATTTGTTAAGTGAGTAAATAAAAAAGAAAAAGGACTGGATAAGAGCAAAACACTCTGTTGGTTGATTACGAAAAGAAAAACAAAATCAGTTAACAAAAAAGACAACTTGAGATGGTCACAAAGACTTAACAATGAAAAAACACCCTAAACGTTCCCTGGAAGTGGCTGAGTTCAAAATGTCAGCTCATTAGAATCAAAATAAATTGATTCTGCAAATACAACGTCCCATTTTAAACTGGAACAAAAATGAGTCAAGATCAAACTGGGAGCCTGCAAGCCACAGGATCTCTGAACTATGGTCTCAATTTCATTCCTTCATCATTAGTCAAAGGAACAGCACAAATTACAAGGCATTTGTAAGACTAATTTCAAAAGAGCACTGTGTTTAACTGTCAACTTTTAGTGCTCTAGAAAACAAAAACAGAAAACACACTCTAAAGGGCAGTACCAACTTTATCATGGATTCTGGGGGAAAAAGTCATGAAGTCATTCTGCATTACCCACACCTGTCTCCACACATCCAACATATCCTTGTTTCATGTATTTCATCAACATTATTTTAATGAAGCTCTTAATAAGATCTCCATTGATAAGAAGAAAACTATGTTGCACAAATAGAAAACTATGTAGCACATGCAAAATGTATTTCTGACATGGCCTTTCAACCTCACCCTGCCTCACAGTAATATCCTTTCTACTAGTTTTGACAAATGTCTGAAATTCAAAATGCTGTCAAAAAGATCCCTAAGAAAGACTGACTTTGTCTCAGGGTGGTCACAGGTAACTGATGTTATATGGAAGGACTTTGCTTCATATGACATTTCTTCTTGTGCTTCAAATAACCTTCTTTAAATATTTAAAAAGACACATCATCGTTTGTTTGTTTCTTTTTCAAATGCTTTGCCACAGTATCTCCCTGAAAGGGGAGACTGTTGTTATTCCATTCATTCATGTCTACATACTGCTCCCCCTTACACTAAGGCTACCCATTTTTCGAAGGAAGCCTTTTTATTTTTCATTTTAGTCCAGCAGTAACTCAGCCTGGAGGTAACTCAAATCATGCTTGAGGTTTCTGCATATGGCAACACAGTTAACAATAAGTAAATACATTGTTCCAGAGAATGGCATTATCCACCTGCTTGTTTCCTACTGACCAACAAACTTAAGAGCTGATCGCTAAACAAGTGGTAAAACTTACCAACATAAGCCCCCAGCTCCTGCAACTTTCCTTTTATAGCACCCTAGAAAATAATGAAACAACATTCAAGGGACAGAACAATGCGATTTAAAATGCAAAATAGTGCGAGCCTCATTTAGTGACGCTTTCCTCCTTAAATATCGGAACATTTTGGTTTAACAGACATTGCTTTTCTTGTTCTTCGCACCTAAGTGCTGTTACAGAACGATTGCCAGCACAACAGCGAGAACCGCACTTCCAGAACCCCCAGGTCCCAGACCCTTCTTAAGCACAGACCTTCCGCTCCCAATGCGCAGAGACAAAAGTCCCGGATGGTTTAAGAAGGTCATTCATTCCTGCCGGGACTTCCAACGCCATTACGGAGCGGAAGCAACTGACAACCTTCTCCCGCTGGGGACACGGGCTGGCACCAATCCGCCCGCTCCGCTCCGGGCAGCGCCTGGCTCCAGGCCCGAGTCCCGCGGTGCCCCAGGCCTCGTCCTGCAGCTCCGAGGGAAGCAGAGGCGGCAGCTGCCCACCGGGCCGCGGGGCCCGGCCCCCTTCCCAAAGCAACGCTAACTTCCCTGCCGGCATCCCTCCCCGGGGAACGCCGGGGCCGAAGGCGTACCGCGGCTCCCGGTTCGCCCCACCGCCTCCTTCCCCCGAGAGAAGGGAATCCGGCGGTGCCGGGCCCCCGGCGGCCCGGCCCTCGGAGGAGGCCGGAGGTAGCCCGGACCCTCGGCCGTCGGCGGGGCCCAACCCCGCGAGCGGGGATCAGGGTCGAGCTCCGGCCGCGGGCACGCGAGGAGCCACCCAGCCGCTTCTCTCTCACCCGGATCTTGCGGCTGATCTCCGTGCCGATCTCCATGGCCGCGCCGTTCCGTGCCGCGGGCCGCCCGCTCCCGTCCCCGCGCGGGCCGTGCAGCGCAGAGCAGGGCAATGCGCGGCCTCCGCCTGCGGCGCCCCCTGCCGGGCCCCGCCAAGCCCTCCGCGTCGCCTCGCCGGGGTCGGGCCGCCCGGGTCGGGCCGCCGCCGGGTCAGTGAGGAGAGGCGAGCGGCGGCAGGGAGAGGAGAGTGGGTCGAGGCAGGAGCGGCGGTGGAGCAGGGCCGGTAGTCACGCGGGCGGAGGGAAGCGGGCTCGATCGACCGCCCTTCGCTCAGCGCTGCTGTGTCCCGCTCGGGGCCCGCGCCGGTCAGCGCCCTCACGCCCGAGGAAGGCCTCCCTCCTCCGGGCTCCTCGTCAGTGCTTCGTCCTGCGCGCTCCGGGCTCCGCAGCCTGCGGGGGGTGGCCTGCTGGGACCCCGCGCGGCGGCTCTCTGGGTCTGAGCCCGGGTTAACAAATACACGTACGTCTTTCTGACATCTGCCAGTGTTACTGCTATGAGGGATCGCTTTCTGGGGGAGCAGGAACTACACAGAGGAGACCGAAGGCAGACGAACAGAAAACAAGTCGTGCTATTTGTCTCCTGCACCAACGTCCCACGTCACTTCAGTAGTGACAGTTCAGTGGGCAGTGAAGAACAGAAAGATCAGCATATAAAGTGTCTTTTAACAGTAATAATGCTTGAAGTTTACCCAATGGCAACAGCTGTTTTAATCTCTTTCTGTATCACAGCTCCTAATATAAACCAAACATAATACAGAGGTGGCCTACGCTAATTAATGCTAATGGTCTGAGCTGTTCACCTGACCATACTTTAAAGTGTGCTAGTGTTACAGTGAGATACAGTGAGTAACAGATTGGTTTAATTGCAATGTTCCTTTTTTTAGTTTTGACAGACATATATAGCTCCATTTAGATTTCAAATAAGTTACATTATTTCATTGCTGGAACAAAAAATATATTGAAGGACACTAATAGGAATTAAATTTATGTCATCAACTAATTAATTTACTTTTCATAAAAAATAGTTTGTTCCAAAAAAGTATCTTTTATGAGTTATGGCAGAAGCTCCCTGCTTCTAGTTCAGTACTGCCTGTCTTGGAAAAGTGGCCAGTTTAATACAGTAAAACCCTATACAATCAATTACTTATTTACTAGAACATAGTTTAACATTTTACACTGCCTTGTAAGTCAAAATAAATCTTGTAACTGTGTAATTTCAGGTATCAAGCATGTAGTAGATGTAGTGTGTGCTTATTTTTCTAGCAGCTTCCATTCTACTCATTTCTTTTTACCTTTGAGAAGCATGTCACGATGTATGGATACCCAGTTATCTCCTGGTTTTTCACAGATGAGGAAAGGAAAAGTGACAAAACAGTGATGTCTCGGCCACAGGGAGTAATAAAGTGAATTTGTTTAGGGAATAGCTTTAACAATCACACATAGAATCAGAAGTACTCTGTCTTTTCAGTTCATTGAGTCACTATTTTGCATGCCTAGTGAGTAAATTAAGATTTTTTTTCTACATGAATTCTTCATTGTCTCAGCATCCTGGGAATAGCCCTTTAACTGTTAGTTAGGGGACTATGATGTATTTTATCACAAGTGGGTAACTCTCCATTAGGCTGAGGAAAGCATATGTATACATACCACTTTTCTGACGGGAGTGGGCATTTCTGAAAGGGATGTGGGTATTTCTCACTATGCATGCCATGAAAATATGGATTGGGAGTTGAAAGGGAGCAGCAGTAGCACAATGTAGTGCTCTGAGGCAATTGGGCTATGTCTTATTAATGTGGCTGTATCAGAGATCGTTGTGGTCTCATGGACTCCATTGTCACTTTGTCCTGTTTGTCAGAGATGATAGGTAAAGCAGGTAATGAGATCTGATGGGGGAAAATATGAGATATAAAGGGTAAAATGGAGAAAGTACAGATAAACACAGAGTTAGGATACAAGCTAGTGTTTATATAAAGCAGAAGAAAAACATGGAGTTTAGGAATAAAGGTTTGATGAGCTTCAAAGGAGAAAGTGTAAGCTGTGGAGAAGCCTATGAGCGATGTTCTATCTGTATTTAAAAATTCTAATAACACAACTTCAAGGCAGGGAATCAGGCAGGAAAATGGTGTGATCAAAACTTAGAATAGGAAATGAAGCAGATAGGAGTATTGAGACTTTGTTTCCAGTATGAATTGTTTAGAAATAGGTGTTGCTTTCATTACTCTGAATCTTCACAGTTTGGATTTGTCATGCATTATACTGTTCAGTTTTCTCAGGCAAGTAACCATAGTTCTGGCCTCTAACGTACTACTAGAAAAGAACATTCATTTAGTTTAGTTCAAAGTTGTTTAGTTTATTCAATATAAGACTCCTCTGAATGAATTCTTTTCTTGGCCTATGGACTCCTCATTGTAACTATGGCTCATATGTAGGAGAAAACAAGGGGTAATTCCCCTGATTGGAGGAAACCTGTTGTGTCTGAGAGAAATAACTCAGAAGAACTCATCATAGTACAAAACTACCTACACATTTCAGCTGCGATTAGTGTCCTCAGTAGCATTCTGTTTGCATAGCAGGTCTGCAAGTTAGACTTGCCCAGACAGTAGCATGTTTGCTTTATCTTCTTCCTCATCCCTCACCTGTTTCAAGTTTGTATATACTTTTACCTGGCTCACGTAATGTGGAGAATGACATTCTATGTAGCATACAACAATTGTTTATTTTTTGTACATTTTTTGAGTATATTTTTGAGTATTTGTGGGAAGGGGATAGTACCCCCTATGTCAGGATTGAATTCATTAAACACTATAAATATTACTTTAATGCTCGATAAGATGGTTGCTATTAAAGACATACTTTCTATTGGAGCCTTTGTGAGTTTTGATGTGAGAGGAAGAGCTGAAGGATCAGCCTTTAAGCCTGCATTTTCTTGCTGTTTATATTACCAACAGCTGAAACTTTGCAAGGACTTCTTTCAGCTGCAGGCATGAATGTATGTGCATAGGTTACTTAGTGTGGCACATGTGAATTAAACCCTGAATATGTTTCCAAACAGTGTAAAAATAATACTAATAAAAATAATACGGCCAACAGATAATTATTTTTTTGTAAGAGATTTACCTTAATTGGAAAAGCTTAAAATAAATGATCATATGATTAAAAAAGCAAGGATTGCCTGCTATTTGTTGTAGCCCCTATTTCTGTAGCAGCCCGCAGCCAGTGAAGCAGCTGTTCATTGCTGACATTCTCCCTGCCAGGCATTCCAACTCTGTGAGGTAATGGGCTGCAAGCATACGGGCCTTTGCTTTAATTCTTTCGGTGTATCCTTCCGCATGGGTAGAGCGAGGGGAACGCCTCCAGGAAAAGAAATTAAATGCACACACACACGGGCGCACAGAGACGGACGACTTGAAAATATTCCAGAGAAGGCGATTTTGTGCTCGTGCAGCACAGCGTGGCGTGGAAAGGCTGCCTGCAGAGCTGGCTGGCACTGGTTTATTTTGTTGCAATATTTCCTTCCACCCCCAGCTCTTCACCCAGTGGAATGATACCCAGAGCAAGTTTTTTGAGACAGGAAGTGAGGAATGTTTTCACTATGAGTGATCTGAGAAGAAGGTGGGTTAGTCGAGATAGCAGCTGTGCGGTGCGGGAGGAGCACAGTAAGGCAGTACAGGAGTACAGATGAGATGGCTCCGCCAGAAGACATCTCGGAGCACTGTGGTTTTTCTTCAGCTGCACATATGTGAAAGGAGGCTCGGTGTCTTCAGATCACAGCAAAAGGTAATGGGAAAACAGCAGGCAAACTTAGTGGGTAAGCGTGGCTATGTGCTGTGAGAGGAGTTCCCAGCATTTACTTTTTGAAAAGTGAAGAGTGTAGAGCTCTGTGCTTTGGAGAAAGGAGAAGTTTGAAATGTGCACTTACTGTGGCTCTTAGTCCAGGAGCCAAGTCAAAGATTAACTGGTAAAAACAAGGGGAGGGTAGAGTACTCTGATTGATTTATTTTTTTTCTGGCTCCCTACATCTCTCTCTCTCTCTCTTAAAAAAAAAAAAAAAAAAAAAAAAAAAAAAAAAAAAAAAGCTTTGAGCATTTAAAATTATAGGAGATGTTGCACTTTTATTTCACGTGCTATCATTGACACAGACTGTTTGAAAATCTTTGTAGAGTAAAATGCTTATTACTGAGGGGAAAGTGGGAAGCGGGAGGGGTAAGTAAGGGGAAAAGATATCGCAGTGCTTGGTAATTGTGTTTCAGTCACGAGCATGATGCTGTAATTTTAAAAGCAACTATGTGTTGAAATATAAGCGTACCAAGTTTGGCCACGAATGACATTTTTACTTCTTGTGTGAAAATCCCAGGCTTGCCAAATTAAAGGGTTGTTGTTTTTGAGAGAGGTTTTGCACCTGGGTTTGCAGCTTCTGGCTGTAGCTTTGTAACAGTGCAGACGTATCCCAACTTAAAATTATACAGAAGGCAAATACACCTGGCATTGCTGTTTGCTCCTGGAATGTTCTGAAAATTCTGACCTAAGCTTCCTCCCCATGCCTGCGTTGCTACTGCGCACATAGAGAAATTACTGAGATTGGAGACTGCCTAAAGTCAGCATTAGGTGCCTTGTGAATTTCACCAACCGCTGCTTCCTGATGTTTCTTCTTGGGATACTTTTCTAAGGGTCTGATGGGGTCATAACAGTTTCAGTCTTTTATGTTCAGACCGTAAAACTGAGATTAGAACAGCACTGCACTTGTGATTGCAGCCTTCAAAAAAATCAATAACTGGTTTCTCACTGTGCTGTAGCACCAAAGAAAAGAATGCATAACTGTGCACAGAATGTGTCATAGAAGTGAGCTAAGGTCAGTCAGCCAAAAGTTTCACTGCCAGGAATAAAACCAGTGCGAGATTCTGCTGGCAGTGGGCAGGAAACTAAAAGCTTCTGTCCACAGAGCGTTCCCTGTGTGCTTCAGGGCTGGATTTGGAGGATCAGTGTGCAGAGCAAGTAATCAAGTGAGGAGGCTCAGCCTGTCTCTAGAATTTTCAGGGAAACCTGTTGCTGTCAGTTGCTACTTATTGTGGCCACACCCAAGAGTAATTGAGTCAGTGTTTGGAATTTATTTTATTTTATTTATTTATTTATTTATTTATTGGGGGAGGGGGGAGTGGGGAGGGAGCGTTAAACCAGTAGTAATGAATCTTAAGTTTTTAGATGGTATCTGTGGAGGATGAGGACTGTGTACAATGCTAGAACGGCATCCAGCTTATTAGAGGCATGGCCATGAAATGTGCTTCTGATCGTTCTCTAAGTTGCAAAGATGTCATTGAGGAAAAATGCCAAGCTGCTCCTCGGGCCTGCAGCCCTTCTGCCTCCACGGGCGCCTGAAAGAGCAGAGCACGGGGCCTGGCAGGGCATTGCAACCCAGTGTGGTTGCACTGAGTAACGTTGCATTTCTCTGTGTGTGTGTGTAAACATACAGCAGTGTGGTGTTATCCGGTTGTTTAAACCTTTTGTACAAACAGGTGCAGCAGGGAGGTTGCTTCTGATTCCCCTTTCCCAAATAAATGGATGTATTAAATCTTGTGGCTATTCTTATCTGAGAAGAGCCCTCGGGAATCAAACTGTGTCTTTTAAAACGCATTATTCCTGTGATTTGTTGTTTGTTTGTTTGTTTGTATGTGTGCGTGTGTGTGATTACACCTCTTTATTTCGAGAAGCACGGTGCTGCCGCTAGAGGTCCCGCGGCACCTCAACCCAGCGGAGCTCAAACAATGCCGCCGCGCTGTGTGCTCGGGGCCGCCGCCCGGGCCCGGCCCATCCCGCTGCCGCCCGTGGGAGCTGCCCGGACCGGGAACCGGGAACCGGGTGGGCATCGGCTCGAGTCATGGTGGTTGGGCGGCCCTCATGAAACCGACCGCCGCCTGGCTGAAGCGCTTTTATTTGGGTGGTGGTGCTTTGAGCGCTCGCGCTGCTGCAGCACTACCTGCTTTCATGCGGCGCGTTTGTTTTCCGTGTGCTGCTGAAAATCCAGACCAGTTAGGCTGGGGCACGAGAGGTGAGACAGCTTGGAAGAGGGGAAGGGTGAAGTAAGTGCCCGGCAGAGCCGACAGGAGAGCAGGTGTGAAGGTGTTTGCGAAAGGCGGGGGGGGTGAACAGCCGGCTGCCTTTACGTTTAAAAAAAAAAAAAGTACATTTTTTCTTTCTTCCCCCCCCCCCCCCCCCCCAATGAAAAACTGGAAAAAAAATAGTTTTCAGAATTAGCATACTGTGGTGTGAGGGAAACCATAACCTCAAACAGTGTACCGCACTTTAATATAAGACATAATGGCTCCGCGAGTTGCAATTCAGGGAAAATTAGAAGAATTGGATTTTAATTGTCTGGTAGGAAATGGCTGAAGTGTGAGGTGTAGTGCCTCGCTTCCTGCCTTTCTTTGGGGCTTGGTTTTGTGTTTAATCCAACAGATAGCAGCTGAGGCTCCACGCTGCTCTGAAATAATGCCTAACTGCTGGTTTTGCTCTTAAAGAAAAGGCTTTCGTCAGCATTACAAGTACTGAAGAACTTTCTAGAGGTCTTTCACTTAAATACCAATTCAGTTAAGAAATGCTTTTTATTTTAAGGCATTTCAGCCATGTTTAATCAAGACTCGTTATTTATTTACAAGTAAAAAAAACGCACACACACACAAAAACACTTGAAGACAAGTGTTGTATGTGGAAAAACCAGAAACTCCTGTGCTTCTTTGAGTATTTGAATGTATAACAGCTCTGAAAATTGTTTCTGCTTCATATATATTTTTCTTTCTCTTTTGCTTCTTGCTAGGATTCCAGTGGATGCCCCCCTACTTGTGTGTTGGTGGAAAAATTGCTTACCTTTAATGGATACTGCTGCTGGTGGTTGATTGTTGGAGACTTTACAGCTCCTTACTGTTTGAGAGGAAACTGCTGCTTTTCCTCTCTCAAGTCCCTGGTGGTAGTAGCTTTTAATCTCCAACCATCGGTGTGGGAAAGAAGATGCCTCTACCTTTTGGGTTAAAATTGAAACGAACTCGACGCTATACAGTATCCAGCAAGAGTTGCTTGGTGGCTCGGATCCAGCTACTCAATAATGAATTTGTGGAGTTCACACTATCTGTGGAAAGCACAGGCCAGGAAAGTCTGGAAGCAGTGGCTCAGAGGCTTGAGTTGCGGGAGGTGAGTGAACTGTCGAGTTAAGGTGTGGCTTTGTCTCTGGTGCTAGATGACCTTCGTGGTGAATCCTTAACCTTTTGGGGCAAGCAGCTTGGTCACAACAGCAGCTGAACAGCTGTTCTGTGTGCGCCCCTTGTTTCTAAACAGTCTGGTCTTGAGGATGAATTGGATTGATCCAAAACTGGTGCAAAACATACCTTACAGAACAAGAGAATGCCTAAGGTAATAACGTGTGAGAAGTGACAGTGAACAGAAGCTTAGGAAGATGAACAAAGTCACAGCGGTGATTAAATTTTTAAATTCAACAATGCTGAAAATATCATTTAAAAGAAAAGAAAGAGAAATGCCACCACACACTTTCTGCCTAAGCAACATGGCTAAGAATTGCTGAGAGACATGAGATTTTAAATCCTAATAGATTAGGACATGAAAGAGAATGTTATTTTTGTGCATTTATTTCTGGTGGATCAGTGCTCCAAAAAGAACCTGAAGCACAAATGTGATATGTGTGCTGGTGACTATTTCTAGTGTTTGTTCACAAATCACAAACCTGTTTGCAGATGGTGTCTTTGAGCAAGCATGTAGTCATTTAGATCAATGTCTGGCCTTATGGAGAAATGTGGTATACACTAGCTGAGCTGTATAACATCTTCCCCTTCACTCCCCAGTTTTTTGCTACGTATTTTAAAATATACTTTTTCAACTGAAATCGAACTCTTCTCCCATGCATATGGTGATTATTCTGCAAACAGAATAATAACAGAATTAGCACACATAGGTGTAGAATTTATCAGTAGGAAATACTCCATACAGTCAGTTGTTCTCAGAAATATTTTTTTCCCTCATTTATAGAATAAATGGAAAAACAGGGAATCCATTCATCTGTGTTTGTTTACTGTTTATGTTTTCTGTCCCAGTATGCTTTTTGCGTTGTCCAAATATTCTTAATCTGTACAATCGCTGTGGAAAAGTGCAATTCTGTGGAGTGCTATGGCTTTTTTTTCCTTGCTCTTTCTAGAAAAAGGAAAATCTGAGTACTCTCATAGCTTTAGCATTTACTTAGAACACATCAGGCGTCATATATTTAGAATTCAATTGTTGTGACTGAATGGAGTTTGTCAGTTTATGCACCCTCAGATGTCACTGCTTAGTCAACAGAAGGTAAAGAATTTAACTATGTTTGATTTGCAAAATGCAAAGGCTTTGTGTTTTGGAATTATGACCATTGGCTTTTATTTGTCTATTTACAAGGCGTCAGAGATGCGTGGTTGGTTGTTTTTTCTTTTCAGCAATTTATTATCTCTTTCACTGGAACTACTCCTAAAATCTGTTTGTTGTTGTTGTTGTTTTAAAAAAAAGGCTGGCAATTCCCTCAATTAAGAGTCATATATCAGACTGAGGGAGTTGACAGCACGCTACTGAACTCAGAGCAGATTCTTTTGGTCATGCATTCTTGCATGGATTATTTTGGCAGGAAAATGTGTTGCAATAAAAGGGAATGGAAAGTAGGGATATAAATTACTTTCCAGAGCTTGCGTTCAAAAAATGTTGTTTTACTTTTAAATAGTAGGATTTGCCAAGCAGATATAGGGTTCATTTCTGACTATTTTCTTAGTATGAAGTTTTCAGGAAGATTGCTGAGCATTTGCTTCAATCTGCAAAACCAGTATTAATCCTTGATACTGTGGAATACTAAGTACATTCTCTAAGAACTCATATTTTTAATGCACAACACACCCTTTAAAGTGTGAATTGAAAGTGTTAAACTAGAAAGTATGACTATTTAAGCACTGAAATTTACATCAGATAGGAAAGTGGAGGCATGAGCATCAGATTACTGTATATGGGCTATGAAGTTTTGCTGTACAGCCTCAGAATAATTAGTTGCAGGAGTTATGAGTGGAATCTTGACCTATTTACACACTGATAAAATTTATCTTGGTGTAATTTGTAGTGAGTGAATTTAGGTAGTGAATTTACTGGTTTATTAGTGCTGTACCATCTTTTAATATTAACAGATCATACTTGAATAGTAGTCCTCAGATTATGTAATGTGTGGCTTAACACTAATTTACTTTTTAATTTTTTTTTCCAATTTATCTCATTTTCAATTTGTATGGACACAAATTTAGGATTCAGAAAGTCTAAGTACTTGGACAGTTTAATTTTGTTACTGAGTGGCAAGCCTTGCAAAAAAAGTGAAGTGAGTGCATTAAACTGAGGAATAGTTTGTCTTTTGTCCCTTGAGAGGACTATACTCAAACTATTATTTCACTGTAGTCAAAGGAAGAGCTGTATTTGTTCTGGAAAACCGTTTTCAAGTTGCAAGTTGTGAAAGAGTGTTCAGAGCTCTGATTATTAACTAACTAGAAAAGAATGTTTAATACTGCGTGTGTTGCATTTTGGACACAAGCATACAAATTAGGTACTCGAGAATATAAAAATGTTTATATCTACTACAGTTAGATATTTATAGGATATTTGGCAAGAGATGTTACAACTGATTTAGTCTCTTGCTGAATCTTTTAATTCTGTTTTGTAATAACAGTTTAATGCCAGAATAAATGGCCAAATTCTGCTAACGTGTGCAAACAGAATCTGACTTCAGTGCAAATGTGTGGTACATAAGTGCAATACTGACTCATGTTAAAAAAATAAAGAGCTGCTGTGTAAAGTATGTGTGGTGTACATGTGAATTCCTGTGTTTGTTTTGGACGTAATGGGAAAGAATGAATCAAAGTTATCCAAACTTTGAATAACTTGGAAATTCTGAAATGGTGTTCTAGTGTTTTCTAAAACTTTGTTCTGAAGTCCAAAGGATCACCTCTTGTTTTGAGAAAATGCATGAAAATACTTTTAATTCAGTGGGTTTTTTTTGTTTTGTTTTTTTTTTACATAGGTAAACAATGTTTTGAAAATAAGACCAAGTCAACCATAAGCTCTCTTGCATGTGTACGTATTAGTAAGCATACTGATCAGCAGGTAAAAGTTGGGCTAAGCAATGACAGAGGAGACAGTAACATAATTATGCTGATGCCTCATATCAAATTTTTAAAAAATATTGACTAGTACTTAAAGAAATAAAACAAAAAAGTGCTGGTTGTTGAACTATTAATGGCTGCTTCTCTGAATGAAGTTTTGCTTAGCTTTAGGAAAGGGAGAGAAATCATGGAGGAATGCATAGAAAGACCTTCAGTGTGTTGTGTTATTCATTTAAAATACAACTCTCTTGAAAAACAATATTGACTGCATTGTGCATTAATTTTAAATGTGCTGAAATAATAATTCATGTGTCCAGATACACAGAAGGACAGAGCATTTTAAAAATCAACAATTGCCTTAGGTGTAATTACTGTCATGGTTTTTTTCTGAAGGAAAACAGCAGTATGCTCTGGGGTAAGTTTTACTCTCCATCTTGCTTATTACACTGAGCGACACAAAATTAATTAAGATTTTTCCATGAAAGCTTAGGTGGCAGTTAGGTAACGCTGCCCTGATTTCTCTAGTTTTTAATAAAGTTCAGTCAGAATTTGATTGTATAACTTGATTGTATTCTTTCACTGTCACAATACCTGTGAGTTGTGATATAGTATTATACTAATTTTATACTAGTTTTAACAGATTTTCATTAGTTCTGAAGCAGGTATGTTAGCTTATTGTTTTGTACTTTTAGGCTACTTTGACACTGTAAAATGATCAGAATTTCAGAATCCAATAATTGCAAATGTAATACTTCCTTTAATGTTGGTGCTTTATAAGGTGAGAGTCAGAAGCAAGTATGCAAGTTTATCCTTCTTGGAGTCTTGCACAGAGGTGGGAAAAGTAGCACAATTTACAGAAGAAGAAAAACAGGTCACCAATAGCTGACCTGTTTCTGCAATAGATTAAAATGTGTCTTGATGGGACGTAACATCTTTTATGTGCTGTAAAAGTATTGCTTTTTATCTTGTAGATAAGCCAATTTAATTTTGTATAACGTTCTGATAAGTTAAATCTGCCTTGTCCCTCAGAGGAAATCCCATTTATTCACATACCACCATTCTTGCAGTGCTTTAATCCGAATTAGAATGTTAGATTACCTTGCAAAATACTGTCTTTTAAAACTACGATTCTTAAATTTCTTGAAAAATCCCTGCAATATTGATTTAAGCTGTAATTGGCAACTGCTTTGTTTAGGTAGGATTTGTGAGAATGATATTGATAATGATATTGATGCAGTCAGGAGAAAATCATTGCAGATTTGGCAGTAGGCTGTGTAGGAAAAAAAATGTTTACTGTGTGAAAGAGTTAAGCTTGGCTTCTTTCTGAATTCTTTTTGTACCTTGCTACATCCTCCCTACGGGTAGCTGCAGTTGAAAACCTTGTCTGTGCTAGAACAAAAATAGTCAAGAAAGCCAAAGTGCCCTAAAGTGAGTGGCATCAAATGGGGGAAAAAAAGAGGGGATTTCTATGAGTCTCCTCAGCCCTCCTCCTTATACTGAAGGCACTGGTGGATGTCAAGGGCTGCAGCTTTCTGTTCAGTGGCAGATACATGGCAAGACTTAGAGATTTTTTTTTCCACCACTTCTTGCATCTTGTACCCTGGCCAGTCCAGGCTGCTCCAAAACCAGTCCGGGTTTCTCCACTGGGAAGATTTGTGGAGGGGGATGTCTGCTGTGATAAGAAGAAAGTTTCTGGAGAATTTTTAGTGCCTTTTGTCTCCTTCTGTAGTTCTTGATGTTGGACATAGAGTAAAGCCTTTGCTTGTATCTGGCAGTTGTGCATAGTACGAGATTATTGAGCCAGTTTTGAAAGCAGTCTATTTTAACAGTTGTATTCTGATGGCAGGGGCTGTTTTATATCCAAGTATAAGATAAAGTGAGACTCAGTGGAGTCCCTGAGCTAGCTAGGATCTTAGTTTGGCTGCAGAGCTTATGATGAGTGTTTTCAGCATTCTCTTATGATGAGACAGTGTTTTCAGCATTCTCTTCAAGAAAGCCTTATGGAGTGTTGTATTCATACATGCCAATATAAAGACAGAAAGGCACCTGTAGAAATTGTTTTGTTTTTTTTTTCTTTATCTGTGGATTTATAGAGAATAATTTTGTAAAAGGCAGCAGTAATAGTGTTGTCTCAGGATCTTAGGAAATAAAACTTTTTCTGATGTGTTACACTGCTGAGAACAGAAAGGCACAATCTAGTTTGGGGATGCAGAACAGCTGCTTTTAGGAGAGACTATTACACACTTGATATCTGGCATACATATTTGTCAGTCAGATTCCTTTTCTAGATAGTGTAAATTGTGACCAAAGTAGACCCTGAGATTCTTTATTAAAGATGTTCTTCTGTGTGTAGTGCTAGTCAGAATAACTGATATGTATAAATTATGCTTAAAGTAGAGCCAAACAAAGTGGAATTATGTTAGGGATGAGACAGGTTCATTTTAATAAAAATAAAATGAAATATGGCTGCTAATTATAGCCAATTAATATCAGGTACAGGGTAGAAGGACTTTGTCACTGATTCAGTTTCAAAGGAAATCTGAGAATGGAAACTTGATGCCTCTTTGGGAAACCCCTTCCAGTGTTTGACAAATCTCATTGTGAATTTTTTTTCCTAATCTGATTTGAGTTTACCACATTGCAGCTCGCACTATTTCTCATCCCTCCAACGATTCTCACTGGAAGTCTCCTTTGGAAGAATAATTTGGCTCTGTCTTCCCTATACCCTGCCATTAAGTAAGAGAAAACAATAGTAAGATTTTTCATGAGTCTTTTCTTATTGACTGATCAACCCTGTTTCTTAGGCTGTCATGGGACATCATGCAAGAGGATATAATAGTGATGTAGTTTTGTGGCACACGTAACCTGACAGAGCTCCTCTGCTTAGCTTGTGAGGACTCACTGACTGCAGGTACCGGTGTGGGTGCTACCTCTCTTTCCCACAAACCGATGGGCCTTGTTGGCTGTAAGATTTATATTGGGCTTTTCTTTGCATTCTTCAACTTCTGTATAAACATACTTCATGTTTCTGTCCGTAGCGGCAGGAAGCAGCTAGGTAGAAAGCAACTGCAGAAGTGTTAAAGTTCTGTTATTTATATTTGACTTTCTTCAAAGGGATTGGGTGATGAATAAGTCACTAAAATAAATGAACCTCAAATAGCGTTAATCTTAACAGCTTAACATATTTTAGGAGTTATGTCATTACATTCTTTTTAGAATTGGGTGCTGTCCTATGCTACTAATAATAAAAACTCCTATAATGAATAAAATGGATTCTATTTTAATCAGTGAAAATATTCCAGGGCACATAAACTACTCTGAAATTTAACAGGGCCAGATTCTGCCCTTGCAGTCAAGTGAAGGGATTGCATAGAAGTCAGAAGGTGGGCTTTGGCCCATAGCATTTACCTTGGCTTGTATTTTAGTTACTTTTGATAATCCAGTTTGGAGGAGATTTTAAGGGAAAGTAACGTGACAGAAAAATCTTAATAAAGTATATTCTGGATTCCAGAGTATATTTTAAAAAACAGAAACATTTTTCTTAGTCTTGTGCCAGTAATATCTCGTTTCTGTGCATGGTAAGGAAAAGTGGTCTGTGTGGTATGGAAATGGACAAGCACAAGAAATCATCGTGGCTTAAAAATAGGTTGTACATTCAGTTTATCCTTGTTGTAGAATCAGGAGTATCTGCATTCAGTGAGTACAGAACAGTGGTGCTGTTACCAGACATTTCAGTTCATTCTCCACTTTCTGTTACAAATCTGTGTTTGTTTGAAGCTTATGTACACCAAAGCTGCAGCTGAAACTTATTCATAGTGTTGCTTATAAATGTTTGTCTGGTTTCCAGAAGCGTTTATGTGATGTATATGTTCCAGAAGTCTTTCAGCTTTGATGGTGTGCTTCTGCAGGCCTTTTTACGTGTAGCTTTTGGTTTCTTCTAGGGTTCTGCTTGCATCCAGCGGCTGCTGTTGATGCTCTCCAGGCTGTGCTCTCAGCCTGCATGGTGTGGCTAGCCATGAGCCAGCCAGCTGGGGCAGCACAGGGGTCTTCCTTTCCTCCTTCAGAGCACAGAACGGATTGTGAGGGATAATTTTTATCCTTTTTTTTTTTTTTTTTTCCTTTTACAGTGTGAGATGTTGCAGTGGATATAATATTTCTTCTTCGTGGAGAACCTGTGGCACTGTTGTTAAAATTCTTAATATCTTAAAGAATCTTAAGCTGTGAGATGACAGGGGCCACCATGCACTGGATGGTAGGGATTGACAAATTGAAACACAGAAATAAAAGCCAATATTTTCTCCGACATCAGCCAATCTGATGCACTTGAACTGAGAAATTTAGAATACAATATTTTTTTTGTATTGTTTGTGATCAGAGCCACTTTTTTCTCCTTGAAACTAGAAGTGTTTGACTTCTTAAATTTCATGCTTTATTTTTAGAATTCTGAAGTGAAGAGCACTCAATGTCCACCTGAGAATTTTTTTTTTTTGTGTCTACAAACAGTTCTAATTTAATTTAGTGTTTGTAGTATAGCCTGTGTTTTTTATCAAATGGAACTAGAGTTGTGTTAGAAGACAGAATACAGGACAGCTTGTATTCTAGCATGTTCTATCTTCTGCATACTGATTCTGTAATTGCCTGGATTAACCACGTAAATTTAGTTTGTTTTTAAGCACTGAGAAAACAAAAATCACTAAAAATGCATTGATGCTAATTTAGAGAGGGGCAGAGAAGTACATATAAGTAAGCCAGTAGATTTTAGAAGTATTTGCTAAATGTGGAAGGATGGCATTATGCCTTAAAAACAGCTCTAATTTCACAGTTATTGCTGGTGACTGTGTGTTTACAGAATATATGACACTGTGAACGTAATGCTATATCTTGACTTTGGTGTCCAAAATTGCTTAATGTTCTGCGTTGGTACAGAGAATTGACTTCATTGCTCTCCCTGCATTCTGATATGGAGCCATGCTGTGGTTGTGTGCATGTATCGGAGCTGTAAGGAATGGAGTGAATACCATGATGCTGGATCCTTCACCTCATTTAGATTTTAAATTAAGAAGATGGATTTCTGTGTGATTTTTCAGATACGCTTGTTTTCACAGGAAATTACTAAAACACAGATTTGGTGCTACCAGCTCTCATTCCCCAGTAAATTTTAAAGTTGTGCTCTAAAACATCAAAATGATAGCTTCTGAGAAAATAATAAATATTTTCCTTGAAAAGTGGAGAATTTTTCCAGGTTTAATTCAGGAAAATTATTGAAAAGAACATATTATGGTAAATATTCCTGTATTTTGTAAAATGCCTTCCTAAATAGCTTTATTTTGCTCAATTTAAAAGCATCTGAAAACATAATAATGTAAAGAAAAGTGCTAGATTAAAGGTGTTGGCATTTCTACCATTTCAACATATAATGATGTATGTGTAGCAAAGACTTGGAGAATCTCCATATGAATGTCCTCAACTTAGCTGGTGTTTCATTGCATTCCCTTGCCTTCCCTACCTTCCACAATAAGAAAATGTAATTATGATTTCTAGTTTTTCTGTGAGAATGCCATTATTATTTTCCAGTACATGTCTGATAATTCTGAACAGAATGAAATAGGTGCTACGGGAGAAGAAGATTTTAATCAGTTTAAATGTACTGGAGAGATTTAAATTTGAATGAGTGGCTCTGCAGTGTTTACTCAGTAGAACTATGTTTTGGAGTCAGAAAAATAGTCTAGTTCAACTTTTTTTCAAAGCAGATCACATCCAATCAAAGTTTTACTGTGTTACTCAAAATGTTGTTCAGTCAAATCCCAGGGATGGGCATTCCTCAGCTGCTTTGGGCAATTTCTTCCACTGCATATGGAATTTTGTGGATTTTTCTTGTGTGATCAAGAGTTGCCTGCTCAAGCAAGGCAGATTGCTGCTCATTTTCTTGCTCAGTGGAATAAACCATACATGCGTTTGATGACGTAATTTGTGACTATTTTTTGGCCTATGCCCTTTTGTCCTTCAGCATCCTGTGTGAGCCTGCCCACTGGTTCCTAAGGCAAGCCGTATTCTGCTGTCCTGTAGTCCAATTCTATTTGTATTCATCTCTTCTCTTAATTTTCTTGTTACATTTAAATGCATTGCCTCAACTGAGTCAGGTACTGCTCACAAATAAAAACTAGATTTGGTAGCCCTTATGTATGTAAGTTGATTATCTGGATGTAATAACTGGGTTTGATATTAAAATATTATGTCCCTCCAGTTCTCTGGCTTCTCAATAACCTTAGTCTTAGGATCTTAAGTCTTCTATTTCTAGGTAGCAAGACTTTCATACAGTGTATTTTATCTAATATAGCAATATCTAATTTGTTTCATCATTGAAATGATTTTCTTTCAGATAACGTATTTCAGTCTGTGGTATTACAACAAGCAGAATCAGCGCAGATGGGTAGATTTGGACAAGCCTCTGAAAAAGCAGCTGGACAAATATGCCTTGGAACCAACAGTGTATTTTGGAGTAGTGTTCTATGTGCCTACTGTTTCTCAACTTCAGCAGGAGATTACCAGGTAAGCTTTATAAATTTGTCTATAACTTTACTTTCAGCATCCTGAAATATATAGCTCATGTACAAATTGCCTGCTTTTCCCTTCATAGACTTTATAGAAATAGAAATTGTTGTTTTAGGCAGCATTTATATAAAATATAAAAACTATGTATTTATTTTCCTTTTTAATGTTTTAAACAATTTATAAACGAAGCAAAGAAATAACGTGTCAGCGATCTTAGGAATTTGCTCTAGCTTGGTTTGATATACTGTGGCTTTTTCCTTTCACTTTTTTTAAGGGCCTTGGTTTGGGCCCAGTTATTTTTGATTCTTTTTTGTAAGGATATTATCTGGTGTAATGTGGCATAGTGCTTTTTTGTAATAGGATCCAGGAAAGGTCTAAACAACATTTATGAAATCTCACTGAATTTTAACAGTTCAGAGAAGGAAGACAACTGTCTTTCAACTTCTGATTATCAAAAAGTTTCCATGACTACTTTTATTTCTGAATTGCAGCACATGCTTCATTGTTTTCAGTGTTAAAGCTTTACTTCACAACAGTTAATGTACAATATGAGGAAGTCAGTAATTTTTTTTCAAATTGGTCTCAAAGAAAACAAATGTGCTTCTTGGATAAGGTAGGGTGTGACATGGATGACTGAATGGGGTCAGAAGAATTTGAGAAAGTAGTGGTTTGTACTGTGGACCACAGTCCGCAGTTACAGCTTAAAGGGTTTGCATGTTCAAGAGATAATCCAGGAAAAGATCAGTTTAATGGAAAAAAAAAAAAAAAGTGAGAACAGAATATATTTGGGAATTGTGCAGAAATGAAAGTAACCGTCATGATTGAAGGGATATGCATATTGGATTTACTGGAAGGGAATGCAGTAATGCTGCAGCAGCATAGTGGACAGTGTGCTGCTGGATGGTTTGCTAGTGGAGATAGCAGCAATACTAAGGAGGAAGAACAAACAAATCATGAGGCTATGGTTGTAGATGGAAACTGTGAAAATTCTGTGCCTTTCAAGGGGATCAGGATTTGATTCTGAGGTAGATAAATGAAAGTTGAAGGAAGAGTTGATAAGGACTATATAGGGGATCTGAATGATGACAGTGTCCTCCCCACATGCTAGTGAATGGAGGGAGGATGTGCAGTCTCTTGAGAATAAGGAGCCCATTCTAGCTGTTCCTTTTATTTTTTTCTTTTTCCTTCACATAGGTATCAGTATTATTTGCAATTAAAGAAAGATATCTTGGAGGGCAACATTCCTTGCACATTAGAACAAGCAGTACATTTGGCTGGTCTGGCTGTTCAAGGTAAGTAAAGCAATTGCGCCAATGTTGCATTGGAAGTTTGTTGATATATTTTCTGTTGCATGCTTTCTGTTTATTGCTTATCGACCCCTCTTCTTGCTATAACAGATCTGCAAGAGCTAGTTGCTTTCCTGTGTAAATTTTATTTCTATGAAGCACATTTTTGTTTTCAGTTGATAACCCTACAAATGCAGTGAAGGTTCAGTTCAGTTCAGTAGGTTATGAAAGGTGAAAGGCCTGCTCCTTAGAACTTCATCAGCCACTGTATTGGTAGGGAAGGGAAATAAGGGGGAGAGAGGGGAAATGGACAGACAGTGAGATCTGAATACTGAATACCAGTACTTACTGGTATTTCAGAGCAGTCCTCTGAGGTGTACCTTAGGTACCTAGACACTTGAATTCCTTCGGAGTACTCAGAAGCAAGTTGTATGCTTGTGTCAGCAGAGCTTTCATCTGTTTCTCTTACTGAAAACTCTTTATTCTGACATTGTCACATCAGAAAGGGACGTAATAAACAGATTTGAATGTACAGCAGTACTAGGATATCTGGGAGAAGAGGTGGAGATACTAACACGGAAGATAATTTGAAGTTAGGAATTTTTAACAGTCTGTGTACTATGTTAAAATCTTTCCTGAAAATGCATTTTTGAGGTGTATATGTGAAAATAGTTACTTTGTTTTTCCTAATTAGTGTTTTCCTCATTAATGTTACCATGTCTGGTGTTCCCTGCTAACATGTTTGTTTGATGTGAAATCTCTCAAGTCAACAGTTTTTTAGTGTAGTAGCTTTGTTTATTGTGTCTATGTAAGACTTCTCTGTGGATGTCACTCCAGTACATCTAACAGCAGTTGTAAAGCTGCATATCACTATCAGTGCATACAACCACAGATTTTTTTTTTTCTTTTTTTGTCTGATTTTTTTAAATTGTGTAATGACTACAACACATTAAAGATTATGATCATGTTTTTCTGAGAATATAGTATCAGTGGTGTAGATGAATAATGTTAGTGTTTATGTAGCAGTGTATCTGTTTAATCTAAGCCAGGATTTAATGGTCTTCAGCTGGCCAAATCTTGCTTTGTTATTTTAATATCTTTAGACAGTATAGAAGTTTCTCTGCTCTGTAAGTTGTTTATAGATATCTTTCAATGTAATCCTCTTTCCAGATGGAAAATATTTATCCTTGTAGCTTTCACATTCTTCTCTCAGTCTTTTATGTGAGAACTACATGTGTTGATAACATGATGAAAAAAACAACATAGAAAAAGTGCAGGTTCTAAATTAATGCACTCCAATGACTGAAGTAGCTTATAGAAGGTAGGTCAGTTAATTTTAGCTAGTGAACTAACAGAAGCAGTTGTTTGCTGTTTTGAGTGCGGTGAATTCAAGAACGATTTGTGTTTGAAATACTTACAATAGGCTGCTTCTAAGCACTGCTTTATCTCAAGTACTTTGTTGGTCTAGTGTGTCATGGGCTCTTCCCTTTAATCATGAATAACTTGCAGAGTAATTGCTAATGCATAATAAATACTTGATTCCTAAATGTTTCTGCAGTTATACTATTATAGGTTAGAATCTGTGTAATGTAAATAAGATGCGGAGATTATGTTTCTGTGGTTTGGAGAGGCTGTTCTGGGCAGGCTGATGTTTCTTAGAACAGTTTATCTTGTGAGATTATACATACATTTCTGATTTAGGCTGTTTTATTTCTTTGAATTGTTGGCTACTTCTTTCCTAGAAAGAAAAAAGACACAGATTCTTCTTGATGCTTTTTGGTGTGACATAAAATCAGTTTTTATTAAGTTCTGTCGGAGCATATGTTTGAATCAGGGAAATTAAGGCATCTGATTTCCACTTTGTTGATGTCTTCATGCAGCGAGTTGTGAACAGAAGCTGGAAGCTGCAGAGTCCAAGGTGCTCTGGCTGCTCGGAATCCAGCAGTGAGAACAGTCTGTCAGCTCAATGCTGACAGTGTGGTTGTGTGCAAGTACATATTGGAGAGGAGGAAGTAAAGACAAAGCCACACTCTTTTCAGTGGGACTCAGGGACAGAATAAAAGGCAATGAGCACAAGTTGGGATATGAGAAATTTTATAAATTTTTTGTTGTGAGAAAGATGAAACACCGGAACAGATTGCACAGAAATCTGTAATCAGAACACGACTGGGGGAGGCCCTGAGACAATCTGCTGTAGCAGACCTGCTTGGGCAGGAGAGAACACTAGTCTCCAGAGGTGCCTTCTGTCCTCAACTGTGATTAAGAACTGCGCAAATAAAAGCCTGAGGAACTTGGCGCAGAGTTCTGCTTGTTTTATCGTTTCTTCTCCCCTTCTATCCACAAGCAATCTGACCAATTTTTCTGAAGATAAGAACACAGAATCTGTTTTTATTTTTCTCTTCATAAACATTACTGGTTAATGCGTTGTTTTAGATCATAGTTCAGTAATATGAAGATTTGCTATTTGGGGATCCTTCTGCAATTGATGGGATATCAAATAATTTTGTTATAAATGTTTGAATGCAGCTTTTATTTTTTAGCTGATTTTGGAGACTACGATCAGTATGAATCTCAGGAGTTTCTACAAAGATTTGCTTTGTTTCCTGTGGTGAGTAATTTCTTTAAGTTCTTTTTTTGTATTACTGATCACAAGCAAACTGTGTTGTAAGTAGCTCTTCAGTGTGCTGAAGCCAAATATGAGACTGATAAATCATGATCTTTGGTAATGATTTATATTTATCCAGCTTGCTGCTCTCAAGATTGTCAAATTCAGTAAAGGTTTTCTGAGAATGTGGTGAGATATTACACAGAAGCAAAGATACTGCAAGATCTTTTCAGTTATATTGTATTTAAAAGGTTATGAGGGTAGAGACAAGAAAGCAAGTAAAACACTTCAAAACTGTACTTTTTGGTTTTGTTTATGTTATACAGAGTCTAAGCTTCAAAATTAGTGTGGAGGGTTGATTTCTCTGTGTAAAGACATTACAGCCATTTTATTTCATAGAATGTTTTGTAGTTCATTTTATAAATGCTATCTTACCTGAAGGGTTGGCTACAGGAAGAAAAAATATTGGAAGAAGCGACACAGAAAGTTGCCTTACTACATCAGAAATACAGGTAACGTTTCTAAAGCTCTTTATTGCACAATTTTGATGTGACTACTTCAGAAGCTCAGGGAGTTGAGAATCTCAGAAGGAAGTTGAACTAATTTAGTCTCATTTAAATGAGTTTTTTTCACTGATATGGCTGTGTCTTGTTGTTGTTTGATTTTTTTTTTCCTAAACGAAACCTGAACTAATGACTCTTAAAGTAAACAAGAGGATTTTTCTAGAAGATTAATATGGTGCAGCAGTAAATAGTGCGACTTCACCTGATAAAGAATCTGAAACTTGTTTACAACATGAAGTTGTGGCCCCAGAAAGATGTCTCTGAATAAACAATACTGGCAAATTCTGCAGGCAATTGAAATGTAAAGATGGTCATTGGACCAGAATGCTTATGATCTAAGGCTGCTAAATGTGATGGTCCAAAACAAAGGAAAGTTACTTTCTCTGTTGTCAAATTAGCAAAATGTGTTTATGACTATGATAATAATACTAATGTGGGTTGGCTTTTTTTTTTAAAAAGGAGACAGGTTTTCAGACGTAGTACAGATTGAAACGGTATGTTTTGATGGGTGCCTGATAGTCTTGGTGGTGTTCTTGTAGGTTTAACGGTGTCATTCAGAGTAAAACAAATATATTTTTTATACTGTTGACTGTATTAGCTGATCACTGTTTTCTTTTATAGAGGCCTTACTCCTCCTGATGCAGAAATGTTATATATGCAAGAAGTGGAGAGAATGGAGGGCTATGGTGAAGAGACCTATCCTGCAAAGGTAAACGGGGCTTTAATTTTTGTCTCAGTTGCTTTTCTTCCCTATGTAAAAATAGCTGCTTCCTGTTAAAAATAAAGGCAAATAAATATTACTGTCCTCAAAGCAAAACACATACTACTCCTCCTCTCTCCTCAGAATTCTGAAACTGTTTGTTACTCATACAACTTTGCTTTCCAAGTATTTTTCTGTATATGCATGATTTTTTGCAACTTTTTCCAGGACAGCCAAGGAAGTGACATATTCATTGGAGCATGTCTTGATGGTATATTTGTGAAACACAAAAATAGCCGGCCTCCTGTTGTATTTAGGTTAGTATTGTTCTGTATTAAAATATTTTTATAATATCCTACACATAATATTTTGTGTATGTACCTCACTAGCATGAAAGACTCTTAGATATGATGTGTGCTTATTCGTTTCATAAACTTGAGCATTATCTTCTAGTCCTTATGCTAAACAAATAGTGAATTTTGAGGGAGTCATAGAATGGCTTATGTTGGGAAGGACCTTAAAGACTGCCCAGTTCCAACCTCCTGCAGTGAGTTGGTTGCCTCCCACCAGCTCAGGCTGCCCACGCCACCTCCAACTTGGCCTTGTACATCTCTAGGAATGGGGCACCCACAGTGTCTCTGAATAACCTATTCGAATACATCACCACCTTCTGAGTAAATAATTTCCTCCTAAAACCTGAACTAAGTCTCCCCTTCTAGTTTAGAACAATTCCTCTTGGTCTTATCACCATCAAACCATGTAAAAAGTTGGTCTCCCTGCTGTTATCTCTTTAAATACTGAAAGGCTGAAGTGAGGTTGTTGGCTATACAATTAATCCCTTTAAGCTGAATTAATTTTAAGAGATGAACATGTAATATACATTTAATTGTGAAACATTTCTTGAGTCAAAAAGGAACATCTCTGTCCACAGAACATATAATGTCCTAAGATACGCACGTAAGTTTACTTAGCAATATTCACATGTACAACTATCCAGTAATCTCTTATGTATTTTATATATAAAAATATGAGAGTTGAATGGTAACTTTTGCATCAGTGTTTGGAATTCATACATTTTTTTTTTTAGTTAGACTGTTACTTAATGTTTTGCTAGTGTTACTTAATGTTTTGCTAGTTAAATTGTAGACATGATCTCTGTAATTCAGTTGTATTTTCTGTGGTTTAAAAAACAACTCACCAGTCATGTTCTGTTCCTTTTGTCTATAGGTGGCATGACATTGCAAACATGTCCCACAACAAATCCTTTTTTGCATTAGAACTTGCAAACAAAGAAGAGACAATCCAATTCCAAACGGTAAGTGGATTTTTTTTTTTACTTTTTTACTTTTTTCACTTTTTAAAATCAGTTAATAGCAATTTAGTCTTCAGAATTTCAGTGACTTCTGTGAGGGTAAGTGATGAATATGCGTATTTTGACTAATGAGCAAATTTTGGTTTTGTTTTTTGGCAGGAAGATATGGAAACAGCAAAATATGTGTGGAGGATGTGTGTGGCTAGACACAAATTTTACAGACTAAATAAATGCAGCTTGTAAGTAGAATACTTTAGCAGAATACTTGGTGCCCTTGAAGTTCACCTGGAAAAGCAAAATTTATTATAACTTCTGTAATTTCTGTAGTGTCATTTTTAGATTATACTATGTATGGCTCATATTTTTTTCCCTAATCATCTTTGAGATCACCAGTTTCTCAAACTTGCACTTTAGTATGATTTACAGTGAAGGACAATATTAAGTACTGAAAATCTTACTAGAAGTAGTAATGTTTGACCCCTGGTGCTGGATCTCAGTGCTGTGACAGACTAGTTTCTTTGGAGGCTATTATTGCTAGAATGTTTGTTGGAAGCACTGGGATTGGGTTTGGCCTGTGATTGGGTGAACTGCCCTGAAAGGACACTCTGAAGGCCTTTAAAAGGGCGGGAAGTGTATGTGAAGCACTCCTGAAATGTGCTGGATTGACAGCTGAGAGGTATGTGGTCCTTTGGATATTCATGGAATCTGTATAGCTCAAGTAGCACCAGTATGAAGTAAATTTAATACAATTCATCAAATTAAATTTAAATGGGCTGGTCTCCAACTTGTAAATCAAGGGTTGGAATTTGAGCTAATCATTTCCACTGGTACAGATTTCTTTTAGTTAAGTTACTTCAGACAGAAATAGAGAAATAGATGTAGTAAATAACCCACAGAAAGCTATCTATGGAGGTGTTGATTTAAAATTCCCTACAGTTAACAGAATATTTTGTACCAAAGATGGCATGGTTAATTCTAATTCTTCTTTCTAGAAGAGTAAGATTAATTTGCAATAAAATAGCTCTCATATCTCTAAGCTTGTACGGCTGGCTGCCATTTGAGAGAGTTGAAAAGTGTTAGTAGCAGTGGTGCATTTCTGGAAATTGTGAATTGCATTTTGAATAATATAGTTCTGTATTGAATGTCAGTCTCTAGGATTACTTACTTTTGACCCTTTCACAGTATGATTTTATAAATAGGAAAAGTCATTAAAAACACTGTAATTATCTCCATACTGTGACTCCCTGTCATCTGGTGCTGCTGCTGAAAACTCTTATGCATGCCTGTATTAAGTTCAGACTGCTTTTCTTTATCTGCATGTACCTTGTATTTAGAGATTCCTTGGACTCTCCACCTGAGGAGGGCTCTCAGAAATCTTCACTCATTCTTTCCCTTCCACGCTTTCCAATCCTTTCTCGTCCTTCACTTCCCAAAGGGTGAGCTGAAAAATCATTTTTCTTTCTAATATCTGGCATCTGTATTACTCTGCCTTTTTTTTAACCTCTGTCTTGCTGCAGGAGTACTGGTGCAGTGTAGGGTGGGGAAAAAGGAGCTTAAGGTTTTTTAAGAGTCCAACATGGAGGCAGTCCAATAAATTATGAAAAGTTATTATCGTTAGCTAAAATGTTAAAGCATATAAATTCTCGTGCAGTGTAGTCATACTTTCTGGTTTCTCTAACACTGCAAATGTCAAGGACCCCTTTTAAGCAATGTTATATATGGTTTTGCAGAAGAAGTTACTTACAGTGAGATTTTCTATGGGGTTCAGATTTGGAACTAGTTCCCTTTTACCCTTCTGCTCAGCTTCAGGGCCATTTTCTTTTTATGCTTTGTATAAAAGAAGTGCAAAGAAGTAACTGAGGCATTTTGATCTTGTGATTTTGCTCATAGCAACGATGGTTTATGCACAGAGGTCTTTCATTGTGAGACTGTTGGAAGAACTGCTTAACAATGCTGCAAAAAGTGCAGAGTGATTTTAGCTGACCTTGGGAGGTCTTTCCAAGTTTTGAAATAAATCTTGGTGTTGTAAGAATCTTCTCTCACCATAAGATTTCTTCTGTAGACAAACACAGCCCATTACAGTGAATCCTGTTAGAAGGCGGTCTTCTTCCAGGATGTCTATGGTAAGGAGAGAAAATAGTTTTATACAAGGGCTGCTCCGAAAGTAATGCCTCCTATTTTATCACGTTGGCCCGCAGTGTCAGCAGTGGATGTTGGTGGTATGGCAGTACAGGTTGAATCCTCCCACTAGTATTCCATTACATTTTGTTGCTGAGTGGCAGATAGCAGCAGAGGGGAAGTCTGACGGAGTGGTGTATGATGTGGAAGTGTACATGAAATAAAGGTGTGGAATTCCTCCATGTGGAAAAATTTGTGCCCATTGACATTTACTGACTTTTGCTGAACACTGGTGGATACCAGACGGTGGATGTGAGCACAGTGAGATTGTAGGTGGTGCGTTTCTGCAGTGGCAGCAGCAGTAATGTTTCACCTCTGCTGGTGCAGATTTTTCTAAGCACAGCATGCAGGCTCTTGCTCATCACTGGTGTAAATGCATAACAAATGGTGGTGACTATGTTGAAAAATAGTATTTTTCAGCTTAGAACTTGCTCTATCAAATAGCATTCTTGTGCGATTTGTATCTGTTTTAGTTTCCATTGAAATAAATAAGGAGGCATTGCTTTTGGAACAACCTACATGTTTGCACTTATAAAGATTTAAGTTTACTATGAAACAGATGTTAATTTCCTTCTGAGAAGTAAAATAAGCAGTGAGAAAGATGAAGCTATTATGTGAAAACTGTTTCTGACTTGTTGAAAGGCTGTTATGTAACTTCTGATTAATGGAATTAAAGTGATAGCAGTGAAAAAAAATTTAAAACATTTCCAGTTTGCTTACTCAATCTTAGAGACCATCCTGCATGTCAGATGGCAACATATAGTCTGTGGTTATTTTTTTAATATATAATTCTTTCACGATCTTTCCAAAAGAGAAACTTAATTGCAGATTTAGAGAAATGGTTTAAGAGTCTCTCTGTGTGTGTAATTGTCAAGGACTGTGTACGTAAATAATGAGATCTTTAACTAATGATAAAATTCTTACTTAGCCCAAGCCTCAAGCTTATATGATGCCTCCACCACCTCAGCTGCATTACAATGGTCATTATACTGAACCATATGCATCTTCCCAAGGTGAGTTGTAGCAGATTTGGAAAGTTCCAATGCTTAAATAATTTTAAACAGGGTAGAAAACAGCAAATCTTGTGATTTTTATGAAGTCTTTTTATTTTATGAAGTTTAAGGCCACAATACATAACTTTGAAGGTAAAAGCTATAATTGTGTTTATAGTTACTTAGCTAGAGCTAAACATGAAACAGGCTGGTAAAGCAACAGTTACCAATGTGTTTGCTGCTACTTTACATGTATGCTGATGTGAAAAGTGAGATAAGAGGTAGTTATGGTAGACAGATACAGCAACTATTGATCATGATTCCTTGTGTGAATCTGTGTCTTCTGGTTTATGGAACAAGCTGGTGTATTATGGCATTCAGAGATTCTTGTCAACATCAATTTTACTAACTGCAAAGACTAACTAGGTCCCCCAGAAAATTAAAAAAAAAAAAAATGGGAAGAAAAGAACAATAATTCTCTTCCTGCATCCCATTTTTAAGCAGTTTCTCTCAGATTTTGCTAGACTGCAGGGTTGGGAATTAAAAGGCTTTGAAACATTTCTTTGGGGAAAAAAGGAAAAAATAGAATTCTCAAGAAATACACACTCGTAATCTAAGCTGTTTCACTCTGGAGCCATGGCTGTTTTCTCTGCTTTTTTGATGGTTACGCACAGTGTGTTTACTCAACAAAGTTTGTGCCCTAGAGAGATTAATCTCATTTTTTGCCAATTTGCCTCAGTTTTGACTGTGACCTTTCAGTCTGCAACTCAGATAGATAAAAAAAGACTCATAATAACTCATTATAAGGAAATGTGCGCATTTTCAATGTAAATAGTTGTATAAGTACTCAAAAGATATATATATAGATTCAGAATGTACCTGAATTGTTTGCAGTACAGTGTTGGAATCATTGCTTGATGCAGTGAAGGCTATCAGGCTTCTTAATTCCTACAGTACAGATCCTACTTTTGAACATTTTTTTCACAAACAAAAGAGTTTTTGGTTGTAGGTAATTTCATTAAAATAAGTATGGAAATGGTGAACTTATAGAATCATAGAATGGCCTGAGTTGAAAAGGACCACAATGATCATCTAATTTGAACCCTCCCTGCTATGTGCAGGGTCACCAACAACCAGACCAGGCTGCCCAGAGCCACATCCAGCCTGGCCTTGAATGCCTTCAGGGATGGAGCATCCATAATCTCCTTGGGCAACCTGTTCCAGTGCATCAGCACCCTCTGTGTGAAAAAACTTCCTCCTAAACCTCCCCTGTCTTAGTTTAAAACCATTCGCTCTTGTCCTAACACTATTCACCCTCGTGAACAGTCATTCCTCCTCATGTTTGTATGCACAATACATAGAATACATACTCTGCATATACAATAATACATAGAACTTGAACTGTTATATCATAAAAATCTAAAAACAATGACTTAGTTGTTTTCTCCTGCAGCTGGGCAAATTGTACAGCCAGTGAAGTAATTGTTAGAGTACTATATGTATATTGTCTATAAACTTCTAGGAAACTTTATTTACCCATCAGTGGTAATATTAATGTGCAAACATGGTTTGCACATACTAAAAAACATGGTTTTGCACATATTAATGTGCAAAAATGGTTCTTGTTTAAACTGGATCCAAATTTTCTGGATAAATTTAATTTGATTTTTTTTTTTAAAGTGCTTGTTATCCACCTATGTCCTGAGAGTGTTATGAGGAGAGAGTGTTTGTTTTTTCTTGCTATTTAAACTGATCTCATTAGGCTACTGCAAACCTAGGTGTAGGTGTTTGTTCCTTCAGTCAGAACTGTTTAAATTTTTATATGGATTTTACTTAATTTAAACTTAGCAAACCTATTGTAAACTGAAGAAAGCTTTTATGAAACAGAGGTAATTGCTTTCCAGTAGGAATTTGCATCATCTATTCTGGTAAATATACCTTAGGTATCTACAAGACCAAAAAAGCTGTGTTTTTTCTCTTCCCAATTGAAAACATATGACGAAATATGACTGAGATTTTGAAAGTCTGAAACATCAGTTAGCTACATCTTAATAGAGAATATCTTTGTTGTTCAAGGTCTTGAACATAAAGATTGTTCTTAAACTTTACTTTCAGATAACCTCTTTGTGAGCAGTCAGAATGGATACTACTATCACTCTCAGACTAGCTTGGATAGAGCCCCTCATGACTACAGTGGTCGAATCCGCAATGGTAGTGTCTATAGTGCACATAGCACAAACTCCTTGAACAACCCACAACATTACCTGCAGCCGTCCCCCATGTCCTCTAACCCAAGCATTACTGGGAGCGATGTCCTCAGAACTGATTATGTTCCATCACATAGACATAGTGCCCTAATCCCACCATCTTATCGGCCCACACCAGACTATGAAACTGTGATGAGACAACTCAATAGAGGAATGGTACACACAGATAGGCAGAGTCATTCAATGAGAAATCTTAACATCAGCAATACATATGCTTACAGCAGGCCTGACGCCTTGGTTTACAGCCAACCTGAAATACGAGAACATGCCCACTTCACTTCCCCACAATCTAACCATTGTCCATTTAACCTGAACTACAGTTTTCATAGCCCATCCCCCTATCCGTATCCTGCTGAGAAACGCCCAGTTGTTGGGGCAGTCAGTGTGCCTGAATTGACAAATGTGCAGCTCCAGGCTCAGGATTATCCAGCACCAAATATAATGAAGACCCAAGTCTATCGACCACCTCCCCCATATCCATATCCAAGACCTGCAAATAGTACTCCAGACCTTTCTCGACATATCTACATTAGCAGCAGCAACCCAGATCTAATCACGAGGCGAGTTCATCATTCTGTCCAGACATTTCAGGAAGACAGCCTGCCTGTGGCACATTCTCTACAGGAAGTCAGTGAACCTCTAACATCGGCGCGCCATGCTCAGCTGCAGAAAAGGAACAGTATTGAAATTGCAGGCTTGACTCCCAGCTTTGAAGGAATAAGAATAAAAGAGAGGACCATGTCAGCATCTGCAGCAGATGTGGCTCTTCCAAGAGTTATTTCAGAAGGGTCACAGCCCAACATTCTGATAGAGAGAACAAAGCAAAAAGAAAATGAGCATGATGAAGGTGTGAACTGTGATCACAAGAAAACCCTTTCAGATGCCACTATGCTGATTCACAGTAGTGAAGAAGAAGAAGAATTTGAAGAAAACAAAGCTAGTACTAGCCTCTCTCCTCTTCCTGAAGATCAAACCCAGCTTTCATCCATTATGGGTGGCTATTCTCATGATTCTGTACTCAACTACCCCTATAGCTCAGTTGCTTCATCTACTGGCCCTTTGCATATTCTTGAGCCTAAATTACATATTTCAGAAACGGAAAAGAGAATGAAAGATGTAAGTCCAGTTCATTTACTAGTAGAAAACCAAGTACAGAGAAGAGGGGAAGGACTGCTTACTCCATCTATGTCAGAATCTGACCTTACAACATCAGGGAGATACAGAGTAAGGAAGGATTCAGTAAAGAAGAGACCTGTGTCCGATCTTTTGTCTGGGAAGAAGAATATTGTGGAAGGCCTTCCCCCACTAGGTGTAAGTGGATATTATTTCTTGTTTTATGTTGTTTCAGGATGTTCTGTGGCCAGAGTTATGTGGGGTTTCTAAGTGTTTTTGTTTGTTTGTTTTTAAATCAACCTATGTTTTTAAAACATATGAATTGAAAGTTACTTTAAGCTTTATCTTTATTCTTCTATTTTTTTCTCATTAACTTTGTTTACTTACGCTCTCTGCTGTGTCTGAGCTTTGTTTGTGTAGTCCTCCCACACAAATCCAACTCTGCAGCCTTCATCCATCTGACATAGCTAACCTAGTTAGCAACTAGTTTTTAATTCGAGATCCCAAATTCTAGCCTCCCTATCCTTATCTGGAATAGAACTAGATGTGTCTGTTCCACTATCAACTTTCTAATATTAGAACGTCCCTCACTGAAAAATCAGATATAGCTGAATGTTTAACTTTTTAATTCCTTTATCTTCTTATTCTGACCTAGGAGGATAATCTGACGCATCAGGCAATAAATTCTTTGCTTGTGTTCTCTTCTTTTCTTTCCTCCATACCTTCCTCTTTTCATATCCTTCCCCTTTTGCCTTGCCTTCCAGCTGTTTTTATCTCACTGAAATTATTTCTTTTCTTTCTGTGCCCCTTTCTCCTATTCCAATCTTAAAAGCCATAAAAAGAAATCAACTGAACAACTGCGATTTTCCCATTTCCTACAATCCCCTCTTCATAGAAGCATCGAAGTCTGCTCGGGACTGTATGATTTCACTTGCACTCTCTATTGCTCACTGTGTTTAGTTTTATTAGTTCCTGGCATATTTCACATGCTAATGGAGGAATACATTTTTATAACTTTTTTTTGCTTTTTTTTCCCCATTGATTCCTGCTAACTTTGCCTCCCTGAGTTTGTGTCAAATAGTTTTCTGCACAAACTGGTCTGCAGTGGAAGTGCTGTACAACTTCTGCTGCTGTGCAGTAACAGTTACAGCTGATACTACAAAAGCTAACCTGAAGTAAACTATGTATTTAAATTATTGCTGTGCACTCAACTTTTTATGTGGGGCTTCTTACATGTAGAACTGAACACAATTAACTTGTATAAATTTCAATTTATTTAAAAATTGTTTTCCTAAATTTCCTGCCTTATATGTTAGGTGGGTATAGAAAAGAGGTGACAGCTTTCTCTTTATATTCACATTTAGAAAGACTCACTTTGTATTTTTTTCCTTTGAAAGACATGTTTTCAGATGTTGATGGGTCTACCAAAATCATACATTGCCTTTTCTTTGTGATAGCCAAGTAAATATTTAAATGAACTTTTTGAAATGAAGTTGATATTAAAACGTATTTGCTAAGCACTTCCAGTGAAATACTTTCTAGGTTAGTAATATTTAAGATTTCTATTGCAGAATAGAGAATTGTGGTTTGTAATCATTATTAAGATGAACTGCCTTGAAACAAAAGCTGCCCCTGCAACTCCTTTTGCATTTTGCTTTTTCACTTTCCAATTACGTTCTACTGCTGTGTTTATGTTCACTTTTAAAAACAGTCTCAACCTTTTAACGTTGTCATCTTATTCTAGCTTTTGGAAACATTGAAACCATTCAAGCAGAATATTTGCTCATATTTTCAGTGTAGTTTTTATTTATTTTTTTTTTTTAAAGAGCTAAACTGAGCAACCGAAGGAATGGTAGTTTTCTCACTTATGCTTTCTAAAAGAATACTTTGAATTTATCCTTACGTTGGAATCTCCTGTTGATATTTCTCTCAAATAAGATTCATAGTCTAGTTCAGGACTCGGATCTGCCTGTTCTTCCGTGTTCGTATTTTGTATGTGCATTTTATTGCAGAAGTAGGCAAACATTTTATTATATCTAAATAACTTATACTCTCATTGTTATGATCATCTGTAGAGAAGTGTCTGAAAATTGTCTAGCAAAAGTTTATTTTTATTTATGTATTTATTGGTTGGATAGTGCTTGGATAGTGATTCCAGTTCTGTCCAAAGTTATTAATCCAGTGTAGCTGCCTCACAACCTCAGTTGTGAGCTTTTTAGGAAACAGTATTTGTCATTCTTGTGCAGTTTCATTAATCTGTCTGGAATGAAGACAGACTTGTGTTGTGTCCTTGGAGGAATGTTGTCCCACCACTCTAATCTCACTGCAATGCTTATCATGAAAAAAAAAACCTCAGAGCTGTTTGCAGAAGGGGTCAAAGAAGTATCCTTTGCTAAACTGAACTCATCTGGATTGTGCTTTGTAAAAATATTTGTAAATTTTAGCTTTTCTTTTCAGGGCATGAAAAAGAATAAAACTGATGCAAAAAAAATAGGGCCTCTAAAACTTGCTGCCCTAAATGGACTAACTTTGGCTAGAATGCCTCTGCCAGATGAGGGGAAAGAGGAATCAACAAGAGCAACAAATGATGAACGGGTATGGTGAATTTTTTAATCTTTGATTTGTCATTTACATGAGTGGTTTTTCAAAATCAATTGCATATGAATGGTGCTTTGTGTCAACTTCAAAGCTTCCGATTCAGAGCAACTCAAACGCTGAGAACACAAACAAAATGAAGAGTGAGACTTTGATTGTGAAGTCATTGCTAGAAGTATTAGGTGTAACTCAAGTTTTTCTTTAAGGTATAAGATGATGGTGATTCTACCCAAGTCTTACCCTTTCAACACGTGAAATCAATTAGTATCTTCTGATACATTTTTATGCCTAGTCTTTCTGTTTTCTCTCTAATTTTTTGGTCACTTCCTGTAGTGAAAACAGATTAAACTTAAAATTCTGAACTTGAACTTGATTGTAATGATTAGTAATGTATGTAATTTTTACAGTAAATTGTGTAGTCAAATTACATCCCTAAGAAGCTTGTGGAGATTGTATTCATGTTTTCCTCACATGGATTCCTGAAACTATAGATGCTGAAATTTTAAAACCACAGAACAATTTCATATCCCTGAGTGGAGAACAACAGGTTTTAGAACTGAGGATCATTCTTTGAGAAAGTAAGACTTCATCTACTTGTACCAGGGTAACCAGCATACAAACGTACTTCATCCTGCCTTGTGTATTGTTACATAAGTGCAGGAAAGTATGATATATAGTCAATCAACAGTCTGTGAAATGCTATTTGCAACAGTACTGTTATCACACATTTGATCAAGGAGCAACTACATTCACCAGGATCTGTGGTGATTATTGTATATACTCTGACTATTGGTCTCTTTGGAATCTAATGATGGTTGGACATCCTCAGCTGCAGAACACTATCTGCCTTCATTTGTTTACAGTCACTGAACAGGATTAGAACCTGAAGGGGCAGTCACATTCTGACTAGTAGCAGTTTTAAGGAACAGGCCAAGGAGGTTAGTTGCAAGTTACACAGTATAAATTTGGTCTTGTAGTTTGAGGGCTTGGATTGAGATTTATAGGAGAGAAATTTGACTGTGAGATTCAGCTGTGCTGTGCTGAAATGGCTTTTGAACTATATGCAATTGTTAAAGATAGTAGGGGAGGTCAAAAGTTGACATCACATTATTAAAGTACACGTCTACATTTAGTACCTATGTTGGTTATTTCCTCTTATTTATAGCTATCATCTCTTCTCGGGTTAATGTTAATTTACTTCAGGCAAATCACCACCCAGCTAGTTTTGCCCAAAGTGTTGAGGGAGAAGAAACTGTAAAGTCAAGTTATGAGGAAGATGTAAATCTCTACATGTTTTCTTCAGGTAGTCATGTAGAGGAAGAATAGGTATCATAAAATTGGAATGACTGAAGAAGCAGTACAAATCAGATATGTGACATAAAAGGAAGTCCAGATTGCAGGATATTTTTAGAAGACAAAGGAAGACTTTATAGTTGATGCAGTGCCTGTTTTATTGCTCAGCTAAGTGTTACTATCAGATTAAATTAGAAAACTTGACCTAACAATATTAAAGGAGTTTAGACGGTTAACGTACCGATGTGTAAATTGCATATGAAGGAGGTCTTACATCATCCTCTGCAGCATTTGGCATTGAAGTTATTTGATACAAGATACTTTTCTGATCTGATACTACAGAGCAGTTGCTGAAAGAGGCTGGGGACATGTGACATAGATGAAATTTTCTGGCTGAAATCTTACATATTTGTCCTCTAATTATTGTTGGCAAAGAGATGCTGAAATTCCAGAAGTGTCTTATGATTTAGAAAGAACTTGGTTTTGAAAGTATAAATCTTTCAGTGGGCTAATTTAATAAATCAGATTGAATTGTACTACAGAAAAAAAATCCTTGTTTGATGCCGAAGTTACAGGAGGTTGTAAGAGGACTTTACTGCTGTCTTCAATGTTTAATGTTTTCAGTCTAAGTAAATGTGGAATTCTGAGGGGGAAAGATAAACTCATTTACTGAGGCAAGCATTTTGCTTTAAATCTGTGGAGTTTTTCTTGACTTAAGTGACAATTTTGACTTTTTTTTTGGGGGGGGGAGGTGGGGTGGAGGGAAGGGATGAGGGCAACACAGTTAAATGAGATTTTAAAAATGATCTAACCAATGTGCTTTGTCAAGAAGAACGAAAAATGAGTGTGTCTCATTTAAAAATACTCAGAGAAGTTTGTAGTGCAGCATAATTACTGGGTTTAACCAAGTGTTTATTTTCCCAACTAAGTTGCCTTTAGAGAAGCTAAAAAGCAGTTTTTGTTATTCACCAGTGTTATCCACCAATTTCGTGAATTATAACAAGATTTTTTTAGGCACTTCTCATTTGAACAAAAGTCCTTTTGGTTAGAATTGCTTCTAATTTGTTCTGGTACGTTTGTAAAAATAATATTAGTTTGAAAAATGTAACAGAATTGTACAGAAGGGGAATTCCATATTAAAATAGACTCATTTTAGAGTGTGGCTTCATATGGTTATCTTTTTTTCTCTCTGTTAGTGTAAAGTTCTGGAACAACGATTAGAGCAGGGGATGGTATTTACTGAATATGAGCGCATTCAGAAGAAAAGGCTTATAGATGGTGAGTGCTCAATAGCTCGGCTTCCTGAAAATGCTGAGAGAAACCGGTTCCAGGACGTCCTCCCTTATGATGATACCAGAGTAGAACTAGTCCCAACCAAAGAAAATAACACGGGTTACATCAATGCGTCTCATATCAAGGTGAGAGAAATGATGATGGAGGAATGTTTTCCTCCCTCCCTTTATACTTGTTTTTGTGGGAAAGATGAAAACTGTTTATCCCCACTATCTGGAAGAATAGTGGAGGGTTAATTATTGGAGAGGTCTTTGTATTCACTTCTATGTTGAAGAGGTCTTCTATATTGATCGTCTCTCTCCTATCTCTTCCACATCTCTCCTGATTGATACCAACAGAAGATATGTCCATTCTTCCATAGTTATGAAGGCAGATAGCTTTTAAACGAATAGGGATTCCTTGCAATGATTAAAACATTTTTTCAAGTCCAGTGACTATAATTATTTCCTCATTTTCTGTACCTTCAGGCTAGATCCACAACAGGCAGTAGTCTGGGTCCTTGCTTAAGTTTTCCTTTAATGGTTAAAGGAACAAATGAAGATGGAAGGAATTCTGCTCTTCCATAATATTCTGATGCCCTAAACTAAAGAGGCAGATATAAATCAGAGTGCCTATTTCTGAACTGTTGCTATCTTTTTGAGTTTGTGGATCTTAAAGTGGCTAAGAGAATGAGGAAAAGATTTTAAATAATTAGTGATCTAATCTATTTCTTTTTACAGATCTCTGTTGGTGGCATAGAGTGGGATTACATCGCTACACAGGGCCCTTTGCAGAATACCTGTCAGGATTTTTGGCAGATGATCTGGGAACAAGGGATTGCCATCATAGCTATGGTGACAGCAGAGGAAGTAAGTATAAACCAGGTCAGATCTACCCCTGAACTTCATGCAGTTTTGTTCTGATTTGTTAAAAGAAGGGGCTCTTTGCTTCAATAAGCAGACCAGTCAAAGATAATTCTCCGATGACCCCTCTGTATTGCTTTCCTTGGCAATTTAGAAAAATCTAAATTTGCAAGCTCTTTCCCATGGAAGACTGGTTTATTTAGTGAAAAAACAAAACATTGTAGTAGCACTTAATAGAAGAGAAATACAATTGTTACAAGAACACTAGTTGTTATAAGTGTCTTCGCATCTCTTTTAAGCGAATGTTTTACTCTTAAGGAAAGTGGGAGAGAAAAAAGCTTCAGATACTGGCCACGTCTTGGCTCAAGACACAACACTGTAACATATGGAAGATTTAAGATAACCACACGATTCCGTACTGACTCAGGCTGCTATGCAACTACGGGACTGAAGATTAAACATCTTCTCACAGGACAGGAGAGAACAGTTTGGCATTTGCAGTATACTGACTGGCCAGAACATGGCTGTCCAGAGGATTTAAAGGGATTTCTCTGTAAGTTGTATTTAATGGCTTTCTTTCATTTCTCCTTTCTTTTTTTTTTTTTTTTTTTTTAAATCACCTAAGATGTCTGCTAAGCAGGAATTTACTGGTGAAATTATAACAAGCATGCTACTGCAAAAGATATATTTGATCCAGTAAGAGATGTTGAATTATATTTCTGGCAGGAATATTTCTGCCATTTTGTTAAAGTGACCATTTAAGTGAAAACCTAGATATATAATTTAGTAAGAAGTCATATAGGTTAAAGCATAACTATAGCAAGTATGACACATTTGAATATGTGCCAATAAGCTGGTTTTAGTGGGGAACAGAGGAACAAGGAAAACTTTACAGAAGTTGGATGATTTTTGTAGATCTGTATTGCTCTGGTTGGTTTATGAGTTACGATTTATGTGATATGTGATTTTTCTGTGGGATGTCATTTGCTAAATTACTACTTCTGATGGTCATTCAGTCTAACAACATTGCTTGTGTAACTTTATCTCCTGAACTTATTATTCTCATTTTGTTCAACTTAATAGCATACTTGGAAGAGATACAGTCAGTGCGGCGCCATACAAACAGCACTGCAGATCCTAAAAACTCTAATCCTCCTGTGCTGGTGCATTGCAGTGCAGGTGTGGGACGAACAGGAGTGGTCATATTGTCAGAGATCATGATAGCTTGCTTGGAACACAATGAGGTGATCTATTTTTCTTTCTAATTTTTGATAGTGTTAGGTAGTAAAGAGTAAATAACCCGTTTAATAAATATTATTGCTGTTCATCTGATCTTTCCCAAGGAATGGCCTTTGGAAAAGTCTTTACAATTATGGTTGAAAGTGCTTTTGGCAATTTAATAGAAGTTAATAATCTTCTAGTTTCCCACTTACACACTGGGTATTGGAATGCACAGTTGGATTCTTGACTGTGTAGGATGTTGAGTCACTCAGTGGAACAAGGTACGCCCTGGGCTACTAGGCATGTTTCAGGATTTTGCCCTGACTTTAACACTTTTACTTCATGCCTTAGTTTTAATAGTTAATATTAAAGAAAATCTTCTGTAGCTGGTTTCTGTGCTTTTTATTTAACATTTTTATTCCTAAGTGTAGTAGTACTTGTAGTATGGGTCTCAGCAGAGGACAAAGTGGTAGCTTAATTAGTAAAACCTAGTCTTGTCATCCTTTAGCCAGAATTATAAATATAATTTATAATTGTATTAGTACAATTATAAAGTATTTAGCAATAACATTATGTTCAATCTGAGACTCAACAAAGTGATTGTTTCATCTGTTTATTTGTCCTAATACTGTGACAAACTTTTGCAGCCAACAGATTTTTGAGGATCCACATATCCCAGAAATAGACAAATATTTCACAGGTGAGGAAGTTGAGGTAGGCACACGGTCAGTGGTACAGTGAAGTCTGTAGTGAAGGTATGGGCAATGCATTGTCAGAGGTGAAATTAGAGCAGTTCATTCTGTCCCCAGATCACTGGTAGTGTGCTGACTCTCCTGCTGAGAAAGTACCAGCGACTCTCCTTGCTCAGTTGTAATGGCTTTTTTTTTTTTTTTTCCCCTCCAGATGCTGGACATCCCACGAGTGCTGGACATGTTGAGGCATCAGAGAATGATGATGGTGCAGACTCTTTCTCAGTACACTTTCGTCTATGGAGTTCTCATTCAGTTTCTCAAAAGTTCTAGACTTATATAATCCCTGCCAATTCCTAAGGGACACTGCAAGAGTTTACAGAAAGAAAGCTACAATTGTCCAGGCAGACCTGTTTTCACTTTTGTTTTTCTTTCTTCATATGATGAATCACGCAGTTAACTTTTAGGGCTGGTATGTGGCTGTTAGATACAAGTCAGTGTAGCAGTACTAGCAAAGCGGGATCTTCACTGGACTAAATTCTTCCTATGTTCAGCTGGAGCCAAATTAGGGAATGATTTTACTTGTGCTGGTTTTTAGTACTTGTACACATTTTTTTAGGGTTGTTGGGAAAATAAATTTCTAACGGAATGGAAATACATGGCACAACTTACTAACTTTTTTTTTAACATTATAATGAACTGTGCAAAAGCTAAAATTTGTCAATGCACATGGGGAGAGAAAACTGCTTCTTGGGGATGTCAAGGTCTTACACACAGTTTCTGCTTTCAATTTTATATTTAGACAAAAAACATCTATATTTTTTTTAAATGAAGTTTTGGTTTCCTCTGGTTTACTTAGCAGAACTAGCAGCTCTCAGATACTTTAAGTTGTTGCTTTACGGGCAGTTATTTTTCTATTCCACTTTTTTTTTTTTTAACTTTCAAAAAAAAAGAACCCACCCAACATTTAAAACACTAATGTTTTTAGAGAAGATTATCTATGCTTGAACTAATTTCTTAAAAATTGTGCTTACAGTTCTAGTGTAATAGGTAGTAACAGAGTGCTGTGTAATAGAACGACAAATGAAAAATCGTGTTAACTGTTGATAATTTCCATTTGAGTGGAGGCATGTTTGCCTATTGACTTGTAGACTACAGGCAGGGAAAAAATAATATAATTATCTACAGAGTTCTTGGTAATAAACAAATGAGAGAAAGTACATATTCAGTATTATTCAAAAATTTAGAGGACAGTTTGATTTTACTGGCTGAAATCAAAGTGGATGCAAATATTTTAAGCACTTTTTTGCTCTGTTATTTATGTAGTTAAACATAGAAGCTATAATCATATATTGTTTCATATGGTAATATGCTGTTACTAACCTATTATTTGAGGAAGAGCCTTTAAAGTTGATGAAGTGAGAGAAGCAAAATTGGAGTAAGAAGGTGCGTAGTGGTGAAGAGGAAATAGTGGAGATGTGGCAGCTATGATTGCTGGTTTATGCATGGCAAAGATGACCATTAAAAATATTTATATTTCCAGTCAGAAAAACCTTTGAAGGACCGGAATTTTCTCTAGAATCCTTCAGCAGTAGAACAGATTTTGCTAATGCTGTGCAGCATTGCAATGAAGGATGTTCACAGGACCCATTTGAGAATGCCTGCAGAACGTAAGAACGCTAAGAGGTAACACTGGAGATGTAGGTATTTTAGTAACTGTGTAGGTTGCAGAGTAAATGGTTGCAGCATAGATGTGAAGATGTCCTACCTCTGGTAGGTTCTGTCTTGTCCCTGAATAGCATGGGTCTGGTCTGTTGACAGTATCCTGAATAGTTCTGTGTCTGTGTTTTTAAAATGAGGACGGTGTGGTTTTGCCTACTTTTGGAGTGTTTTGACCCTATACCAAAGTGAGCTGACTTGTTTGTAGACATCTAGTGTAATTTCCAACAAAAAAAACTATGGTAGACAAGTGTGCAGGTACATCTCAGTATCCATTTCCCACATTACTTGCTTAACAAAATGAAATGAGTCCATGAGATTTTTTTCCACTGGTAAGATGTTGTTATTCCCTGAGTTGTGACAAGGCTTTGGAAGCTATTATGAAGCATATCCCCTCTCCTCTTGTGAAACAATGATTGTCCTCTCAAAACACAGATTAATAAATGTTTCGTCAATTTCCTTTTTAATAAGCTGTTTCCATAAAGATAAACACAAGGTCCAAATGACATTGTTCTAATATTTCATTCCATAAAATACGTGCTACTTTAAAATACACTATAATATTCAACTAGTGCATTTGGTCTTCTTTCAGGCAGTCCAAATTGTTCTACCCTCAGTAAAAAAAAAATATTGAATATTTCAAATGGAGGGAAAAAAAATGCCTAGCAAGTAGTAACTGCCAAACATAAAATTGAGTGGAATAATGCCTTATTCCAGAGGAATAACCTGGAAGTTACTCAAGACTGATTATGCATATAGTCTTGCAGGCAAAGAAGTTTGACATGTATGTGTCAACAGAAATACCACTGAATGAAGCAAATGTATTTGGCTATTTGTGCTATCTTCTGTTATAGAAACATGAATTTGTTTTTCTTTCTTTTTTTTTAACCACAGTTTCTGAGTGAAAAATGTATGCTCCAGAATGTAGCTTTTACCATTTCCAAAGTTTGAGCTATGATCTTTGCAATGTGATGCATGTGCTTTTAATGAAATTGTAGGTGACCATAACTTTGTGCAACACTTTTCCGCCATTCAGCAGCTCTTGGGACAGAATGTCAGGTATGAGGCATTAAAAAAAAAAAAAAAAGCAATTTCATTCCAAACTTGTGAGATAGTTTCTGAGGTGGCTGAGGAAGCTTTTCCCTTCCATTTTCTTCTCCGTCTTTCTGAGAGGAAGTGAGATCACTTTCAGAGGTGTTAGCTCTCTAACCTGGTAGTCACAGTCTGTTTTTTTAAAAGCAGTAACACTGCTACTTCCTCCACTTCAGCTTTTCAGTCTTTCCACTTGTAGTGCATTTCTGCATTAGTAAGACTTGACTTTCTATGAACCTTCCTAATGAAGGTAGCAGGCTTGTTTTTACATATAAGCATATGGTTCCAAGCGGGCATTGAAAACAAACAGCTTCTCTTCTGGAGATACCAAAAAAAAATAAAACTCCACAATCTCCTGTCACAAAACTAATTTTAAAAATGTTTAGATTTTCAGATAGCTTTTAAAAGAGCATTCAGTTTTTAGCACTTTCTTGTTCTGAGCCTTTAAGGGGATGCTTTGTACATGCTGTTGTGCTGGATGCTTTGTGAAGTGTGGGACTTTATAAGAAAATCTGTGGCCCAAATCCAGTCAGAGCCTGAGTGGAAATTGGATCCTTCTGTCAAAAGCTTAAAATTGTTAGCCATTTTGCCAGGTGTGCTTCTCTTACTATGGGAGAGAAACCAGGTAATTATCATGTAAGATTTGAGCTGAACTTATTTAGTAGGAAAAACAACATAATGCTGATCTCTAGGAATGCCAGAGTTCTCAGGGATAAATAAAGGTGCTATATTACTATCAAGAGACAGATGTGAGCGTCTTTTGTGGTCTAGGTGGTAAATGCTTTCTTAGGATCAAATTCCTCAAAGAGTCAGGAAAGGAACTAATAGATTGCTGTAGGGGCTTCTGCACATTTGATTTCTGTCTTGTTTGCTCTGAAGAGAGATTTTTTGGACAGGGAATCCTTGTAATCATGGGATCCCAGATCTTCTTTAAAAACATAATTCGCAGCCCTGTTGATTGTGAAGATGACACTTAGCAGGCTTTGCTGTCAACTGCAGCTCACTCTTCGCACATTCTTTGATGGAGGAGCTCCATGCTACATGACAGTTTTGCACTGCTTCTCTGCAGCCCGCAAAACAGTGATCCCCTTTTTCTGCTGCATGTTGGAATGCAGTCTCCATGAATAGCAAAATTAAAGGCCTTGATATTGCTCTCACTGTGATACCATTTGCACACATGAATGGTGAAAACTACAACTGCATAGGAATGTAATAAAAAATAGAAGGTTGCAACCTTCAGAGATGTTGAGTGGTCTTTAAGGTCCCTTCCAACCCAAGGTATTCTGTGATTCTAAAATAAATGCATACTGGAATGGAAAAATTCTTTACGTTTTGAGAAAGTATGCATTTTTTTGTTCCTCTTTAAAGTGTGTGACACTTAAAGCACTTTTCTCCAAAATACTTTCTTAATTTTAGTAACTAAGGCTACCAGAGGCTGCTGGTACACTTATCTTGTTGGAATCTTTGTTAAAGTTGAGTGGCTCATAGTTCTCAGCAGCCTCTGGACCAAACTTGGGAACTGCGTGGTGGTTTGTCTCATAAGCTAGCACTGTAATGAGACCTCGGTTTTAATACCAGTACTGTTACTAAAACACTGCAGTTAAAATAGTGAACTTGTTACTATGCTACAATGGTTAGCTCAAGTTATTAATTTAAAAGGAGCAACAGATCAACTGATAATAATTCTTTGCTTTAGGTATTTATTGTTCTATTTTCCTTTCCAGTACAAAAAACACATGCAAAGCCAGAGCCCAATCCCTTAAGAGGTAAAAGTTCTGCAGTTCTCGTGAGTGGATTAAGTAATGCTTATTGCCAGTGAAAGCCCTTAAAATGTGAATATTCACATCTACTTTGAATTTAAATATAGATTGCATGAATTAATCAAAAGAATGCATCAGGAATGTGCCTACATGAAGCTAGAACATTACAAGGAAAAGTAGCTGAGATGACTTGGAAGAAATTCTCTTGTAAAAGTACAAAATGTTAGAACTGGAGAGTGTGGATTTGAGGAATGGCTTGAAGGCATTTGGAGGAGGAACTGGAACATTTTGTATCCACAGTGGAGCTGCTAGAAGGGTTTGATTCATATGGTATGTTTTTTTTTATTACACAGTAGGGTAAGTGAGCATGTAGTCATAGGTGTTATTTCTGCTGACTTTTTAAAATGTGATTTTTGAAGCTCCAAATATTATTTCAGAAGCTCTGTTATTTTTAAATATATTCTTTTCCAAACAGATTCAGTGCAATCTGTCACCTCAGCTTCTGTTTGCTTACTAAAGGTCAGATTTTAAGGCCGCAGTCTCAGGTTTTAGGCGTGCAAGCTGAAGGCAAAGGGGCGTATGTGCAAATTTGTGCTGATAATTTGTAATGGATGCAGATTAGATTATTTCAGAGTTTAAATGATTTGTGAATGCAGCCAGCTGCTTACTGTAGGTATGAACTGGATCGAGCTAAGGCTATGCTGAAAACTGGGCCTTTGAATTGTGGAATTTGGCATATGCTTACAAATACATTACATTGTACCATTTGAAGTACAGTGCTAATAAAACTTCAGAGAATCTCAAATGTGCTAGGCTATAGGAAAATATCTTAAACTTCTACAGCAACAGCTGTTGCAAATATGGCTGTAAAAAAGATTTCTTACAAAGATCCTGTTGGGGACCAGCTAACTTGATGCGTTTTGCTGGCATCATGTATGTTCCTTTAAGGTCTACAAGGACTGAAAAGAACGTTCTTCATTTCTATGTGCATTTCAAAAAATGGCTGCTAAATGACCCTGGATTCTATTTGCAGTTTTCCACGTGATGCTGCGTTTAGTGGTAAAGAATAACCTCCTGTATATTTGTTACTTAGAAGCCCATTTTTCAGCTCTAATTGGGGAGTTAAGACAGAAATCAAATGCAAAAATCTAACAAATAGAGTTTACAACAGATGCAGTGTGTGGAAAGTTAGAGAGCAAGCCTGTAGATAATGTGGTTTTACTTTGTTTCTAGGCAGCAGTCAAAACTACCAAATTACTGCTTTTGTGAGCACAATTTCAGAAGGCGCCTTTTGAAACATTTTTAAAGGGAATTTAAATGCAGTTTTTCCATTTGGAAATGTTTAAGTAAAATTAGGAGATGTGGAAGTATTTAATGACAAACACAGTTAAGTTTTAGAATGATAGGAAACACAATAGGAAAATAGGTCCTGCAGTCTGTCACCTTGCTTATCCTGGATGATTCTGGCAGACAAGGTGTATATGCTGTCCCTTTACAAAGATACCTTCTCAAGTTCCTTTGAAACACCCAAACTGTTTGTCTTCTTTATGACTGATCTGGGAAGACTCGGATGGAAATTTTAGACTCCAGCTTGCAAATCAGTAGGTAGGTACCCTCCTGCACACTGCTGAAATCTCTTCACCCAGTTGAAGCAAGTAGGTGTTTGAAGTCCTTTCAGCAGTTTTGTAGGGCTTAATGTCAGACGAATGCAGGATCTGGCTCAGTTTTCTTCTGTTTTCGTTTGAGCCAGTATGGAAGGATTTAAATGGGACTTTATTTACAGTAGCAACATGAATTTTTGAGTATTATTTTCTAGTACAAAGCTAGTGGTTAACACGTCTATTTTTGCTGTCTTGCCATCAATACTGTAAAAATCTATAATCAAAACAGCTTTAATTCTTGTAAAACTGAAATTGGTTTGTAAAACAATGTAAAAATTGTGTTTCATAGACAGAAAAGCTTGTATTACTGAATGTAATATATGTGAAATGAATATATTATAGTCTATTTTTGCCATGAAAAATAAATATTTGAAGCAACGATGCAGTTTTATTGTTCCATTATTAAAAGAAAAATCAGCGCTGTGTGTTCCAGTTTGGAACTTGGCCTTCTGTGCAAAAAGATGTTATCCCTCTTTTAAAGCTCTGTGAGTAATGCCCTGGTTTACAATATGAAGATAAAGCTTCCACTGTCAGGTACTAATTGTTCTCATCTTTGAGGTAGAAAAGTCACACGTCTGCCAACCTAACTTCATTTTTTAATTTTTTTTTCTTTTTTGCATCTTATAAAGCCATTCTTAATATTGAATATTCAATTTCCCTTTAAGCAGAGCTTACAGAAGTTGAAAAGCCCTTTCTAAAAGCCCATGAGAAAAGAACATTGATTATATGACTTAATGAGTAATATTATTTACTTAGCATTATTGAAGCTGCTACCAATACTTGATACTGAAGTTTTTGTTTTGTAATTGATATTTAGTCAAAAATGGAAGTGATACACACAAACATAAAAGGATGTACTTCACACTGGACACCGTAATTGCAGACCAGGCAATTTCACATCCACTGTCCCTGCAGAACGCCATATGCACAGAGTCAATTATCAGGAAATACTGGGCTTTTAATTAAGATTTGTCTTACAGGTATGCTCTACTTGGTGGCATCAACGCACATAAGGTAAAATAACATACGTATGTATGTAACTGTCTGATCATTTCCTAAATCCTGAGGAATGTTCTGTGTGTGCAAAGCACTCTTTTTGGCATGGGGCCAGAATCAAAAGAGCAGCCTGTTGTTTAAGTCCAGAAGGCTGTAGACAGATAAAGATTACGTGAAACTCAGCAATGCTCAATACCTAGCAGGGAGTTTGATGTCTGACAGTTTCTCTGTTCAGGATATAATGACGTTCTGGTATTTTTTTGCTGTTGTTTGTTTGTTTGTTTTGGTTGCTGTTATATCCACTGCTTTTCTTTAAGACGTCAGTGATGGCATATAAATGTATTTTCTCTCTTCCGCTGTTGTTCTGATTGTTGTCTGGAAGTCTGGCTTCTGCATGAGGACAGCAGCTCATAGCACTGCAGAAAGAAATTGCCAGGCTACCTACAGCACCCAGAGGACAACTGATGAATGGACACCATTTGTGAGTATGATGGTGACTGCATGTATGCAGGTACCAAAAGGAGAACAGTGTTGCAGAGTTGGAGGTGAGTGAGCACTGGATGAATGATGATCATCCAGTTATGATGATATGATGATTAGTTATGAGTTATAATTATATTATGATGAGTTATGATGATATCCATGATGATGCTCATCAGTTTGGCACTAAGCAGGTTACCTTGTGTTGCTCTGGATGTCATTGGCTCAGTCTGGCTCTTGGACAGGGTGAACCTTCTGCATTTGAGTGATGGCAGTGTTGTGGTTCTGGTGCTTAGGGAAATGATTGTTCTGGTAGTTAAAGGCTAGTTCTATCATTACTACAATTGCTTTGAACCTAGCCTCGTTAATTCAAAGAAAAAGCAAGAGTAAGTAGGAAATGGTAGAGCTTGGGACTATTTTATCACAAAATAACCTTTGAATTCTTGGCATCCTTTGGGAGCTTTTTTGAAGAAAGGACTTCAAGGCTTGTGCCTGTTCTTGCACTCTCTGAAAAAAAAAAAAAAAGGGCACAAGGCAGATGGGGAAGCTAGAAGGGAGAGAGCTTAGTAAAAATCTTTCCAATTTCTAATTAATCCCCACATCTTTTAGAGATAAGCAGGACAGTCCTTCAGAAAATACCTAAATTTAAGCCAAACATTGGTCATACTCAACTAACCAAACCAGTGTAACTGCCCTGCACATTTTATGGATTTAAGGTATCTGCTGTAATAAAAAAGCAGGAAAGACATTGAGGGCTTGCACATGAGATTTCTTAATCTAACGTTCTTAGTTCAGATTATTATTATTAGCTATTTCTAAAATGATAGTCATATGCCTTAGGTAAATTTAGAAGGACATCAAATCCTTCCACGAACAGACACAGAATTATCATACCCAGAGGCAGATGAAGAATTTTCACTGGTGTTAAGTACCTAGGAAGAAGGCCCCTGTCAAGCCTGGTTAATACTGATAATCAGTGATTTGAAGGAACCGCATACTTTGATGTGTGCATATGTATGTCTGCTGTCTTCTCTCTGCATACCATGCTATTCATGATTGTGGCCAACAATGTCTTTCCATTATCAGAACCTTAAGCAAAAACACTTTGGAGGTTTAAAAGGTTGAAGACTGTTTTTAGTTTGATAATGCTTAAGATACTGTTTTAGTAGATAGCTGTAGGTCTCCATCACTTAATTTTCATCAGTCAACCAAACATGCACTTTTCTTCATAAACTTGGGGAAGCAATTTAATTGGAAACTGTAGTTCTTAGGGAGCTGTTCTGCCTCAATTTTCCAGCTCAAAGAAGACCCATCCTTTCACTGACTCATTATAAATACTATGTTGTTTTTATTTCCTGGTGCTAGTACTCCTGAAAGCTCCCTTGCTGAGGTAGGCCAGCAACAATAATCAGTACTTTTGATTGGATTTTCTCTGCAGATAACTTCTGCTTGGAAAAAGTGCCAACGCTGTTCAAATAACAACATCTGTTTCCTCCTTCGTAAAGAGAGGGGAAACACAGCATTGTGTCAGTAGTCAGGATCAAAATGTAATTAGAAAAGAGGAGGAAAACACGATTGTTCGGCAAAAATAGAAACAAACTTCTATGGTTGATGAAATATTTGTCTTTTTTTCCCCAAATTTCTCTTAAGGCTTAAAGGTCAGAAGGAACTGTTGCGTTTGCAGGATAAAATGACAACCTTCTCTCTCTGCACAATGCTGGTCTTTAAATAATGACAAATAAGCACAACTGAGGCTAATTTACATTCACTGTTGAAAGAAACTGGAAATACTGCTCCAGTATTACTAGCTGAATTATCTCTATACCTATGAAGGTAACTTTGTGAGACAGCCTATCTTGTTTCTGATTTGCCCCATAGTTTTGTGACTGGAATGTGCCAGAGACTGCATCATGGGTGCTTCACAGTGGCAGGGTGGTCTCTCACCTCTCAGTTGTCACTTTGGGTAAAAGTTTTGGAGCTGGTCATAAAGAGAATATGTCGAAAACCCTTTGGGGAGATCTCACTGTGCTATGAATTGAACCAAGCAGAGGCTTTAAGAAGCTCATATATTGAGGAAGAGCCATGAAGAACATGCGTGCCATAGAAAGTCACTGTGGGGACCCTTGACATAAGTAGGTTGAAAGCTCTTTTGTGCAAGGCTGAAGACTCTCAAGGCTGGAGGGAAGGGCCCACCACGAGAATTTGTTTCTGGGGAAAGGAAAACTGAGAGGAGAGCCTGAAGAGTTCAGCTATTTCTCTTGCACAACCCATTGTTATCTGATATGACTGCACCCAGCATTTGGGAAGCCTCAGAGCCAGCTCCCAAACCTGTGCTATCTGCATCATCTCTGCTCTTTCCCAGTGTCAAACACTGGGAAAAAGGGTGCCAAATGCTTCCAGCTTGAATTTATGGCTGGGGAGGCCCCTGCTCAGAGGTCCTTTGAGGAATTCCCAGGCTGACAGGAGAGCTGATGGCCTTTGACACATTCCTTAGTTTCTTCTTTGGCATGTGAGTATGCTTGTGAGCGAGAGAAAGAGATAACTGGGTTGGGGTCACTTCATCGTTCTGCTCTTCATCTCCTGGAATTGGCTGCGGGCTGCTGTGAGATGTAAGGCATGCTGCAGCCTTGTGCAGATACTGTAAGGGGAGTCCTGTGGGCTCGCTGAATTCCTGGGATAACTGCTGAGATCTCTGCACCTCGTGCTTCAGATCATGCTGCCCGTCCTCAAAGAACTGGGGTGGTGTAGCTCTATGGCCTGCCAGACCAAGGCTGTGTGAGTCTCTCAAGTTTCAGATGGTCTCCCCCTCACTCCTTTTATTTAGCCTTTACTTGCCCTTCTCAAGGTCTAATTTCATTCCACGAACATGATAGGACTGGAAGGACTGCACAGGAGTTTTGCTGTGCTGAGCATGCAACAAGAACTACTGCACAGAAGTCTGTGCTTACTCTCAGTGAGACAGTATATACTGTGTCTCTAGCATCCCTACAGCTTTTGCAAACCAGTCCAACAGCTTACTGTGTGAGTGCAACTTTAACTTGCGTGTTGTCACCTTGGTGTCCTGCACACCTTTTGCCTGCCCTTTGCTGCCTGCTGAAATGTGCATAGTGAGTTCATTAAAGAGACCAAGCCTTCTATGAGGCCTGTAGAGTTATGCTGTTGAGAGTTACTTTGGATGTTTTCTACAGGGAACAGAAAGCCCTGAGCGTAGTAGGCACAACATTGTTAATTTTGGTTCCCTTTATCTGAATTAACTTTTTTTGTTGCTGCCTTTGCTTGATCTCGTGAAGTCCTTGCAGGATTTCATTTGGGGGGTTGAGATAGAGATGAGCTATAGGTCCTCTGTGGCTCAATGGATGAACTGTCATGCAAGCGAGAATTACTTCTGCTTCTTTCCCTTCCCAGCATTGTGTTCTCCCCATGACAAGTTCAGCTTCCGCTGGCACAAGATCCACTTACAGGCTTTGAAACTGGATTCCCTGACTGGTGGTGACCCATGCAACATGCAATGGCTGGTGCAGTAGATTAGTTTACCACTCACCTGTTTGCACATCAATTGCTTTGCCACTTGGAATGAAAATTGATGATGAATGTATCTGAATGAAGCAGATTTCACTTTCGATAAAGAAAACAGGACTGCTGGTGAGTATTTGGGTCGGTTGTTTTGGAGTGAGAAATTTTAAGCCTCAAGTTACAGTGTTGTGTTTTTTTCACTTTTTTTTTGTTATATTGTTTAGGTTGATTAGGGATAATATGACAGTTTGGGTTTTGCTTGCAAGTTTTCCTTTTTTTTCTCTAGATAGCACTTAGACACCTAAGCACCTTCTCCCTTCATCACACGAATCTTTATTTCAAATGATCCAAAACCCTACTTTGATTTGTAAACAAAGCGAATCCTACCTCTGAAAACTAGGCTACTGATGACAAAAATGTAGGCTTTAGAAATAAGAGATTTTTTTGTCACAGAGCAAAGTAACAATAATGGGCTTTTGATCATTTGAAGTAAGCACTGATGCTATTAATTTGTTTATTGCCCAGATGAGCCTGGGCAGAAATAAATCTTTCTATTGTAGATCACAGCAACTGATTGCTCCTAACAGTTACTTCCAAAATACTCAGATCTGTAGTCAATGGTGGTGAGACTACTTTGTTCTCCTAGGGCTTATACCAAAATCTGAATATATCGTCAAGTGAATAGAAACTCAAGGTGATAAGATTAAAAAAAAAAAAAATTTTTTTTTAAAATGCCTTCCCTATCACCCACCTTTTATATATTTTTATATATATATATACATATATATATATATATATATAAATATAAAAGCTTAAGAAAACAAAGCTTGCACTGCTGATTAATCTTAGCAGTGATGTGGGTCTGGTTTGTGTATCAAATTACTTAAACAACTTACATTTGAAGAACCACCAAATGTAAATGTGAATAAGGAAACAAGGAAAGTATTAAGCACAGGATAGCCTGAATTTACTTTTGGATCTATAGGTGAGATAAGCTAATTGATTTCATATTGATAACATCTATCTCGAGTGTTCTTTCCCCACTACCTGTTGGTAATGGTTGTACAAGAAATCAGTTCCCCTGCCTGTGCTGACTATTCTAGTTGTCAGCACATCAGTGTGCTCCTCTGGGGTTCCTTACTGAGTATTTCACTCAATGTCCAGGAAATTTCTGTAATCGTGGTTTAGGCAGACAGATGGTTTCTTTGTAAAAGGTCAGTTTTTATTAATTTATTTACTGCTATAACTACCACCTACCCAGATAAAACGTCACCAATGTTCAGACAGCTTATCCACAGGAAGCATGGTCAAGGAACAGTACTTGTTTATTTTCATGTTACTCATACTGCAGGAAATGACTGTGTCATTATTTGCACCCTTCTGCATGCTGAAGTCATGACCACTTTCACTGCTATGCTTTAACTTGTGGAATTTTAATATGAATCTCTTATTAATACTTAATCAGACTTACGATGACCACAAGCTGAAGTTTGCTGAGTGATCCTTTTTATAAGGTAGGTTATACAACAAAGTAGTGGGAGAAAATTTCTTAATTCCGTAACGGATCAATGTTGGAGAACTCAGAGGGAGGGCTTCAGGAGCCAGTGTGGGCATGGCAGAGGAGCAAGAAGGCTTTGCACCTAGAGATGGCTCACCATACTCTTTAGTTCTATATATAAACCATATTTGTAGGCAACAGCCCTAGCCTGTCACTCTGTGTTAATTTTTTTTTTTTCATATAATACACAACCCAATTGTCTGGGTGCATTCTGCTCTTCACTTCTGGGCTAAGGAAGATAAAGGGAGTTGTTCTAGGGATGGGAGAAGGGTTTCAGTCCCTTGTGATGAGGGAGAAACGATCCTGGCACTGAGTCAGTCCTGTGGCTGTGCCTTCTCAATGAGACAAGCTCTGATGGAGCAGTGCAAAATCCTCACATCATCCCTACTTTTCAGTGAGCCAGGGGACTCAGGCTGCAGGCCAGACTTGTAAGATAGCCAGCTGAGCATGGCAGACGAAAGACCCATCTGCTCAGCCACGTGTATGTGGGTAAAATAAAACACACTCTGCTGTCACTGTCAACAAGTGTGATTTATCATTAGGACCAAGACAGCCAGGAAAGTGCCTTTTCATTTTCTTGGAAAACATGCACTGTACTGCAACATTGGTGAGTTCCAGAAGCATTGCTTTTATTTGGCTTTTTGAAAGAGCTTTTGGGAGTTTTTTGTTCTTTGTTTTTTCCCCAGAAAAGCTTATGCTTCACAATGAAGCAATGGGCTGTGGTTACTGGAGCTTTTGGCACACTACAATCAGATGCTGAGCTTACAAGTTTAATAGTTTACCAGAAGCTCTTGAGCCACAGAGGAGGTAGCTACACATGCAGGTTGATAAGCTCTACCATTTGGGTTTGTCCAGCTCTTCTTGGGCCTTTTTTTTTTTTTTTTTCTAAACCCAAAACTCTCTGCAGAATGCTATACCAAGGTTGCCATCAATGCAAGAAACTGGACTGTGTATTTTGGTGTTCTGCACTGTGAAAACTGTTGCAGTCTTCACTTCCAGAATTAACAGCTAAATCATGTACAGGTAGGATTAAGTAGCTTAAGAGCTGTGCATAAAACAAGCTGCACGTGTATGGAATAGTTTAAAAGCTGCTGTATGCAACAGCTACAACTGTATGTCTGTTTCTGACATGAGATCAGCTAATAGAGCAAAACGGTTTTTACACCTGTTGATGTACGGAATAAGACAATCCAGTTCATAGCTGAGAAAGGAGGAATGATCAGCTAGCAATATCAGAAAGAAATGCTTATTTTTGGAAAGTTGCCTGTCAATAGTCAAGCCTTATTTCATTCAAGCTAAAGCAAGGAAACCTTGTTTGCTATGTTCTACAGGTACTGTGAAAAGAAAAAAAATAATGAGATAAGAACTTCATGCTCCAGTGGGATTTAACATCAAACAATGGCAGAACATGAAGAGAGGAAATAATGCTGCCTTCTTCCAGGCTGAACAAACAGTTCTGTCTCTGCTCTGCAGGTAAGTAGTACACTGTATTTTAGCGTGGGTAAATTGAGTTGTTCTTGCAAACTGCAAAAATCTTGCATCTTTATAACATGGACCACCATTATATTAGAAACGTCATCAATTAATTTTATTTGCTATAAATAAAAACGATAAATATTTCATAATTCTGCAGCTTTCTATAAAATATGCATCTAATTTTACTATTCTCAAAAGTTAGTTTTGGGCTATATGTTTACAGACAAAATATATGAAGTATTTTTTTAAGTCATTTTACCCTTTACAGTCTACATCAGTACAGAAATGGTCACCAATCTGTAATAAATACTCTGCTGAAGAGAATACAGTGATTCTGTTAAACCACCTGAATATAAACAATTTACTTCTCTTTATTTAGTGAATGGCAATTCTCTACAAAAATAGCTTCCTCCCTATTTAACAGCTAAATTTTGGCCACTATGATGAGTGGTCATGTGTGATCTGAAGGACCTCTGCAAAGTTTTCCTCAAGATCATCAAGTTCCTTGTTGGCTCCCAAATCACTGTCACAAGTAATCAAGTTTAGAGTTTCCTCACATGAGGGTGAAGTGCCTGGGTCTTCAGATTTCACACAAGCATGAGACTCTGTCTCAGCATTCATCATTTCATTAACATCTTCTGAAAAGTCACCCTTGCTCTCTGTCTTCTTTGAATTTTCATTGCATAGTGGCACTTCATATGTGCTTAGTTCCTTCGATAACAAATCCATGGTCTTAAAGAATTCTTCACTTTTCGTAGCTTTTCCTTGCTTCTGACTTCTACTGCAAAACTCAAGCTGTTCCATCATATTAACCTTTCCCAGATCCAGTGACTCAAAGGCTTCCCAGCCTGCGTGGATTTGCTCAGCACCACTGTGTGGGCTGCAGCCAAGGTCTGCTTTAAGCACGTCCAACAGGTGCCGCATTTTGCTCTAGGGGGTGAAGAAATAAAGGGTGATACTTCTGCAGCTAAAGCCCATAGCACTTCTCTGCCCAGAACTCAGGGCTTCATTCTGGCTAAAGAAATGGAGGTTGCTTGCAACTGAGTGACTGAATTATATAGCAAGAGTCACCAAACTGAACAGACTGTTGTCACTTTTTTTGTGACTATGCCTTACTCCTGGTAGATCAGAAGTCTGCAAACATCTTAAAGAAAGACGTTCCCCGTTGGTTATTATGGTTATGTACACAAGAAAACTTATCAGTGCATTTCCACTGTACTTTGGAAATGTGGAAAGTGAGAATATTACAGAAGCAGTACCTACCTCATCCAAACGGTTCTTATTTTCTTGTATATGACACTCAAACAATTGTTCCAGAACTCTACAAATAAAAAAAAAATAGATCAGGTAACACAAACAAAACCATGTTCTAACAACCCTACTTCTTGATTTTTATTTCTTAGCTGAAGAGTACCACTAAGATCGCTTTAATTAAGCTCTGTCACAAGAGGGCTACTAGGAGCCTTTATTCTACAGGTAAGCAAAGGATCTGGGAGTAATGCTCACATCCATGAATAATTACTTATTGTTTAATTATTTTTAAAAAATATAACTTAGTAACCAGTGAACCCTTATCTGGAACAGTATGTAATCCTTACAATGCATACTGAAGGCTGAATTCATACTGGAACAGGAACAAGGACAGAAAGGCAATGGAAGAAGTACTATATCAAAGATTAATAACTGTTTATTTAGCAAAACAGATCTTGCAGAGTAAGATTATTTTTTCTTAGCATTGTTCCACATAGATCAGTTTCTAATAGAGGCTGCATCTCATGTTACATTGGAGTACACTGAAATAGATGACCTGCAGTTCTTTCTCAGTCCTTCTTTCTTATATAAAGTAAGAATCAAAAGGAAATAAAACAAGCAAGGGGTAACTGGGTATTCATATATTCTTAAAAGGCAATGAAATGTATACTGACATAGCATTACAAATTTTAAAACAGCCATAATCTACCTGTTAGAAAACAGCCCAATGTCAAGAATGTCATTTGTTATATCTTCAATGAAAGTTAAATATAAATGGTCATCTTCTCTGGAGGAAGAACAGAAAGCTCAATGTTAGGTGTTTAAAAATAGAGACAACTGCCTAGCCCTTCACTCAATTCAAAAAATAATTAAGTCACTATGGTGTTTCATATTTATGCTACATTTCTGTTGTGTTGTAAATTAGCAAAGAGCACGAGTGAGGGAAGAGGCAACTGTAAAACATGAACAACCTGCTTTGCACTCAGAAAGAAAGGGGGAAGAAAGTAGAAGATTGCAGTCTGGTGTTCTAGTGAAAGGCTTCCAAAGGAGCTTCTTGAGAATCTGACTGCAGCTCATAATTGCAAGTCCTTAGCGGGAGTACATAAAAGTAAGTAGTGCTTGTTGGCAGCCTCCATTCCTTTCAAATGACAACTCTGGAATACAAGTCCTTGTTTGTGTGATATGTGACTTTTACCTCTCTGAATCTTTAAAACTCAGGTGTTTTTTCACTTCTAAACTCTGTTGCTACCTCCCCAGTCCCCCCCCCCTTTTAAAAAAAAGATTTAAATGCTGTTTTGCATTCATAGCATCTTTCTAAATATCCCAAAGTATCCAACCACTTAAGCTCTATAGAATCATCCTCCACTTTAGTAATAAACAGAAAATAACAAGACTGATACAACTTTCATGATTATGTAAGAGTTGTCATGCAGTCTGAAGACTGTCATTTGTGGTTCCATCTATCAAAGATGATCTATATTACATATTTGAAGTTAGGCAAGAACAAGACCATCTAAAGCATATAGATATCAGACCACTTTCCTGAGGTCATATGAGAGATCACTGACAAACTTGAATCTCCTTAATTCTCATCAAATCTAAGAGCAAAAATTTGGTGAGAATTCAACTCCACATTCTAATCTTTCTAATTTGTTCCAGACAAATTTTAGTCCAAAAAAAGAACTGAAAATGTTTAAAGTGTAGCCTGTGGATAACAGCAATTTATCTTACCTCCACAGTTATAGAGAATTTTCTTCAGATTTGGATTGATATGGAAGTTGTTAACTGTTAAATATAAATTCATATATCAGGTTTACTATAGAATGTGAAGTGTATTCTGAGTCCCTATATATTGTTTGATCACTTCTGAGGGCTTCTAGTTTACTGTTCCGAACTAGCAGAAAAATCGTGTAAATATACTTACACAGCCTTAATATTCATCCTTGCTGAAAGCTGCTCAGAATACAATGATGCCTCTCTAATCAGAAAAATCAGAGGGTAAGAAACAGTGAAGAACAACATTATCAAAACCCTGCATAGTACCTTGCATCTCATGCTCTTCTGAAATCATCTGCCTGTCTTGTTCCCCTACTCCTTGGGGGATTTAAAAAAAAAAAACACCAGAAGTTCTGAAACCCCACTCCAATAGAAAAATTGACTACCTACCCTGAAACGTGAAAGGCAATAGTTGAAGAGTATTACAGTACCTTAGTAGATGCAGTTTTCTGACTGATAACTCAAAAAGAGGTATCCATCATCCAGACAAAGTGTTTACCTTAACATGATTTGGTACTTAATTGGGTAAGGCTCCCTGTGTTATTTGCCACATAGTAGACTTCAGGAAGGATGAATGCCCACTTGATAATCTTTGGCACACGTCTATAAATGAACTCTGACAGACCTATCTTAAATGTACCATATGGAGTTTGCAGATCATCAATGGAAATAATGGAGTTTATAGAGTAAGCTAACTTAATACCTGAAGTACTAGAAGAGATATTTGTTTTTATTAAATAACAGCTGTTGCATTGAAGTAAGAATAGTAAGAAAAGTAACCCATTAGATTTCTATGCAAAGGCCACAGAGTAAATCAGCAAGTAAAGCATGATTCTGTTCTCCAGCAATGAGGAGAATGAACTAGGCATCCTTGGTTCAGGGCTTCATTTTCAACCCTGTTCTTGTATTTAAGACAATGCTCTAATGTTCAGCGTTCAAGTTTCAGAAAAGGATGTGGAAAATACCTTAGGCCTGGAACTTTAGCATCTCTTAGAATGAAAAGCCTAGATTTCTGGAAACTCATTTTCTGAAAGGGTATGCCAATACAACTAAAGTTGTATTAAGTTCTCATTAGTCTCACTCCTTTCAAAAAAAAAAAAAAAAGACAAAACATGAAAAATCACATGTATTTCAGATGTCTCTTTCTTAATTGCCTTTACAGTGGAGTTTCATCAAAAGAAAACGAAATTGTGGAGTTGGAAAAGGCCATTCATCAAAAACTAACAAGTTCTGTAAGTGATGACTTCCTAGCCTAAGAAAAAGTTGTGCTGAAACCCAAAAAGAATACTTCAGCTATTTCTTCCTGGTGTAAATTAGGTACCTTAGAAAGGAGTATGGAAAAGCAGCTATTCCTTTCTCAGGCTCATCCATATTGTATCTTCTATCTTCAGTCTAGAACACAAAAGTAAAATATTTATTATCAATGAAAATACACATTAATTATATCAGTAATGAGCACCCAGCTACTGAAGTTATATATTTACAGCCATCTGTGACTGCAATATAAAATATTAGGGAGCAGATAGAACCTGAAGTGGTATAACTGTTCACTAAAAAATTTTGCATTAAGCAAAAGTGACAGAAAACAACAGCAAGGAAAGCATTTCTGTCTACTGGTTTGGATATTTCCTAAGAGAAAGGGACTCCTTAGTCCCAGTACTTCTGTCTCAGGCTTTATATATATGTTAACCAATGCAAAATAAAGACAAAAATCCTTGTAACAGAGGCAGAAAGGTATGCTGATAAATAACATGCCAATTATTTATGTCCTTTACAGATAATTAAGCATGCTAGTGTCTCTCTAGAACTGTTTGGAGAAAAAAACACTTTCAAAACTCTTATTTTCTAAGCTCAGTTTTTTTTTCTTACCACTTCTGCTCATTCTTCTAAAATTTTATCCTCCATCTAACTTATCTTAGAATGACAAAGAGAATGCAACTTTATTCAATTGTATACTGCTGTGCCAGAGATGAATTATATACTCTAAAATGGTAGTGAAGGGTGGGGAAAAATTATCTAGATGACTGATAGATGATGATTGTATTACCTTCACTGTCATCTTCTGATGTTCAGTCGTAACTTTTCTCTCAGATCCTTTATCTGCACTTGGAAAGCTACAAAATTTAGAGATGTATTAGATCTCTAAGGCAGCTTTCAAGGTAAGCAGAACATGAATACCAGTGCCAGCCACTGTGGAAATTCAGACATTTCGTTCCCATAAATTTGAAAGGAACCTAGTACTAAAATGCTTGAACAGTTTACAAAGCTTTATCATGGAAATAGATAACTATATTTTAATTTCTGCTAGACAAGTCTGAACACTAATGCTAGCCAAACAGAAGTGTTCCCAATCCATTTTTTGACTGTATTTACAGAGGATAAATAAAATATCCACAGTAATTGTTCTGAATTGAGAAGAGATGATTCTATGTATTAAAAATGCAGTAGTATGAACTCATGCCACCCACAGCCATAAGATCTTTGCAATTAAAAGGCAATGAAGAGTTGCATTCAAGAAAAAAAACACATTTTCTTTGCATGATGTGTTAATGAATTGGAAGGTAAGAGACTGTGGGGACAACAGGGGAGGAAGACATGCATACTTAATTCTTTAGAATAAAGTTAATTCTTTAGAAGACAGAAAGCACAAATATACACCATACAGAACAGTAAATAGTATAGTAGCAGGTAGCAAAATTCCACAGTTGCAAAACAAAGTTTTAATCTCTGTACCTGATCACGTCAGTCTGTGTTTCAGCTTCCACATGTCGCTTGCAGTGCTTTTTCCTTTTCTTTTGAGCAGCAGTGTAATACCTATACCCAAGCAGGGCAGATTTAGCATCTGATATTAAGGTGCGTGGAGTAAAAGGTTTCTGGCTGCTGGTAAATAATTCTGAGTGTCTGTCCAGAAGATCCCCACTGTATGTTTTGGAGTTGCTTTCCTGATGCCTCTGAGAACGACTGATGCTCGCAAAGCTATCAGAGGAGCAACGGCTTGAAACTCCGGAGCGTTTTCTTGGTGTGCTTGACATACTGACACTTGAGTTTGAGTTAGATGCATTAGATCTATTCCGAGAACGTTTTCTGGCACATTCCACTGGACTGGAGCAAAGCAAGCCAAGCTCACCGTAAGGTGACAGTGCTCTTGCCAGGCATGGTGTGTGCTCCACACAGGAGAACAGACTGTCTTTATCTTCTACTTCCACAGGACTCTAGAAAAAAGTTAAACCAAGGTTTGATTGCTTTGCAAGCTACCAGCTTTGTTCAAGTTGATACCTCAGCTATTTTTGCTACCAACTCGGAGGTATTTAGACCTAAAATGAAACTGGTTTCAGAGCAGCTCCAGCACTAACAAGTAACAAGTAACTAACACTTGACAGCCTGATGGGAAAAGATTGACGTTACCTTATCTTAGATCAAAACCTCAGAACATTTTTAGAAGTCAAGAAGCTAATAATCATTGAATTGAGACAAATGATTTTATCTGGGTATGCTCTGTTGGTTTTGCCCACACAAAGTAAGGTAAATATATATTATCCACTGTTATCCTGACGACACTACCTAGATTCTCTTCACGTGTGGATTTGTTGCCTCTCTCTCCAAACCCTATTAGATTCAAGATTTATCACACAGCAGCTATCTTTATAAAATATACATTCTGCAAGGGGCACCACTCACTGATTTATCTTAGATTGAAAAGGGAACTACTGTAACGTGGTTTAAGATACACAGTAAGGAAATTGTAACTAGCTGCTTATTCCCTGCGTAACCCTTTTCTTTCACCTGTGGGTGCAAGATGCACATCCTTGGTAGGGCTGCAAAAACTTTCCAACAATTTAAATTTTTGTTGTGTTAATTCTTATGAGAAACAGCATGCTAATGACAGAGACAAGAATCCTGAGTTGGATGGGGCCCACAAGGATCACCGAGTCCAATTCCTAACTACACGCAGGACTACCCAAAAATCAAATCCTCTGTCTGAGAGCATCCAAATGCTCCATAACTTCTGGCAGCTTGGTGCTGTCTCTCCCCTGACACAGCTCCATGCCATTCCCTTGGGTCCTGTCACTGTCATCAGAGAGCAGAGCTCAGCACTGCTCCCCTGCAAGGAGCTTTCATGAGGCCTCCCCTCAGCCTGCTCTGCTCTGGGCCAAACAAACCAAGAGACCTCAGTTGCCTTCATAGCTTTTGTCCACCAGATACTTCACCATCTCTGTAGTTCTACTTTAGAGTCTCTTTAATGGTTTTATGTCTTTCTTATATTGTGGAGCCCAAAACTACAGAGTGCTTGAGGTGAGGCTGCAAAATGTGTGACAAATCTTAAGGTTACACCATGCAAGCCATATAATAAGAGACAAAATAACAGCTAGAATAGAATAACATCTGACAAAGCCCAATTCAAAGCCAACAACTACAAACTTAAATTGTTTCAGTTCATGTCTAATCAAATAGTCAGATATTGCAGAAACTGACTGTTCCTTACAGTCAGTTTGCATAGCTACACAGCAACTGCATCAGTAAATTCTGCAAGAGTTAAATGGATGTATACAAATAGAGATGTTTCATATGACAATTTCTAAGGCCAATGAGGGAACACACTTTTAACAGACCTGAAGTTCAAGTTCAGATAGGCTAATACAGAAATTAACTTGCTGATATACCTCCCATCTGAACAAATAATAGGAATTTTGCAAGATAATCAATAGCTGCTGCGAGACTTCTGAAGCCTTCTACTTTGAGGATGTAAGTGTGCTAAGGGAAAAGTAAAGACACTTGGAAATTTTTGTATGTTTGTTGTAAACTCAAGACACTGTAGCCTGGTAATATAAATTATAATAATGTATGATAGATTAACCTGTGTAAAGTTTGGTGATCATAAATGCACAGAATTTCTATTCTACCATCCAATTTCTACAATAAAGCTTCTAAGAACACCCAAATAATGACTGTTACTGCAAAAATGTTGGATTTCTGCATAGCTGCTACTGTTAATGCTTTGAACCTACACTATTCCAGTTTTTACCTTTTAGAACTGCTTTGTATTTTAAATTAAAACTCAAGATAATCAGTATATACTTTATAGTATGCAGTAAAAGCTATTTAAAAGGAATATTAAAGAATGTAGCTAATCATCAAAATTAAATCAGAACACACTGCTATCATGCTGTTTATTTTCTTCACAATTCCACACATTCCTCTCAAATCAGTAGAACAATCTGTTCCAATACCTCAGAATTTGCACAACCACTGATGCAAAGAGGTGATTTTATTTTTAGGTAGCCGAGCCAAAAAAGCCCTTCTTGATGGTGTCTCACATTTGCCAACTTAATTTTACCACTACAGCACAATTAAATGCTGAACCGATAACATGCAGTAACAATGCCAAACAAATGCCTGTGTTAGCAAGCAGCACAATTAAGGCTTACCAGAGTGATTGTTTGCATATAAAATAGTTGCAGTGGTAGCTCAGCACTATAGAAAACAAATAAGACTGGAAAGTTCCAGAATCCACCCATAGAGACATTTATTTTGCAAAGTTAATTCCACACCTTTCCATATGTATTATAAACAGCTTTTTTTGGTTGTATACTTTTTACTCTCAGTGACTGGAGCTGCAAAATAGATCAGACTGCAGAAGCATTTGCTAACACAGGATGATGACTGCTGCCTCATCGTATAGGAAGAAAAAGAAACAGCCAAAAAACAGAACGCAACATACTAATGAGAACTACTACTCATGAAAGCCACACAATCTATTTCATGGATCTAGTTGAACTGATCTTAAAACAAGACAAAAGGATAGAGTAAACATGGCAATATACTATAAGCTTTCCTTATTTTTGAGGAATTTAGGAAATTCTTCTAAAATATGCCATAAGCAGAACAGACATAATGACTAGCTAAGTAGTTCCACAAACCCTACCTGTATTGGTGTCAATCTTGAGTTATATTCATTCAAGTACTTAGAAAGATAATGTATTTTGAACCCCTCATCCTTGGCTAAACCTTTATTGCTCAAACACAAAGGGAACAAAGCCTCTGGATATACAGAGAGACAGTATCAGGAACAGGGAACTATGTGGCTGACTTCAAAAAGATTTGAAGGAATGCAGCGTAATGCTGTTTGTCTGTAATTTGTCAATGTTTTAGAAAAGTCACTTGTAAGTAAACATGTTAATCTACCATCATAGCTCATACCTTATCATCTGTATTGTCAAGAGACAGAAGCTGGAATTTGGTAATAAATAAACATTTGATTCTTTTAACTTGACACAGCTCAATCTGTAAGTCACTACTACTGCTGTAAGTCAACTGAATTCCTGCTCTCTGCTCCTCAGACAGAGTAAATGGTTTCATTTGTTAAGTGAGTAACTTTCTTAACCTTCTTTACATTTGCTAGTCTCACAACCCCCCTTGTACATCACCTGTTCCTTTCCTTATACACTTTGATATTTACTTAAAGACTGAGAAAATTGAGAAAATTCACACAAACCCAGGAACAAGTAAGATTGGAATGAATACAATCAGTCTGCACAGTGGCATCAATAATAACCATTTTTCTCATTCTAAGCTACATTCCTGTTACATTTTCTATATCCATGTGAATGTATTATTGAGTCGTATAATGTGATACATCACTGCTTCCATCAAGAAGCCTGATGTTATTAAGAAGGGAAATTACTGAATGTGCATATGGAAACACATTTATTCAAACAACCAATGTGGGAGGTGGTTGCTGTTATGAAGCCAGAAAAGAAATAGAATAGAACATCAAATGTAGGATATAGAATGTATTGAACATTCCTGATGAAAACATCTTAAGATTTTCAGAAGGTTCTTCTGTTCTCTTTTAGTTGCTCACATATATCATTCTGACAAGAACTAATTCAAGCATGATACTTCTTCATCATAACAGTGTAATAAATCTTTAAACACAAAGCATTTGAGGAAGTAACTCACATAACCATGCATGTGCACTGTATAAAAAATTAACAGATATTATAAACTGTTAATGGTGTTTCCTAATCTTTTTTTCATATTCACGAGCATGTAAAAGGTCATACCTGTCATTCTTAAGAAATCAAAGTCTCAAAAATCAGACTGAAATCCATCTTGAAATGTGAAGCAGTCCTTCATGTTCCAAAGGCAATTACAACTCATTTAAAATGGCTGAAATCCCTTCACCTGACATTTGGCATGGAGTAATTTCTTTTAAAAATATTTAGCAGTCAGAAATGCCTATTAATAGGATTATCTAAACATGGAATATGAAACAGCAAGTCTTGCTCAAATTAGAGTTTTTACTCATGGGAAACTCATTTCAGATTTTCTAGCTTCATAATTAAGTCATACTGAGCTTCACACAGTTTCACTCACTGAACATGACATTTGCCAGACTGCATCAAAAAGCCCTTTCTGTTGTAAGAAAATCACTTCAAGTAATTAACTTAAGACTGAGTGTATGTACTTAATTTGGTGATAGATAAACGTGTGGATGCCCACAGGTGTGCTGCTTACTCATCCTTAAGATTTGGAGACTTAAAATACTCACTTTAAATTATCTGCAAAGACACACAAAGTTATCAGCTCTTTCAGCATCCAGATCTGTAGCTTATCATACTGGTTTGATAAACATTCACACATGATGTCTGTCAACTGTCAACATTAAGTAGCATGGAAATAGAAAAGAGAAGTACAGCAGTCTCCTGTACATCTTATGCTTTTCTTGCTCCTCTGTTTGACTGTGAGAGAAATGACTGTCTTTGAAGCACCTTAATTGAGAGCAATCCCATCAAAAGGCCCCATTGTGCATTTTGAAAATCAGCTGGCTCCTCAGCCTCTCACACTTCTGCTAAAAGCACAGAAATGCATGATGCAGCATAACCATCTATCACACCTTAGCCCACGTCAACTCAGTGATCTAAATACTCTCCTTTAAAGATAATCTATGATTTTAATAAAACTCAGTAGTGAAACTTAGGTCACCACAACAGAAATAACTTTCTCAGTTAATTTCATGTCACTGCAGAGTCTCACATTACAGTAACTTTACATTTATAACCAGATACTAAATGAAGAATTTACTGTTCTTATGCATTCAAACCCTTGCATAAAACAGTGGAAAATGATGACTAGTCAAATTCAAGGCACATTATATTCAGTTTCAAGCTCTGTTCACTGTATAATAAAATACACTGACTAAATCACATAGTAAGTTATAAATTTCTTATAATCTCTATGTCTTAGAGGAATCATTTTTAGTTCTTTCTGTTTTTACCATGCACAAAGCATAGGCTCAATTTAAAACAGTTTCTCTGCTCTAGTACAACACTGAATAATAAATGCAGCTATGGAAAAAATGCAGAATGATGAAATAAAGGCAGCAGACTTACCAGAAAGCATAAACAGTGATTGATAATGAAAATAAAAAGCCAGCTGTGTAAATCAAAACTGACTAGCCATATTAAGCCTAGCCTGGTCAGAGCTGTAAGTTTTGCTGCAAACTCTCTACATTATCATAGGTATCCTTAGAATTTGCTTTCTAAGTATCACCTATTCTGATAGCTGGTAAAATACAATTAGAATGGCTAAGTTATCTTAACAATGCATTAGAAAACATCTAAACCTTAAAGGGCAAGAATCCTTCCTTGGTGTATGAACAAGCACAGGAAACCAATGCAAATTTTGTGAAATTCAGGTTAAATATGGACTGTCGTATTTTTTCTACTAAAAAAGAGGCCAATTAACTTCCTCTGCTTACCCTTCCACCAGAAGATTCTCTTACAGATTTTTACTTCTCAACCCTACAGAAGCAAAACAAACAAACAAACAACAACAAAAAAAAACCCATACCAACCAACCAACAACAACAAAAAAACCCTCAAACCTATTATATCAAAAAAACAATTTTTTAAGCGTTGTTAAATGCTGACTTGGCAAGCCAAAAAAAATCACTCATAAAATGCATCTTTCTATTGATATTCTAATTGATACATTCAAGTTCAGACTCAGAATTTTTTGTTGATTTACATCCTGAGGCTAGCAAACATAAGGAAAACTGCAGTTACTCTTGGCATGATAAAAACTACATTTTCAGGACAACTTTTGATGGGAAAGCATCTGTAATTAATTAGTAGAACTGAGAAATTATTGTAGGAAGACTTTGTTTTGAAAGCGATTAAAGCAAAGGAAGAGTGACAATCTCATAATGATGTATTAAAGACCACACATCCTTTTCCTTAGAAATGATAATTTATATAGCAATAAGAGATTTTAAGCCCCCTTTACTTGTTTTTGCAGTGAAATAATTAAAGGAATTTATCTGCCACCCAGTATGCAGCAAATAGCACAGAGGAACAAAAATATTATCAACAAAAGATAACACTTGGATTTTAAATATGACACTTTCTCCCTTCTCTTACTCATGCCTGTGATTTCATCCGTAACTAAGAGCCATGTACTGAATTTCAGAGCATTAAGTCTCACTACAATAAGGTCACACTCAGACTGCCCACTGCCAAAAACAAACGTATGAATGATGCACTTGGCACCAAAATCAACAAAGTTAAAATAGCATTTTTTTTTTTTGAGTTGCAAATTGCTCTAATTGCTCTTGTACAGGAATGAATAATATTATATAGTTTATTAGACTACTTATTATTTGGGAACACACACCATACAACTGGGTGAAATTCCAGTCAAAATAATTGACCCTATACATACTGACAGAAAAGTATTCATCTTCACTCGTTTGGACGGCTTAAATACCATTTTCAATTTCAGTGACAAAGAGAGAACACGGGGATTTGACCTGAAATGATACAGAGAGAATTCAAGGGTAACTACAATTTGGATTTATCACAAGCATGCTTTATCCACAAACCTGCCACCTTTATCAGAAGGCTGAGGCAGGGTTGGGTGCACACCAGGAAGACAGTTGTCTTATCTTCTATTGTTAGAAATATACTAGTCCTCCTTCTAGAACTACTGCTGCATTGGTGATCAGCTGTTATTATGGGAGGCAAGCTAATTATGATATCTACTAAATGAAATTAAAATATCTACCTTTCCAAAAGAGGTTGACAGCATCTTTCCACTCTCTCTTGAGCTGGATCGTGAGGCACTTTTGCTCACATTCATTTCTTTTTCATACCTGGCTATCTTCTTTTTCAGTTTCTCTCTTCTGTGTTGGTCAGCAACTTAGGAAAGAGACAAAGTTGGTCAGATCCAATCTGAAATCTTACTCTCTTCTTGTCCTAAGTGATTTGAAAATATCAAAGGGTTTCCCAGATGTTCAGCAAAGTGGGACCATAAAGACAGGCTCCACTCTACTCAGGAATTATGAAAAATTACCTCTATTTTTAGAAGAAAATTAACATTAGAGTATGCTAGTAGCTGAAGCTTCTCTTGTGTATTCCCAGATCTCACAAGTAGCACAAGATTGTGCACTAATTCCAAGATCAGCAATGCTATCAGAATATTCTGCTTGAAAACTCACAAATTTGCTCTTAAACTTTTATGGATTAATCTCCTCTAACTGTACTCTCATCCAATATTTCAGCAAGAAACAACATGTGTGCTGGCTAGCAAATTTGCAATATACAAAAATCCATGTTCAACTTATGTCAAAATAATCTCCCAAATACAGAAATCCTCTACAAAAAAGTACATTTATGTCAAGAGTACAAACAATGAAGGCTAACTGTGTGAAAGGGACACTGCCTGATCAGGAAGAGAAACTATTATTGGGGTATGATTTCTATGCTTGAGTTTGCTATCAACTACATCTGTTATCTTAGATAGTAAAAAGGATTTTTTATATTATGAGCACTTAGGTGCCAAAGATGATGAAGTTCACAAAATTAAAAAATCCAGCTAAGACTGATAAAAAATATGAATAATTTCATTCTCAAACAATATACACATAAGCATACTTCGGAAGTCTGAATACACAATGGAACCTGCTTAACTCTTGACTACAATTCTCATTTATTTAATACAGACTCAGATATATCACAGAATCGTAGGGGTTGGAAGGGACCTCAAGAATTGAGTCCCACCCCCCTTCTAAGGCAGATTCCCCACAACAGATCACATAGTAGATGTCCAGATGGGTCTTGAATATGTCCAGAGAAGGAGACTCCACAACCCGCATGGGAATCCTGTTCCAGTGCTCCATCACCCTTACTGTAAAGTTCTTCTGCATGTTTGTATGGAACTTCCTTAACTTCCATAACTCCTTGTCCTATCGCTACACACCACCAAGAAGAGCCTGGCCTCATCCATTCACCTCCCACCTCCCTTTAGATATTTATAAACATTTACTGAATCCCCCCTCACTCTTCTTTTCCCCAGGCTGAACAGATAGAGGTTACTTAGCCTTTCCTTGTACCAAAGATGCTCCAGGCCCTTCATAATCTTTTTGGCCCTCTCCTGGACTTTTTTTTTAGGAGATCCCTGTCTTTTTTGAACATATGAATGGCTTGTTTGAGACAGATGCACAGGAAGACCTTTGCATATTTCTTCTTCACTTTCAAAATGTATTTATATCATACTCCAGTAGACCCCAACCTTCACACAGATTATAACACTTAGTATATGGAAATGCACTTTGTGGATTGATGTCATACATTCTTCTAGACAGCTGAGAACTACAGCAATCTGGGGACATATAATCATCTTTTAAAATACATGCATCTATGTACATTAACCTGAGAGACTGAGTCTCCAGGACTCTGTTAAGTACATATATTAATTCTGTTGAACATTTTAGTCCCCTTTTAAGCTACAAGTGATTCTTTCAAATATAAAACCCCTGCCCTCACTCCTGGGGGAAATCCCTTTCTCTTCCGGTTCTTACAATTGATAAGTAAAAGACAAAGTAATTTCTTTTATAGCTGCTGATTTGTTCAGCATATTCCATTAAGGTACTTCTAAAATAAAGTTGCTTTTATTACTGGGAAGCCATTAGCTGAAGTTAAGATATGCTAAATTATACAAATCTGAATTAAAAATACGACTTACAACTGAATTAACCATTAAATAAGCAAAACTCATTATTTGTCTTCCTACACTAAACTGTTATTATGTGTCTATTCTATATTATTATTATTTCTAATTCTATTTGTCTTAAAAGCTACAGAAGGGCACACAAAAATTAGTTACAACTGAAAAGTTTAATATGCTTAGATAATTATGCTGGTCTACCAGAGCATGTCTGTATATGCACACAAATGAAAGCTGTATAAACTGAAGTCTTGCCCACTTCTCAGACAGAACGGTGCATGAGTATTGAATAAGTATCTTAGGAAACAACAAATGAATGAGTGACAGAGCTCTACAAAGCAATGATGCAAATCAGAATTACAGGTGTCATTTTGTAAGTACGAGTAGAGGCTGAATGAGAAACTTCTTTACACTTAAGTGCTTAGAAGGAAAGTGGGCTTGTCTTAGAAAACACGTGCTTAAACCTCTTACTGCGTGTTCAGCCTGCATACTGTGGCTTACTGGGAGTTTCTCAGCAAAGCATGAAGCTATGTGAATATTAACAAAAAAAAAAAAAAAAAAAAAAAAGATATTTTGTTGTCCCTTTGCCACTCTTTACAGAATAAGGTTTGAGATTTCACACACATGGGCAGACTTGGTCTTTACAACTGGAGATCAGAACTATAAAAGCCTACTTCCACAGATCTCCAGGACTGTGTGCTGTGACTTCTCTCAGCCAAAATATGGCTTGTGCCCAAGTCAAGAGTAAAGAAAGAAAGAACAGTAAGCATGCCAGGATGCTAAGGCTATCTTTGGTTGTCAGAATGACCCACTGGGACTACTGTCACCTAGATGGGAAATGTAAAGCCCTTGCCTCACACCAATGAGCTTATCTCAGCTAATCCATCAAGTGTGTTCCAAAAGCTATAAAGTCATTCATGCATACTACAAGCCAGAGCAGACACATGCAGAATAGAATGGTAGAAAATCCTAGCAGAGCACTCACTACCATGTTGCCAAATTAAGGAGATCTCGGGCTAGGTCTGCTGTAAAAGCTGGAAACTGTATAACCAGCAAATTTAGAGATAAAGAAATCCCTCTTGAATAGAGTTAACATAGGCATAAACAGACAACTAGACTAAGTAAGGGCAGCTCTGAGGAGACAGCAAGCCACACCAGTAAGGGTATAGACCCAAAAAATGCATACTGCCAGCCTGCCCTTACCTTACATATTGTTTCTCCAAGCAAGGACTGAAGAATCCAGACTTTCTGTTTGCTGAACAGAAAACGGTATTTTACAAAATGCCTGAGCATTTGATGCACTAATTACAAATAACATTACAACTGACAGAAGCTGAAGATACTCCAGACTGCCACACACGATGACTTGTCCTACATGTGTGCATATATGACACACAAAGAATGAGAGCACTATTCAGGAACAAATACACAGTTTTGAAAAGGAGATGTATCTGTTAAAAACTGGAAAGGTTCAACACTGTTCTAGATAGCTTCTGTTTCAAATCAATTACAGTCATAACTTCTTCAGCTTTCAGTGAGGTTAATAATCCAAATTTCACAGGATGCCTTTAGAATACTGCCACAGTAGTATCAACTGAACTTGTTAATAAACAAGTTCTTCATCTCTTCAAAAAGGATACACTAAGTATTTAGGTATTAAAATGACTGCCTATATACCCAAATAACATGAGTTTCTTTTTAAGCCTTGTAGAAGACTTTGAGATTAATGTATCTCATTGACTGCTGTGCTTAAACCACGGCAAAGATTTACAGCATAATAAAGAGACAGTGTATTAGATGATAAACAAAGTAGTAATTTTTGTATATCTGATAAGTTCAGTCTGCCAAACTAAATAAATTCCATAACTTATTCTACCCACTCCATGAATCTGTTATCTCAATGCTGCTAGCAGTGAGAGTAGGCATAAGAAAAACTATAAATTGTAGTGGTTAAACTGTAGTATTCTCTATAAAGAACTAACTATGAAACTCGGATCAGACTCACAGAACTAAACACTTTTGCTGAGGCAAATATCTTTTTCACAAAGTTTACACTACACTTAGAAAGTGGAGATCAGACTGTTACATTTCTCTGCTAGTCTTCCGCATTTGATTTGAAAGATTTGATTCTTTCTTCCTTAAAACTTGGCAGCAGCAGTGTTCCTAGATATATGCTTGGAATTATAAAAATGAATGGCAAAAAATGTGAAAGGGAAAAAAAAGAAATAATCATACCTACCACATTGCTAAGCATCTGTGCTTAAAAGGATACTATGATTTGGAATGCAAGTGATTGTCCTTCCCTCTGAATTTCTGATCTCTAGATTTATTACGTCACATTCCAGTACACTCTGCTGATTTAACCTTCAAGTAATTTCATTATTGATGTAAGTAAGACAAGGCAAACAATTAAATATTATGTTAGCCTTAAATTGACTAGCTCATTGAACGAGGTATCTCAAAAGAATTGGAGGAATTCTTGATGCTGGACAATGTCTTTTTATCAACTGTTTTTACAAAAACCCACTTCTGCTTATTTTTCACCCTCATAAGTTCTCCTAGATCAACAGTGCAAACATCAGCCTCATTTTTACTGAGCTTCCAGCGATCATAATAAAAATATACAGTGTATCATCAGGTAATATTACTGCTACAAGCAAGTTCTTCCTTCCACAAGCATTTTTACCATTACCTTCCTAACAGCAGAAATCCCCAACGCATCATGATTGATGCAACTGGGGTGAGTTCTCATCAAATTCAAACTGAGTTTTGCCATTGGTAGGAGGTTCACAATTTTAAATTTTTAAATTTCATAACACAAATTTTAATTTTCACAACTCTATGATTCTGCAGTCCTTCTACATACCCAGTATCAGTAACACTGTTTTATCAAATAAAGGAGGAATCACAATGAGAAAAGATGATAAAGGATTTGTTAAGGGCTTGATACCTACAACCTTGCTTATATCAAATAGAATGTTACTCAGAATAATAATATTTGTATCAGGTGATCTACTTAAGAAACATGACACTACTTGGCAAAGCTGCTAATAGCAGAATTTGGTCATTATTAAGGCTTCCAAGTAAAGCCTAGCAGTGAGACTTGAATACATTAGAAGAATTTCAGAGGGGTTAGAAGCACAGTGTTATTCCAAATCCATCCATCTCTGATCCATATAGGGTCTTCACACAGCACCTCACAGATACTCCCGTTGGTGGGATGAAAAGTACAGCAGCATGTGTACACACTGAAACTGTGAAACTGCTGCTCCCAATCTTAAGGTATTTCCAAGCCTACTCAGAAGTCAAATCATGAATTCTAGAGAGGTATGCTACAGTTACTTTGTGTTCCTGATCAACAGCAGAAAAAGGTGTAACAACAATCCCTCCACTGCCCTCGGATGCTCTAACAATGGACAGACATTAAAGCTGGGTAAATTCCATCACATTACAGGGACACATTTTCAGTAATCATCATGACTATGTGCTGATACAACAACAATAGAAAAACATGTTTTCCTCTATTTCTTGATCTTTACAGGTCAAGACAACAGGCCCTTCTTGTTTGTGCGCTTTATTCATTATGGCTGTTAACCTCAGTATTAGCAAAGCTGGATTATATTTTTAGTCTGTTTAACTCTTTAAGTCAGATTAGATGATCTACTGTCATTTTGCAACCACAAACTATGAGAAAAACGCACCTTCTGATGTACTGAATATACATTTCAAAATGAATTCTTCCTCTTAAAAATAAATCTTTCAGTAGAAGATATTTTAAGTAAATAACTTGTAAAAAGAAATTTAAATTACTATAACTACAAGTATTGATTGATAAAGACTTTTACACTGTGCATTTCCCCACTCTCCAAAATTTCAGACTTGAAAAATATGCTGGAATACCTTTGTAAAAGCACATTTGAACTGTGATAATGCAAATGTTAGAGCTGTTTGAGTGTCTCATTTTAAATGACTTAAGTTGCTTTTAGCTTTCATTTTCAGAAATACATTATGTAAGGAGAAGACAAAACAGAAAAGCTAAGAATAACAAATGAGACATTTTGTGAAAGCCTCCTGTGAACAGGAACAGGATACTTAGCCTTCCATAGTGTGAAGGGTAGAGAAAGATAGTGCAAAATATGTATGCAATCATAGGAACAATTCAAATAGAGTATCACAGAAGAATATACACTTATTGGTATTTCTACATTAATCCAAACCCCAAACCTCACAAAAGTATAAAAAAAAAAAACAAAACAAAAACCAAAAACCAACAACCAAACAAAAAGGCAACATCATTGATCAGACTGAACTGTTTTCTTGCTCCCTGCAAATATTCAAGCTTTCCCTGATGTTAAAATAGATTTCTGGTGGGAACTTTTCAGAACACTTTTCCTTCTTTTTCTTTCTTTTTTTTTTTTAATTTTTTATTTTTATTTTTTTTTTGTGCCCCCCCCCCCCCAGTCAAAGACACTTGCATTCCAAACACACTAATCACTGGGTTCAGGCTGTGCTATCAATATACTTGTGGAAAAACCTCTAAACATATGGGTTGAAAAGACAGGACTGTTAGGAACCAGGCATGTGTAGCAGCAGCTGTCTTACTTGGCATAGCTTATATCAACTTTTCTGGCACAAATTCCACAACCACAGGTTTCTAATGGCCACCGGTATCAATCAACATGCTTGGACTAATTCTGAACATACAAGTTTCACATTTCAATAAGTTTCACATTTTAACAACTATTTTAAGTCAATAAGGCTGATCTAATACACAGGAACATGTTCGCTGCGAGCTCAGTTGCATGGCAGCTTGCCTTTTTTGCTGCCAGCTAAGATACCAGGAAAAGAACAGTGGAAACTAAAGCCACCTTAAGGACAGTACGCATTTAGTTGTCCAGGGAGCATGCCAACTACAGTATCATGTTTAATTCTTAAACACTAATGACTGATTCATGGCAACAACCCCAAAGGGAAATACTCACCTGCTATTTTAGCTATATGTGATGCATATTTTTAGGGGCTTTTTTTTAAACACTGTCTTCAGGAATTCTGTTTTGCAACTCTATGCTATTAATAGATCTGAACATTTCAAACGGAAAACCTATTCCCCTTCTCCATTTTTTTAAAAAGAGAAAAGTGGCAATATGCTTCCCTTGAGGCAATAATATGCACAGAACTATGTGAAGAATAAAGCTGTAAACTCCTTGATCCAAGGGACACTATCTATCAGTTTGGCTGATAGTCAGTCACACTGATATTGCATCTGAGACTGGTGTGTCCCTTCTCCAGTAAGAAAAAAGATACATTTGAAAATCCCGTTGTGTACTTCATTCACGAACAGATTTTTCAATAGCTCTGTTTTCAGTACTACTACCTGAGTACTAGCTGTCATCTCCACCGTAAATTTTGTAATATCCCCTTTGAAAAAGGTGGATATTTTTCAATTTTTTTTTTTTTGGTGGATTACCAGAGAAACAATAAATGATACCTAGCACTGAACTTAATATCTGGACACTTAATACTTGGCTATTAGCACTGAAATCTATAGTTCTTCATAAACAGTGCTTATAACAGTGGGGAGGGGGGATGAAAAACAAACAACCACAAGCACTCTAATCTTACATACGAAATTAATTTAAATTGTTTTCAATTTCATTCTAAATACCAGGAGTTTCTAAAATCAGTGCAGATATCGGCAAAGGAAGGTCTGAGTACCTTAACTACCTTGAAGACTATGAGACCACTAATCAAGAAAATGAAAGTAGATGTGTCCCCACAGAGTATACCTTTGCTAAGTCTGCTGAAACTTCAGCCTATGTCTGCTTATAAAAAGATCTCAGACAGATGACAAAATATATTAAGACAGGTAAGAAAAAAAGTGTAGAGCTGTTGCTTGTTGCAACCATGTTCTAATAAGGTAAAAAACATCAGCAGCTTTTTCTAGTGCAGTTTGAAAATAGGTGAAAGAGCAAGTTAGTGAAATTTAATGCACCTATTGAACAGAGAGATAAAAACTAACGTGGTAAAAAAGGTGAAATGTTTCCATCACACTCTGTATAAAAGAGATTAATATTCTGTCTGTTATTAGGACAGAGTTACATAGTCAGACTCTAAGATGAACTGAAACATACTGTAAAAGCCTACTACCTAAAACAGAAATTTCTTCACTACAGAGCACACCTGTTACTGTTGTGACAATTATCTGTTAAAGTTGTGTAGGTATCTTCCAAAATGAATTTATTCTGTGAAACTCATGCTGGTGTGAAACACACAAGATCATTTATCTGTATTTTATCTGTAAAGACAACAGACTAACATGATCAGGCATTAGCTGGTGTTTAGAAAGACCCAACACCTGAAAAGGTATGGAAGAGTAATAGTTAATTAGGGAACCAAGGAAACAAAACATTCTAGCAATTCCAGAAAGAAAAGCAGGAGGATTTTACTAGACACACACACAGGTGTGATTTTTTTTTTTTTTCCTTATACCAGCCTTGTTTTATCTTGCCCATTTCAAAGCAAATTTTGGTATAGCTGGAGGTTAGGAAGGAAGGTTTTTTTTTTCAGACGATTCTGCAGAACACATGATCTGAAATTCCTACCTCAATCTGTAAACTATAGATAGCCTTGTAATGTTGTTCCTAATTGTGCTGCACCTTTGGAAAACAGCCTGTTGCCTCATTCACTCTCAACTCCTTAACCAGAAGTAAAGGAAAAAAAACTAACAAAATGCTGATGTCTTTCTGCCAAAAGGATGAGTGATTTTCTACATAAGCTCTGGTTACTCTCATCATTTAGCAAGGTATTATCACTTTGGTCTGTCTGGATTTGAGACTAATAAAGTATTCTATACAGAAAAGATTTATCTTTCTATCCTAAATAAAAGTTTTTTCCAGTATCTCAGCAGTGGTAACTGAATACTGAATTGGAGAAAAAGAACTTTCTCTAATTGGATTAGAAAAAAAGATACCAGGTAACAGAAATACATCTTTGTTATTTTAACCAACAGCTGCTGTTCACCCTTCCTTGATATTTATTACTCCATAAGTCAATGACTTGAAAGTATTGCTCTTCAGCTAAAACTGTAAAGAAAAGCAACAGTACTGACACATTTCATCACCATTAAGAAATGAGACAACTCTCGGGAAAAGTAACTGCATTCAAGCTGCTGAGCTGGGCATTTGTGACTGTGCTTTCTGTCAAAAGGAACAGCAAGTTTTAGTCCCAGTTCCCATATGCCCACATTCCTAAAATTTCTCTTAACCTTGTACTCATAAGTCCTCTTCATGAAAGTCCAAGCTTACTTCGTATCACAAGAAATGAGAAATTACTGCATTTCTCCTCTTCTACTGCACTGACCATGCAGAAAAGGAACCTAAGTAAAATTAGTTATGATCTTAAGTCGAATTAATTAATCACTGATAGACAAAGTCCATCTCACTAATAATCCATTCACTGCAGAATCTCACCTATAGATAAGAGCAGGATAAGAAAAGCTGAAGAAACAAAAAGATAGACATATGCTTCATTATTCTCCTATTCATCTGGCATTTGCTTTGTTAGGTTATTTTTACAAAAGCTTTTGCAGAAGAAAAGATAATTCACAGATACTTACGTTTAATGCTGCTCAACCTACTTCTGGGCACTGAACAGTCTACAGCTGCTAAAAATAGGAAAAAAACAGATGCAATTCAGTATTAGTGTTTGTCATGCCTAGAAAAAAAGTGATAATAAAACAGGACATATGCTAATTTAATTAGAATAAAGCATATTTTTCACTATTTTAAAATACATTAAGAAATGGCAAAATGATAGGAAAATCAGCATAACCACATCCAAAACCCTGTTTCTGAAAATAGCTTGAAAGAAAGTATATAATGTTTTGGGAGGTATTCAGAAATCCTTTATCGCATAACTCATACTATTGCAAAATTCTCTGCAATGAATTTAAACACTCAGTACATTCTGCCAAGCCCTAGCATTAATATCTCTCGGACTTAAATCCCCACAACAAGTTTATGCAATGAAAAATAAAATGAAAAAAAAAAAGCTATCTACAGACATCTCTCGGCCCTGTGCATGATATTAACTTGAATAGCAATTCACACTCCTTAAAAATAATAATTTGAGCAATAATAGATTGCTTTCAGTTGTAGCATTAGCAATGGTCTGCAAGCTCATATAGGAGAAGCTACACATTTCTAAATCTGAAAAAAAAAAAACCCATAATTAAAAAACATATAAACATGTACAAGTTCAACAGGCTCTTACGTTCCAGATTTCACATTTGCCTTTTGACTAATGTTAACTACTTCTACAATTAAAATCTATACAGATATTCATATACATTTTTAGTGCTCAACAGCACAGATTAATAACACAACAAAGTTCTCATTTGCAAATCCAACACAATATGCAAACTCCTTAAAACTTGCTAATGCAATTGACTGTAACATGAACAAAAGATAAAGATCATTCTTTGGGGAAAAAAAATAAAAGTCAGTGGTCTTAGTTTAACTGAAGTTGTTCTGTAATCATTTCTAAAATAAATTCGGAATATTTGCTCTTGAGGTTATCTCCATATCCTATTTTATTACAGCACTAGTGCTGAATGAAGAGAATAAAGCACAAAGTACCCTTAAATAAAGTAACTTTGGTAGCATTCAAGAGAAAAGGTTTTCATACAAAGCTTTCAATCTGAATAACACACAAGTATTACTACATAAAAGCTGTATCTTCTTGCTGACATCATCCCAAGCATGAAACAGGGAAAAAAAAAAAAAAAAAGAAAAAAAAAAAGAAAAATCAGGCTTCTGACAACCCAATTCATTCCCTTTTGATATGAGCCTTTTCTAAAAAATGAGCTAAATCTGAAAGTGGAAATTATTTACGTATGTAATTTTTACCTTTGGCTGAAAGAATTCTGTTATAATGAAACATCAAGTGATCTCTGATCAGGTACTGGTTTGTCAGACTTCGGGAGGAGTCAATGCAGAAAGCTATTAAGATTAAAATTAACATTAAAAAGGCAGGTAAAGGAATATTCAAATCTTGAAGTTATTGACTGCAATTCAAATCTGAAAGCCAGTATTTCCAATAATAGTTGGACAGATGATCAGTAGAAAATAAAAGCCAAAAGAACATTAAAGTGGTTTTGCTCTTAACTTCTATCCTGTATCAAGTATTGAGATAAAACTCTGCTTTCCTGGGAGCTAGTTCCACGATCATGCTTCTGAAAGATTTCCACTTAAGCTTTCACAGACTCGTAGAATGGCTTGGGGCTGGAAGGGACCTTAAGGATCATCTAGTTCCAGCTCCTCTGCAACAGACAGGGTTGCCAGCCTCTAAATCAGGCACTAAATCAGGCTGCCCATGGATCCAACAAGCTTGGCCTTGACACCTCCAGAGAAGCATCCACGACTTCTCTGAGCAGTAGGTCATTTTTTCCTTCTCCCACCACAGTACCAGTTTACATCAAGCAACGTTTCTGGAACACTTAGTGTTTGCAGAAGGCAGAAGCTACAAACTCAATACAATATTACTGTGTGCTTCTCTGTTCAGTGGAAGCCAGTTTGTCTAACCTGACAGTATAACATGAAAGTATCTGGTCTCCTTTGTTGTCTAAGGTCTAAGATGGCACAGAAACATATCCTATCCCATCCCAGCAACTGCATGCAAAGGAACAGATTTAATTTCAACACTTCCTCCAAGCAGTAATTCTACATATTCCAGCTAATGCAGATAGGCTGCTAATTATTTCTAGCTAGCATTACAGTCCAGGCAAAATATTTTCAATAATGCATAGCAATTGCAAGTAGTATTAAATTTCACCAGTAGAGCTCAGTGCAAAGGTTCATGGAGTCATGGAACATCCTGAGTTGGAAGGACTCCACACAGATCATCAAGCCCAACTTCTGGCTCCAGCATTTTGATGATGAACGCAATTAATTCACGTACAGAAACTCTGTCAACTTTTTAATGAAAGCAAGTGTGTTACTTACCATTACTTTTAGTACTTAGCTGTCCTTTAAATGGACTTGCTGGACCACATCTGGGAACAACCACAGCTGGGTATTCATTCACTTTAATAAAATGTCAAACAGTTAGGAAGGAAAAAAATACATACTCTGACAGACAAGCAATAAATAAATAAATAAAAATATATTTCCCCAAAGAATTATTCAGTTATTGTAGTGCACTTTTTTCCTAGATGAAAAGTCTTCATTACACTATAATACTACAGCATAATTAAGCAACTTAATCAAGACGCCAAAATATGATTATAAAAACTTCTGCTGGTTCCGGGGCTTCAGCAGCAGAAGAGACCCTTAGATCACTTCAACCTGAACTTTTACACTGCTCATTAGGCTGCACAGAGATGCAGACAAAGTTTTGCAGCTATGATAAACTCTAATTTAAGTGTTTATTGATTGAATTTTACCATGACGACCTATGATTTAAAAATACACATCCAATTTTATTTAGAATTTGTAGCATTTTTAGAACAAATTTTAACAGGAGGTAGTTACACTGTTATTTCAAAGATAAGTGCATACAAAGCACTCTTTTATGGTTTCCAAGACCCTGCTCAGAGTACAAATTAAAACAAATGAGAGGAGTGGGGATCTTTTTGCCCTGGCCTTCAGCTGGATCAGCAAAGGCAGGCATCTGTACAGAATGACTGCAGATTGCAAGAAATTATGCTGAAAGATACAGCCAGGGTTAAGCCACATTTTTAAGAGACCCTTAATTCCATTTTTCATGGCTTTTTACCCTCCTTTTACCTCTGCTCAGCACCTTGTTTTCCATCCTCTCCATCCTCATTTCTCAGTGTTATGTGACAGTTACAAGTATATAACAGTACTGTTATAGCTATGAATGTCACCGCAGTGTTTCATACCTCAACTTTAAGTGTAAGAGCATGCTGCACGAGATGCTGTCCAACAATTAGTTGGCAGAGATCACATCAAAATAAATTATTCTCTTAATAATGCTTTAATATCATTTCCTCAAAGACATTACTAAAAAAGACATGTACTAAATTTCAAATGACTAGGATTAGTTTAGGAAGCAAAAAAAAAGTATCTTGAAAAAATAAATAAAATGAAAATGATTACTGTATGTAGAAATGTACCTAATATTTTCTTGAGACCTTGTTGTGCCTGGATCAACGTGCTCAACTCCCACAGTTGCAAAGCACAATTCAGTTTTGAGCTAGCAAGAGGGTCCCACATTCAGAAGAGCCTGCCTTTACACAGCTCCAGCTCTGACGTGGTGTCTATAGGCACAACACTCCCACCCCTTCCGATGGGAGGTGCCAGAAAGGGAGAACAAAGGAAAAGTGCTACCACAGATTTTTTCACCACTAGCCTGAAACTGTTCTTAAGGTATGATATCTTCTTTAAAGCCAAAGGGAAACATTTATGCTCTTCTGCACCCATTTTAATTGGTTCTTTAAAAAATTCCCCTTGTGGTAAAATTCTCCCCACTCTATTTATGATTTAAACATACACGGGCAAACAAGACTATTAAAGTATTAAAATTTCAAGCATATAGCAAGAATTTATTAGATTTAGAATGACTGCCTCTGTAATGATTGCAAACCTTGCTGAATAATGGCCTACTTTCTTACTATTTCTGTAGCAGTGTAACACCAAAGTGGTACTCACAACCTAGCTGGGTAACTGTACTGAAAATCACCTGAAGGTACAGTGCTCACATTTTTAAAGAATGGAAGTCCTTCAAAAGACTTAAGTGTTAGATTATAACATTTTGGTAAATAAAATTTTACCCTAATGATTAAAAAAAGAAAAAAGTGTAAGCTATTAGTCAGAAATGTAATCTTAGCAGACATATCAAAATCTGAAGGTTTTCACTCACAGTTGCTCAAAATAACCTAAAGCTTCCTGCATTTTCTGTATTTCAATGCCAAGTTATAATTCCAAAAGACATGTGACACCGTTAGATTAATGGTTATAAGGCCACCTCTAATTTCTATATGTAATTGTAGAGAGGTAAGCACGAGCATCTTAAAAATGCACAGGGACGTTCTCACAACTGCAGATGGTTCATTTCAAATAAGCTAAGCTTCTCTGCCCTGAGTTAAAGAGAACCAGATCCACTCAGAAACTTGTTGCTTGCACTGTCTGCAGATGGAAGTAAATCTCTATTCAGTACTAGAGGAAAATGCAAGGATTCTGAAATGCTCACTTACTTTGCATCACCAGCAGATGGCAACATGGATAAGCTGTACAGAAAGAACTACCTCATCGGTTCCTTCTGCCCTACACAATTCACGTGTATCAGAGTATCTGAATATTCTGATTGTGGGCATAGCACGCATATCTGTAGTGCCACAGCCCACCCTCTCTGTCCCTTGTGCCAAATGAAGTGATGGAGATATTTCTGTAACATTTCCATTAAAGAGGATGTTTGAATCTCTGCGAACCACCTCATCTCACAGAACTTGCCGCCACTTTTTCACAAAGGCCTCAAAGATACCAATTTAGCTGAAATAAGTAACAGTCAGTGCCACTGAAGCTGTAAGGAATAACTAAACTTTTGTTTTCTTAGGATCCAAGACTGTTCGTGTAGACATTCAACTGCATTTATCATTGCTACGTTAAGTTCAGCTTACACTTTTACTCCATAAACCTGCAGTCTGAAATTCAAAACAGTTTTTAATTTGTTCTCTTAAATTGCTTAAGCCAGAGAAGAAAATGGATCTGGTATGCGGGGGATTTAGTTTATGGCTAATTCAAAACAACTGAAGCGAGGTAGAATGTTAGGATTCAAATGTTTCACAGGATAGTTGCCTACTGACTTGAGCAGGTGTTCGTTTCAATTCAGTTTGTATCTTCACAGTTATTTACATAATAGCAAAAAATAAACTTCAATTGAAAGCTTACATATGTGAAAAAATAAAAAATAAAGGAGGTGGGATTTTTTTTTTAGTTATCAAATATGAACCTAACAAAACGACAACGGCAAAACAATAACGAGCACCAGGATGGCTGTGGGAGTGAAGAAAGCTGTACAGTTTTAGGACTTTGTCAACCCCACCTCTTTTTTTCCAAAACCAATTCACAGAAGTGCGATTTTTTTCAGCGAGAATATTTCCACTGATTTTGACAGTATTTATTTCCTGAATAATCAATTACTTGAATAGCATCACCTGTATGAAGTGGGCGTAGCAGAACTGGTCCTGGAACTTGCAGCTTTTGGAATAAACATTCCCTGATTACAACACACACTTCTACTTCATATAGTAACAAAGCCTTCCAGTCACAAAGTAAAGGTCTATGTAAATAGATTTCCAGATCTGGACTGGAAACACTTCAATATCATTTCATTTAGCTTAAGAAATTATTTTCTGAGTTCACAGCCTCAGAAACTGAGAAGTATAATGGACTCATAACTTCAAACATGTAATTGCACAATTGAAGCATACATATCCTCATAGATTTAAGATTTAATGGTCCACACTGAATACAACACTGGGATTCTCAGACCACATGTTATTGTGAAGTACAGAAAGCAAACAAATGATACATTACAAAAAAAATGAATCTGGTATTTTAGTTCCTTATTAGTGCTTCTATCTTGTTCTTGTAGGCTTTCCATGCACATGTGACACTACACAGTGACAAGAAAAACTAAAACAAACTAACTTGGGGAATAGTTTTTCCGGTTGGTATCTAAGTAATAATTGCATTACTCTAAAGAGATTGGTAAGATATTTTCTTCACATTATCTTTTCATTTTTATTTAAAATGCATTCTATTTTTATTTGCAATTTCAAAGTCCTAAAAATGATGGGAAATGCTGTTTTCTATGTGTTATTTTGTACCCTCTTAGTAGACAGGAAAATTATTTCCTTAAATTCTGCCTATACAGCCATTTCAGATCTAGAACATTAATATACACAGAAAAGATGCCCAGTCTTTCATTACAGCACTCTCATAGGAAGGATTTTAAACATGACTATTAAACTGCTATTTTTATACTTTAGATACAGCAAATTAAAAACACAAAAACAATTCAATCTAGCTCCCTTTACCTTACAAAGACTTGTTATTTAAAAGATAGCTCATAAAAATACAGAGACCTGAAGTGAAATATTGAGTACAGGCACCTAAATGCAGCGCTACAAGCCACAAGCCCTTCACCTAAGTGTATAGGGTTGCATGAGCACTGTGCTTCTGTAACAGCAATTTATAGATCTGAGGTTGAAACAACCCCAAGTCCTATGTAGATTTAGACCTCAGGTCTCCCCAGCTGTCCCAGTGGAACATGCCCATCACTCAACTAAGGCCACTGACCCTTTCACGTATTGGATTTTTTCACGGCTCAAGGATTCTTGCACTCTCTGATGCACAGCAGCCTCTCAGCTACAAATGTTCGAAGCACCTACAATGGATTAAAACTGCAGCACTCGCATGAGCAGTGACGATTTCATCTCCCAGAGGCTGATAAGGACATTCAACCCAAATTGACATGCTATGCAAATGCTCTAGCCACTACCCTAACTTCTAAAGGCTTTGAGCTGCTGCCTTTTCCACCCCTAGCTCCTTTTCTTCTCTTCCTTCACCGCTCCTGAATACTCTAAAACAAAGCCAGCCAGACATCTCCGCCCAAGCGGGTAACTCAGGCAACTACACACAGAATTGGCTTTTGCTGCAATCTTATCAGAAGCCAAGGATGCTCTATCACCCTTTCTGACTAGTTTAGCAATCATTTCAGTGGTTCCTGCTACTGACTCATTTGTCTAACTCCATACACACTAACACTGTACACATGGAGCGTGAAATCCTAAACACATCAGAAGTAGTAGTGGCATCTAACATTTCTGAAAAGGTCACATTTAAATGAATGAAATTTGGACCCACTAAATAGATTTTTACCCTTTTGGTACTATGAGAACTTTTAAATCAAAATATCCACGACCTCTTTATGCTGCAAAAACTGCATACAAATACAACACAGACACACAGTAAATACTGTTGTATCTATGTTAAGAGATTAACCTGATTATGAAAATGCACATTAGATTTAAGTTTTTTTAAAATAAGAAACTAACTACTATGTTTTCTGTTATATTAGAATGATGATACACTTTCATTATTTAAAAAAACAGTAACAATAGGATGGTCTATTAGTAATGACATTTTCATTGTGGCTTACTTCAATACCCTGCCAACATCCTTCAACTTTCTCAACTTGACTTCTTTTCTTCCCTGGCAGTCATCCATTCCCCTCACCCTCACATTCCCTTTTGCTCAGCTGTGGCTGTAGAGCTGCTGTATGTTATAATCAGCCATCTGGTTTATCTCAGTTTACATCTTGTTTATATCTAGTTAACATATGCTACAACTGGTAACCTAGTTTAAGCTTATCTAGTTGCTTATTCTTGGCTGACTAGTTGTTCATCCTCTTGTTGCTTATCTGGGGATGGCAACAGAACAGAACGCCTCTCCCCAAAAAAGTAAGGTAATCAGTTGAGGATTTTCTTCCCTTACTCAGAAACTGAGGTTCACACCACTCAGATTCCTACTTGTTGCTCATAGCTGGCTGAAATTGCTTAACATCTTCAGGACCAGAAAGAGGAAAAGGCTGGCAGACAGTAGCATTCAATCCACATGCTCCTTTTTCAGGAAGACAGGATAAAATATGGCAAGTCTTCTTTGCTTTTCTGCAGTACCTATGCAATCACAAAAGGTAACGTCTTCATATTTAGCTGGTTATGGAATGCACTGATAGTGTTCCATTCTATCTGAAAAGTATGAGGGGTAAAACTGAACACTTCATAATGACTTAGTAACACGTTGCTTTTCTTCCTGTTCATGAAAACTAAGTAGAAGACTCCTGGATCCACTTCTGGTTTCAATTACAAAGAATAATTCCCATGGATCCTGAGAACACACTCTTAGATTTGAAGCTGTCTTTAACAAAACCACATTTAAGACTTATTTAAAAAGTAGAGAATCAACCAGAAAAAAAAAAAAAAGTGTATTGCCACTGTTTTCCAGTTTTTCTTAAGCAAAATGTGATGAATGAAGCTACAATATTCCAATTTCAAAAGGAAGTTCCAAATGTTCCATTTGAATTTTGCATGGGACCATTTGTGTCAGAGGCAAAATATTATGAAAGTAATTCTCTGAATCATTTCCTGACATGCGCACCATACATAATCTTCTAAGCCATTAATTAGATAGGCGCTATTTATATGCTTACTCTGCTGGATTACACAAAACCTCTTCTTTACATCTACTCTCAGTGTGCAAGAGTTGGGTCACTCAGTCCTTTACAACTAATAATGCAACAGTTTTCTGCATAAATGAAAACTATTCAATGAAAATACTATTTCAAAATTCAAAACCTCCCCTGATCAAAGAAATCTAACAGAATAGTAGAGCAGCCTTCAAATAGGCTCTTTTGAGTCTTATTTAAGCAATTCTTGAAAAACATTACAATTTTCCAATTAGCAGACATCATATATACCTCTACATGCAGACACAGAAAGAAAACCACACTCTACTCAGTTTATAGTGCACAGAGAGAAAAGGTCTCTTTTTTTTTTTTTAATTTGTGCTGACGGAATACTCCATCAGTATTTTATCTTCCATTTTCCCATATTTCTAACTGAAAAGGCACAGCTGGCACCATGCAGAACAGAGAACAGAGAATCCTTGTTTCGCTGAGCTGCAGGTAACATTGCAGAGTATGATTGGAGCAAAACAGCAAGTAGGGTTAATGGTTTGAATCCTGCTACTTTAGCACATATTTCATTTGAAGCATGCCAGAAACCTTCAATGAAATTGGACCTATTAGGTATTTCAGTTCCACAACAGTTTTAAATCATTTGCTGAACGAAGATAGGATGAGTCATACTATGTGAGTAAGTCACTGAGTAGGCTATTTTACCAACGGGCAAAGTAACGACAGGTTTAAATGACTGGTTGAGACAAGGTTTTAATTTGGTAAAAAATTGTGGTCAGTGATTAACATTTGCCCCTTTTGGTTAAAATATATTGTTATGGTTCAACTGTGACTTCCATATGTCCTTTCTTTTTTGAAGATACAAATATGATTTTTCAACTTTCATGCTGGTCAAATTCTGAATATTCAGAATGGGTATCACCAAGTTGATGCTCGTGTATGTATTACAAGAACTCTGCAAGGAGTACAACAGGTTATAAAATAAGAAATCCCCCCTAAACAGTACTAACCTTCTGGACAGACACTGCATGGACATGACTATTTTGTGTAGAATACACAGATATTATTTGTTCTGCCCCTTTCACAGACTGCCTGTAAGCAGCTGGAGGGCTGTTCTGCCAATTTTGCTCAGGCAAAGTAAGGTGATACTAAGCACTCAAGCAATAGCATTTAAAGAGATGATTCTTTCCTACTTTCAAATTATTTTGTATAATTGTTTTTCATTTGTTTGACAACAAGGGTCATTCAGTCAAAGCTTCTGCAGCCTGAATGAAATTTAGATCTTATATTCTATTTATTCTATTTTTACAGTCAACAGACTGTGGTTGTCCATAAAAATAATTAGAGAATCAAGAACATGAACAGTGAAGAACTTGACAGATTTGTAGTAAGACTGCTTTCACACAGTGTAGGGAAATGTCTTTTATGGAGACTGCAAGAACATTAAACATGTATATTTATGCAGAAGATCCTAGTTTTTGCCCAGAAGTTTGTAGATTCATGTAGTATTACACCTCATGTTAAAACTCCACTCTGATATCAGACATCTTCTGGAGCGGCATCTGTCACTAATTCCAAAGACCTGATCTGACACCACAAAGATGCAATGTGAAATGTTATCTCACTAGATCTGACCTGACACAGCTGTGTACAATTTTGACAGCACAGCATTGAGTAATTCCTACCACTGTTTTATACCATTCATGCCATCAAGTTCACATCTAAAAATACTTCAGATACTTTCCAAGAGCTGGAACTAGCTCATGTAAATTTTTTTTTTTCCATGTTTATGCCTGTTTTTATCACAAATGACAAATGTCTCTATGAGTATTTGCAGGAACTGAACACAATGGCAGCCCACAGCTGATTAAATGTGGGTAAGGAATCACAGAATCATATAGAATCACAGGTGTTGGAAAGGCAGATCAGCTAGCCCAAGCCTCTTCCAAAGCAGGCTCCCTACAGTTCCACTTGCTGGGCACCACGGTCACGTGCCTGGCAGCATCCACCTGACCTCCCATCCTTGTCAGAGCTTTTATTTAAATCCTTTACTTCTCAGCCACACTTTCACTAACACCCACTACTCCCCAAAAAACTTGGACCTGCACCCAACAGCCATCTAAATGCAATTCTGCTAACAAAACAAACAACAACAAAAACCCAACACCACTATAAACGACAGTTCAGAGCCGTACCAGCTTTGGAAAAGAAGAAACGTGGCTCCCAAAGGGCGAAGAAATTCAGACTGACAACGAGGCGGCTCTCTCTGCCCATCCCACACCGCACTGACACAGCAGCGCCGAGCGCCAATGAAAGGCAGGAGCAACGCAGCGATACTGCCCGTGAGGCGGACGCTTTAGCGGCCACGTTACTAGGTCGAACCTTTCGCCCCTCGCCCGCGGGGAGGCCGCTGCGGAGCCGTGCTCCCCGCGGGCAAACGCCCGAATGGCTCTGAACGGCCCAGGCTCCACACGGGCCGCCTCGGCCACGGCAATTCGCGCCCCGCACAGCAGGGCAAGCCGTGGGTTGACACCCTAACACGCAAGCAGATCTGCCCGGCCCCTTTCTGGAGAGGACCTCGCCCCAGCACCCCACAGCCGGGAAGACCGGGAAAGGCAGGGCGGCAGCGCGCCCGCGCGCCCCAACGCCGGCAGGCCCCGCCCGCAGCCCCCCGGCCCCGCACCTTGGCTCCGCCTGCCGCCGCCGCTCTCCATCTTCACCCCCATGCTCTCCGGTGAGCCTAGCTTTCGGCTCAAAGCGGCAACAGCTCTGCCTCCGCAGCGGCCGGGTGGGGCGTGGCGCTGAGTCTGGCACGGCGCGACGTGTCCTGGCCCGGGGGCCTCCGCTGTTGCCATGGTGTCGGGAGCGTCGTGCCGAGCGGGCAGGGCCGGGCTAGGCCGCGGCCTTGGGGATGGCTTCTCCCCCGCCTGTAATCCGCAGTAATTGTTTAAACCTGCTTGCAACATGACTGAAAGTAAAAAAATAATTGGTGCCAAGTGAGTGTTTTAAGCAAAATTACTCATGTTTTGTAGGAGAGAATGGCAAGTAGGGAAGCTGGAGTGTTCCCGGCGTGTTACAATGAAGAAATTCACTCTTTCAAAAGAGCAGTTCTTCAGAAATGAACCACAACAGCAAATATTGAAAACCAATGTTTGATCACATCACTGATGTATGTATTAACACTGGTTTTGTTTGTAGTCAACTTTCTGAAGAAGTGATAGGTTTGATTTTACATGGTCACTCCAGAAGTAATGTCTCCTATTTATCTCCATGGAAACTGCGGCAGATGATACAAAGAACACAATAACGTTTATAGAGCGAATTCTCAGCTACAAAACGCTGTTTTTCAATGCAGTCAGCATCCTTAGCTATGCATTTTTGCCAGCGATGAACAAGACCCTTCATCCTCATTCCAGATTCCCAGGAAGTCACAGAAGCAGACATAGTCGTGTGGATGAAACCTGAAGTACTGCTGCACATTCTGTGTGACAGTAGTGCTTACCAAAAATTTCAGAAAACTTTTCAGTAGTCAACTATTGAATGTTGGATGCATAGCTGAAGTTTCTTGTTAACCCCTAGCTCCTGCTGGTCAGCCTGTGGTTTCCCTTCAAAGCTGCTTTAGTAGATCTTTAATGATTTTTTTTATATTCCCATTTATTTTGTGTGAAGTACTCTTTGCATGCAGCCTTAATTCTTGTGCTCCACATTATAGTGATTATTTCGACAGTCTAATACTGCTTTCTGTAAAATCATCTGTAATGATAATTGTTTTTAAGTTTGTCTGAAAGGGGTCAGGAAAGGAAATACAAGCTTCTTTTGATCCTCATTCCAACTCATCTTCCTGACTGTTTTTTTTATAAAGTGTCTGTTCTCATGGTATGTCAACTTCTACCAACCATTAGGTAACAAAATAGCTTTTTTTTTTTTCTATAACAAATAATTTAATAGCATTTTTTCTTTCTCTTATATCTCTTTTGGTGTGAAGGCAATGATATCATTATAATCATAGAATCATAGAATGTCCTGGGTTGAAAAGGACCACAATAATCATCTAATTTCAATCCCCCTGTAATGTGCAGGGTCGCCAACCACTAGACCAGGCTGCCCAGAAGAGTAAGTTGACTCCCCCATGAATAGAAATCCAGAAAGCCCTGAATCCAAATGCTCTTTCTCTTTCCCCTTCCCCCAAAAGGATTTTTGACTGCATGTAAAATTGGAAGTTAGGAGATAGGGCTTCAGGAAACCAGTTGCCTTAGTTGCTGTGTATCAGTGCTTAGACTTCTTTGTAATAATTCATATAATTAAATCAGTAGATTGTGGAGGTAGTGATTGTCTTAAAGTAGTGTCGGTTTCAGATACTTGGTGATACTGCAGAGGAGGTTAAGCGCTTGAGATCTTACTGCTGTGGTGTCCTGGGCTCTAGTTGTAATGCTGTGTATTGGCTTCAGAAATCATGCTACTGAAAATGTCTCTCACTTTTGTTTGTTTTGTTTCTGTTGTTTTCAAATGAGCTGCACACAGCAGTATCTTTATACTTTTAGAATACTTTTTGTTTCATTGTTTGAATTCGGAATTTCACATTCTTGAATTCTCAGTGTATCATTCCCAACGCATAGTAACTAGGCTGTTCTTTCTGACCCTAATGATGTATTTCTCATAGTGCCTTCCCATTGTTCATATGTTTTTTCCACCATATAGATAATTACAACTCCCAAATGTGAGTGTTTTTAGAAACATATCATGACTGTTCCCCTGGTTTCTAGGCAACACTGAGGGAACGTAGCAATTTCCACTAGTTCCCCCTCAATCAGAAGCATCCTAGAAATACCCCAGCTCTGAAGTTTTTTACCTCCAATAGCAACATATACCAGAGCTCTGTGTCTGTAACTGGTCTGACTTGCAATCTTTTGCCCTTTGGCTCTATTGGATCTCTAAGTGTTTATGTACTTCATGTAATTAAAAGCTAATCCTGATATATTGCAACGTACTCACACATTAAGTCCTGCAACACATATTAAATAAAAATAAGTCTTAAAAGAAATTTAATCAGTCATGGATTTTTGATCCATCATAGTAAGTTCAAAAATAAATGAAATGAATTGCTGCAGAGAACAAATTGTTGTCAAAGAAATAGCATATTGAAAATTGTAAATTTTGTCCTCTTCCAAACTGAAAAGAAGAAACACAGCACTAATGTTGTTGGCTGTCTTTCTCAGGAGGGTATTTTCCCATTTTCCATGAAATTTTAGAGCACAGTGTGGTATTAAAGTTTGACTGCACTGGGAGGATGGAAGCAGCAGGAAGAGTCACAGTGGAAAGTCTAGAAGATCACCTGTTCTTATTTGAGAAGGTAAGACTTGCAAATTACATTTCCTCATTTTATCATCTAGGTAGATCTTACTGCGCTCTACAACCTCCTGAAAGGAGGTTGTAGCAAGGTGAAGGTTGGCCTTTTCTCCCAGATAAAAGTTGAAGGATGAGAGGGAATGGCCTAAAGCTGTGCCAGGGGACATTCAGGTTTCCTGTAATAGCAGGAAAAAAATTATTCTCAGAAATGGTGGTAAAACATTGGCATAAGCTGCCCAGGGAGGTAGTAGAGCATCCTCCCTGGAGATGTTCAAGAAATGGGTAGGTGTGGCACTGAGGGACATGGCTGAGTGGCATGATGTCAGTAGGTTGGTCATGGGATTAGATGATCTTTGTGGTCTTTTCCAACCTCAATATTTCTATGATTTTGTGACCTGATGTAGAAGCCTATTGTTTGGCATATTTATGGTTAATAGTATTTTGCAACAAAACAGCATTCTCAAGACCTGTGTAGTGTTTATTTTTGTGGAAGAAACAAATTTGTTAGAGAAAAGGGCATCAGAAAAAGGAAACAGTCCATAAAAAGCTTAGGGTTTTTTTTTAGCACAGATCAGCCTGGTTTCCTCTGAAAAAGACTGCCTGTCAGGCAGGCAGTGCCTCCAACAGATCACATTTCATTTGGGACAGAGATCAATTTGTAATGTCAGAATTCTACATTTCTGGGATTTAGCTGGCTTGGAAAACATGGTTTGTGTGCACCCTGAAGAACTGAAGTCTGCTTTTTTTTTTTTTTTTTTTTTTTTTTAGGGAGTCTTTGCTTGTTTTAAGCCATTGATTTTCCTTCATGCTCTGTTTTCCTTACAACTGTCTAAGTAAGCCTACATATGCAGGCAGAAGACATCCCCAAAACCAAATCTGCACACTGTGCTCATACAGAAAAGCCCTAAATTCATCACACTGTGTACTTTGAGATGGAAATAAGCTTTTTAGTTTTTCTTGAGATTCTTGCTCTCTCCATTTTGGCGTTAGTGCCCTGTTACAGTGGGGCTTTGTCATCTGCCTGTGCCTCAGCATGAGCACCTTCCCAACACTGGCTGGCTGCTGCTCACAGCAGGCAGCTGCTGCCTTGCAGAAATCCCCAGCCTGCACTTTCAGATTCATTGCATTCATTCTTCTGCAGTGGTCTAGAAAGAAAAATGTTTCCCTGAAACATCAGAGGAGGCAGTGCTTTCTGAACACATTTAAACAGACTGCCTGAGCAGACTTTTTGTTCTTACCTGGGAAATTATTGTGTCAGGCAAAAGGAGTAGTACTCAAAGAGCTGGTGCAAGGGCAAAGACTGAAGTAAATTCTAGGGTGTTTTTTTAAGCACACTTTTCTAGGAGAAATTTTTGGTCTGCCTCTGTGCTACATGGTTGTTTGATCATTTGGTCCTTAGAGTTTGTATGGGAACTGCTGAGTCACGGCCTGAACCTCTGATTGATCACCTGAGGTGAGCCATGAGTCAGCCAGAGGAGCACAGGTGAAGGCAATTCAGCTGTGCCGCCAGAAGGGGTGGAGCCAGGCTGCACCCCTCCTGGACCTATTTAAGAGCTGGCTACCAGCGGGGAAGGATCTTGTCTGGAGATCCCCTCTTCTGGTTTTTTTTGTAGGTGAGCCTAGAATATGGGTAAGCCTTCCGTTTAGTCTTTCCTGTTACCTTAGTCTGCTTTGCCTAACTCTCTTGTTCTTTTTGTGATTATAACATCTTGATACCCACTGATTATACAGAGTTGTTTAAAGTCATGTAGTCATTGTTACTTTCAAAATGATAAGAGAGTTATGTATTCTGATAGGGCTGGAGACTCTCTACCTTTCTTCATGGCAGTGTGTTTAGTTGTTTTGTTACAGTTGTATGGCAACAGTAGTCAGATATTTTTGTAAATGCTAGGGTCCCACTGGGAATGGTGATGCAGAAACAGTTAAGAGGAGATGATCCATGTCTTAATACTTGAAGTTTTTAATGTGCTGTAATTTAAAATGCAATAAGAGAGAATGTGATAAGGAAGATGGTTGAACTATAGCAATATATAATGGCGCAGTGTTAAGTTGCCATACTTTTTGTTGCTTTTAGAAGAAAAGGTCTCCCCTGCAGTATGAATAAGTACTACCAAAACTCCCTCAGGAAGCTGCTGTGCAGATGTACTCTGTACATCTATTCTTTCTCTTCAGTTTTATACAGTCATATCATGCATCTGCCCTGTGGTACAAAAATATTTTTTAAATGTAACAGGGAAAAAGCATATAAATTGTACATGATATTTTGGGCTGTAATGTAAAACCCAGTAGCTGGGGTGACTCAAGATCTACTTGTATTTATTCTTACACTATGTCATTTTCCATTTATCTACTGCTCCCATGAAAGTTTACAGACAAGAAGACTGTAAATGAAAAATAGCTCTTTTTCAGTGCTGACTGCTGAGAACTGTTCTTTTCTCATTATTTTATTTGAATGATTAGGTATTGAGAATACACTGCAATAACTAAAGATGTAATTGGAATTTTAAGAGGGGGAAAAAAAAACTACATAAATGTCATAACTGGTTGCCCAGAGCATAAGGTATGTTTTATTTTCTAATATTTTCTGTTGTGTCACAAGCAGATACATACTCACAGAAACTAAGAGGAAAAGGATGAAAATGTATTTTCAATATTTCACTCAATAACAGAAAATTGCGACTCAAATTAGAAAAATATAAATGACACAGCTCTATTAAGATCAGTGAATAGACCAAGATGGATTGCCTGTATCTACCCAGCCTACAGCAGGCAGACAGAAGAATGTCAATGCAGCATTTGTGTGGCCCATCTAACTTGTACACAGCCATTACAGAGTGCTCATACTTGTTTAGTATTATGTGAATCCATGCACATCCTTGAACAAATGGGATCCTGTGTGCTCAAGAGAGTTCCTTTGGATATGACAAGGTCAAGAGGAGAAATCCTCAAGGGTGGCTTTAAAATTGCTTGCAAGACAAAAAAACAAATATACTCTAGTTTTCCACTGCAGTTTCATATCTATCTGCATGGTTCGTGACATACAATTTATCTAGAAATAGAAATTCCCAACTGGAATAGTTTGGGGATTTATTTTGGATTTAGAAGGTACTGTAATGGCATTGCCTCTTTGTTTACGCTTACTGGAAGATGAAGATGACAGACTGAGAAAATCTCTTGCATGCTGTGTTGCATAAGTAATAGCGATTTCTGTCACTTTAACTACTTGTAACTATGTGTGAAAGAAAGCAGTGGGCAAGAGAACAACAATAATCAAATTGGAGGGTATGAAGTGTAACTCTTGCAATAAATTTTGTAAGAGTATTTTTTTCTGTGGAATCATTTTATTAATAGTAGGGGGGAAAAAAAGAACAAAATAAGGACATTTTAGGAAGAAGGACAGTAAGTACTTTCTGTTACATTGTCTAAAGCTTTCCTTCAGTTTAAAGTTATATTCCAAGGAAAAAAAACTTATTGAACTTACGCATTACTTATTGAACTTGTGCATTGATACTGATATCATAAGACTTCAGGAAAGTCCACATTCTGATTGAGACAGAACCTGAATTTTAATGTTTTAGAACTTGGTATAATAGCACCTTCTTCCCCCATAAACATGTTATATGCATCAGGAAAGAAAATAAGAGATCAGTTTGATGGATGTTTCACAGACCCAGGAGTCAGGATGCTCACAGTTTGTTTACAGTCTGTCGGTGACTTGTGTGACCTTGTGTACACCCCGAGTCAGGTACCTGACTAGGCTGCTGTCTAAATCACCTTAATATGATTCATAGCTTGTAGTAAAATGGCGATACTTAGTTAGCTCACTTGTCTTCACGTTGGAATGAGATTTCTGCACTGTACTTCTTATCAGTAGGAACACAAATGACATTCTATTGTTTGAATAATAAATATCAAAACTGCAGATTACAAGATACAGGTGAGTACTGAACGCAATATTTATTTTTAATCTTCTGTCACAGAAAGCAGCAGGGTAAGGCTGACTTTCAATATTAAATGTGAATAGCACTGGCTGTTGATCGATAACGTAATGGAATATAGAAGGAATTGAAATTATTCTGAGTAATCAAACCAGTTGTAGAATATAGAAATAAAGGAAAATATAACCAGGATAGGGATAAGTCTTACGTGCTATGATGGTTTCTTTAATAACAGGCAACAACATTGTATTAATGTTTAATAAACTGCTCAGGCTCTGTCTTAAAAATTTTATGCTTTTATTTAAAAGTTTGCTCCCATTTTATTCCGTAGGGGGGTGTATGCCAGTGTTGTACCAGTGCTAATCTCAATTCTAAATAATTTTTATTTCATCTTGAGATTGGTAACTTAGTTGTGGCTAGCTGTGTTCCTTGGCCCCATGCAATTCTCTTTTATTCCTGTACTTTTCTCAGAAGTTTCTGGAGTGACCTCACTGTGGGCTAAGCTCTTTCTGTCTGAACAATAAGGGATCCAGTTAAAAAATACTTGCAGATGCTTTTCAATCCAGCAGAAGTTGTGAGGAGGGAATTTTCACTTTACTGGAGGTGTAGTTATCTGACTCTTAGTGGTGTTTGTTAATCATTTCTCTAAATCCAGAGATTTAGATCTGAAGAGAAAGCAGTTTGAGATTCAAGTTATTTGATTTTTTTTTTTTTTTAAAGAATAATGCAAGTTTTAAGTAGCCTCAGTTGTTCCTTGACCTAATAACATTAGCAGTTTTTTTAGGTGGAATTACATACTTGAGAAGTAATAGGTCACGTTTAAAGCAGAGTTCTTCCTGAGAATAAAATGGAGGTGAATACAAACTGTGTCAGATTGTCTTTTGATTGGCAGGTGTGAAGGTACATTTTCCTTGTTGCTCTGGAATTGTCTGAGGAAGAAATGGTTCTTTCAGTAATTTTGGGATGACAGCAAAAATCTTTGATTTTAAGAAGCCAGAAATTGGGGTGAGGGTAGACCTATCAATTCTCCTTCTCTTTTCTGTGTAAGAAAAAGTGATTGCATTTTGTTTGCTGAAAATTGATGTATTTTTAATTTAAAGATTTCACTGACCATTTCTTTTGGATTTCAGTAAGTTTTGTGGATTACATTACTGGTAAAGAATTTGTGTTTTCTATGATTCTGTGTTGTTGTGGCTGTGGCAGCAATACTGAGCTGACAACTTGCTTCTCCAAAATAGTGAAAACATATAGCTATATTAGTTTATTGTCTTAAAAGTCAGTTCCCATGGCAGCCTCTCCTTCTCTGAAGATGCCATAGGCTAGCAGACTCTTGTGTATCTGATGTTTGCAACAGCTGGATTTCCTCCTACTACCATGTAGCAGGAGAATCAGAAACAGCTGCAAATAAAAGCACTTTAGCTGCTTTCTATTACTAACCCCTGATTAATGAATAATTAATATGATTGTAGAAAATAAAGTAGGCCAAAAATAGATCTTTGTTTTAGTGACACAATTCCTCAAGCTAAACCTTAAATATATTCATTTTGTAAAATTTCATAAAAAAACAGCCGTGTCCAAGAGAATTTTCACACACAATCCATCTACTTGTTGTATTTCAAATCTTACTGTTTTATAAACATTTGTTGTAACAAAAAAAAAAGGATAGATATTTAAGCAAGTTTGTTTTTTCCTAAGAGTAAAACAGATCTAAACTAACACCTGTCTTAATGGTGTCACACCTCTGAAGCAGAAAAGGCATGTTCAAGAGTCAAATACTAAATACAATCTCTTTTGTTTTTGAATTTGTCACTAGTTATGTTAGTATTAATTTCTTTGCTTCAGTGAGTTTCATATAAGAACTGAGAAGACAGAAGGATCCTGGATTTTCTGTGGTTTACCTAGAATATATCTTTACCCAGTTACGAGAGAAATAAATGTGTTAGTATGTGAAAAAGCCTGAAAAAAAATTATGCAAAAAAATTGTAAATAAGTAAAAGTTGCAATAGACTATTAATGACTGTATTTCAGTTTTGGCCACTGGTTTTCAAGACAGGGATTTACTGGAGTAAGAAAAATGAAGTTGACATACTGCAATACATTAACAGGTATGGATTTCTGTGATTAAATAAAATGAAAAGTTGAAGAGCCTTCATAATATGTTCTTTTTTGATTGTTACAAAATCAAGAATGAACTATTAATTATAATTAAAGGATGATGTTATATTGCCAGAAACTAATATGAACTGCTGATTTATAACCCAAGAAGCCAATGTGCATAATTCATTGATATTTGTGATAATTAAGAAGGAGGATGGTTTTATGCATAGAATATTTTATATGGAATGAACTGCTAGTAGAGGTATATTTTTACCAAGTAGAATGATAGTAGCTGATGTGTGTATGTTTTGATTCTTGCACTGTTTTTTTTTTTTTAACAGTATTTTTCAGTTTATCAGTCTGGGTTCTTACATCGTAAAATTATTATGATTTTTCCTGGCTAAGTGTTTGGCTTTGAAAAATCTCATTTCCATTTTTCACTCTATTCAAGATCTTCATGAAAGTAAATGAGATGCTAGACCATTCTGTACGCCAGTAATCTCATCTGTAAGAAGATTTTCATGATCCTTTTTTGCTAGAGATGCTCAGCTGGAAGATGCAAAAGAATAGAATAAGCTGTATTATGTTTCTCCTTGAAATATCAAGTACAAGCATTGACAAAGGAAAGGTATTGATCTATCTAACAAGGACATGTAATGGCAAACTTCCATGCCTGTTTATATATTTAGCAGCATCTAATGTTAGCATCAAATTTCTGTCAAGATTTATATAACTGTAGCTGCACTGATTTCTCACTTGGTATGCAGAAAACTTGTGCCATAAATGTACACTTCTACATTACTTCTGAACTCTTCAATTGAGTAAATTATTACCACTGTTTGTGTAGATAATTAGTTATGATGATGACAGAACCTTCATTTGTTCCATCGTCTTCCTTTACTCAAAATGCTTGCAACTTATCTTGGTGCTAAATTCTTTACTTCCTTTATTCTATTACCATGGTTAGGGTACTGAGGGATTTGATGTTATATGTTAAAAAGAAGATATGCAAGATATTTAGGTGCCTAACTGCTGTTGATTCATTTGGTGTTGGTTGCCTAAAAAACTTTTGGAACCTGGGCAGGAATGATTGCTTCATATTCCTGAGTTCTTTGCTGGTCAACTGGAAATAATTTAAAGGGGCATTTTTTTTTTTCCTGGAGTGAATACCTAGCACTGTCTGCAAACTGTTTTTTTGTTTTTTTTTTCCTCAAGGTTTCTTCATCTGTGGATGGAAAAGCACTTGGCACTTTTGAACACATTGGTTGACAATGCAATACTGAAACAGTCACCAATCCCCAATACTCTCTAGAATTTCAAAGAAGTGTTCTAAATGAGGGCTGAGGAGTGCCTTAGTGCCTTAATAGTTAGCCTTGTGAAATTAAAAAAAAAAAAGTGGAAAGTAAAAGGAAATATCTGATTTGTACATGTGTTTTGTAGTACAAGTAATTTTGATCTATCTTTTAAATGTATTAAATTTCTGGGCTAGAGATTATCCATGTCTTGTTTGTATAGTAAGGAAGATTACTAAATGGGATCTTCATATAAAAATACAGCATGAAGATGTAAAAATGTTTTTTGTTGTTCATTTTAAACAGAAGATCCCAAGATTTTACATGTTACATACAACGGTAACTGCAGCTGTTTTAGAGCAGCAGGGAGGCATTCCTGAAATGCTCTGTAAAATACTTAAATAATATCTGCACTCAGAATGTAAATATACAAAGGAGGCAGCTTGTAGAGAACCTGCAATTGTTAGCTTAGGAAGCTTATGCACATTATTTTTTCTATTCTTCAGCATGAAGACTTGTTATCACAGTACAATTCCCAATTCACATAACCTTATATTTACATTTATATTCCCAGACTACATATAGTCCAGAAGCTTACTATAATTATGTAGGGTGACACTTCTTTTCATGGGTAGCAAAATGAAATGCATGTTACCTGCTGGTCTGTAGGCTGTAGCAGATCTGCTAACTGTGCGAAGCCACTGCCTATGGATTGATTAACACTGAGCTTCTCACTTGGGTGAAAGTATGCCACGTGTGAATAACACTGCAGTCTCTTGCCATGTTACATCTAAACTTGTAATCCCACTATATCTTATCTAACAATATAGTGCAGAACAGTTAATGAAATGGAGAGTATGATAATCAGGGTAGTTGTTGTGGAAGATGATGTTATATACTGGGATGAATCCAGTCATTTCATTATTTCCTTTTTTTTTTTTTCCCCAAGTCCAGAAGATTCTACTTATGGGTTTGTATTTCTACTTCTTATATGGCTATATATATGTGCATGTGTATGATTTGTGTATATATTCAAACTGGGATTCATCTACTGTATCTTCAGAAATGTGGGAATAGCTCTTTTTTCCTTGCTATATTAAGATTTTCCATCATGAGACATTTTTCTGCTCATCATTATAATGCCTGGCACTGCTCCTGTAATAACTATTAGTAATTTTTAATTTACACTCAGAACATAGCCCCTGCTCTTCTTAAATCAGAATATTAATGTACTGATTTGGTTTTGCTTGAAATACCATACTATTTCAAGGTCTTTTTCTCAAAGAGGTCCAGTGCTGATGTGGCTGGTTGTGTGCAGATATAAAGACCTATGCAATTCAGAGTGTTACCTTTCGAACAGTGGCTGAAGTACTGACAGTGAGAGTTCTGCATCTGTGTGGTTGGCTGAAAGGTGTCTGCACTCAGCTACGAAGTTGGGAGAAGCTAGAGGAAAGATCTAGTAGTGCAACTGAAACTGAAGCTTTATTTCATTCCCTGTTCCACAGCACCATGATAAATACCATCACCTTCACATTTTTGTAACAGCTTCTTACTACATGAGTGGTAACTAAGTTACCTAATTTAGGAAGTTGTAAAGCTCTACTGAGTAATGTCAAAAGGATGATGATTACTGCAGGTGTTGTAGTCAGCTCTTTAAATGCTCAGTATATCATCTTTCTTCCCTTGCTGTTCAGAGTAGATAAGAAAAAGACATGACTGAAAACTGTAGGAGGACTGGTCACAGTTAATAGTGTCTGTGCAGACTGTTCCTCCTTGCTTCATGTATTCTATACTTGCATTAATACCTACATTTAATAGGCTGCTGTGAGGATTCTTCCGTGATGATACAATGAAGAACACTGAAGGGAACAGCTGCATTTACTGGCATGCTTGATTCTAAGAAATGATGAAAGTTTTCATTACGAAGTGTGGTAAGACATTGCTTCTGAGACTAGCATTGACTTCCTTCGTGTTTGGCTCCTAAACTTGCCCTACTCTCTGGTAAGTTTGCATGTCATGTATGCTAGAAGGCAAATCTGAGAACAGGATATGCAAGTAGTTGACTTAGTTTACTAGTCCTGCAGATTAGGTAGGAAATAGTCAGATTATACTGCAGTAAGGAAAATAATCTGAAGTCTTGCCCAAGATCCTTACGTGTTCTAAGTACAAATCTTTGTAAGTATATTTATTCAATCTGAAGACATTAAACAAAGAAATATTGGAACAACAATTGTATACATAAAATCACACTTCTGTTTCCCTTGCTGTTCTTTAGTGGTGCAATTGTTGATGACTCCTTCGATGATTTTATATGCAGATGTGATTTAATGTATTTCTGTAATGCATTGAACACATCCACTCATTTATCCACCGTTCTTCTTTCAATCTGCTGCTACACTGCCTTAGAAAGCCTGCATTGTCACTGCATTGGCTCTGCATCGCCTTGGCAGGCCAGACTCTCGCCTGGAACGTGGGAAAGCAGTGCCTGGGGCCAGGCGCTCATGCAGCAGGGAGGCTTGTGCCGAGGCTGCGGAATCGGCGCTTCCTCGCAGCCCCTGCCCGTGGCTGACTTCAACTGTCCAGGGTCCTGAAGCCACCAGCGGGCCGGGCGCGCTTCTGCACGCTGCGCGCGTCCTCGCACGACTCTGCTAGTGATGTGACTGACAAAGAAACATAGGTATCTCTGAAAGCCAACCCTCAAATTTCCTGTTTAATATAGAGAAAAGTTATCGACCTGCTAAGGTAAAGCTTCATGTAGCTATCTAGTAATAAATCTTTAACAAATGACAAGAGGAAAGAAAACAGTACTGCTACTGCTCTAAAATGAATTTGGTGGCTTGTTTTTATTAATCAAGCTTTCTATTTTTGTTAAATATCAGACTTTGATCTTATGAGGATTCTTTGCAGACATCATGGAAAAAAACTAAGGGCCAGATTGTAATTCTCCCATGACTGTGATTCAGGAGTAATTGTACTGAAGTCAAATTAAACTAATATGAAACAGATGTAAGTGGGTTCCATCAGAGATTCAGTACTATAGAGCTTGAGTTAATACTTGTTTTACATGACAGACCTTTCTGAACAAAATGCTACATTATATTATTACAGTAATAATGTGCATGGACTGTAATTTTAAAGATAGAATAAAAATGTGAGCTAACTATGCCACTTCAGTCCTTGCTAGCACAATAAAGGGACTGGCATAACAGGTGTCTGAAAGCTCGACTCTGGCTAATGAAAAAATATTACCAGGAAAGAACTGAGGATGAAGTAGATAATTACAACATGCAAAGCAGGCACCCTCACTTCAGTTCTGGCATTTAGGGGATGGATGCTTACAATGAGGCTGGGAATATGAATGGTGCGTTAGGATGTGAGAGATAGGATCCATAGTGTATTCTGTTTAGTGTCACTGGCTAAAGGAGTTTGTAGATTGTCTGTGGTAACTTAAACACATCAGATCTGTGCAGATCCTGTTCTGGAAAAGGCTATTACAAAGCCTCAGATTCAGTGATTTCGTTAATAAATAAAGACTTGCATTTCTATGGGTTCATCTCTGCATGAATGAAAATCGGGGCTTAATGATTTCTAAGAAACACCAAGCAGTAAAAGGCAATAGCAAGTTTGTTTTCCTTGCACAAGATGAGGTAATCCTGATTATTAGTTAACTTTTTAATTCCCAGGCACACTAAATCTTCTGAAAACCATCAGAAGAAAATTATTCAGTTTACTCCATAGAGAAGGCTTTGTAAGTCTTCCTACACACAAGGCTTCCTAGGAAGTAAAAAAGCTATAAAATTTTTCTTCACTGGGTCTTGTCCAAATTCATACTACTGAAGACAGAACATAAAGAACAGAATGCCCTTCACTGGATTTATACTTTGGATTTCTTAGTCTTAGGGTAAAAAAGAGCAGTCCGTGGCAATAAACTAAACAAAGAACAATCTTCAAAATCAGAAATAGCACATTTCTAGCAACCATAAACTGAATAGTTACGTGCACATGTACATACTGCAAAGTGATGATGCAAAGACTGCAAAAGAATTCCACCTAACCATATTGTATTCCTTCAGTATGTTCAAGAAATTTAACATAAAAGTTACAGATGATTTCAATCTACCACTGATGCATTTTCTACTTCCTACTTACTGCATTTACTAGGTATAAGATATATTTATTATTCTTTTCTGCTATGGCCTTCTTTCAGTTACACCGGAACAGCTTTTAAGTCACTCATGCCATATTGTTGAACAATAAAATGGAACTTAGCATTTTATTCTTCTGTCAGTGAGATTGTGTGTAATAAATAGCGTCTTGTTGGTTGTGTTTTGATGGTCGCAAGTCAATCCCTACAAGACACTGATCTCAGCTAACACCAACTCTGAGGATGTAAGATCTGAAGAATTTAGGCAGACTGATTTGCTAAATTACTGTTAAAAAATCAAGACCTGAAAAATGTTATGCAAGTACTAAAGTAGATTGATTATGCTTTATTTTTTTTTTCTTGGTGGTCTCCTATTTAAATATTAAACATTACTGAATCCACTTGGCTTATAAAAGTTGACAGAGTAACAGCTTGAAATACTATAGCTTCAAGGCACCAGTTCTGCCTATCATGAGAATTCGACATCACTGAGGGGTGAAAGGCCTTTTATTTGCATAAGATAATAGTTACGTTTCTATGCAACAGCTGTGCTGTCAGTGAAAGATGCGCTCATTGTGCCAAATCCATCTCTGGAGTAACCCCATTGATTTTAAATGAGCTACTTTGGGAGTAAATTGGCCAACTAGATAAAACTACAGGTCTCAGGTATTGAAATAATTGAGCAAGATTTCCATGATCATAACATGGTAAAAAATTGCAAAACAATTGTATGATATCATGTATTTCTGTACCTGAGAGATCACAATCAATTTACAGCAAGATTTTTAAGCTGTATAGCTGGAGCCAAGACAAAAATTGCTGTAAAGCTTACAGATAGTTTTGAGGAATATGGGAACATCGGGTGGTTACAATGACAGGAATATAATATTGTTTCATTATTACGAACTTAGCGTTTTAATGATACCATAAGTCAAATAAATATGATGCTTTTCTGAAGATAATGTAAGGTTCTTAAGGCCACATTAAAATTACTCTTCTTTAGACAGCAAAAGACAGGATCTGTTTATTTGCAAATGCTTGGGAATGAAATTGCCTGAAGATTTCATCTCTAGACTATAGGTTCACTTTGTGCTTACGTTAGCAAGTATTAAATGCTGTTGGCCTTTCAGAAGCCAGTTTGAATTTGTTGAATTTGGGTGAGTTCTCAGTGGACAGATGATTACAGCATAATAACTACCTCATCAGTTAACTGTTAGTTGTTATGGCAAAAAGACAAAAGTATTGCTTGGGTTAGAGTGACGGAGCTCCTAATCACAACTAAGTAATATTTGTCTATATGTAAGTTTTACTAGTAATATAAAAGGAAGATATTAATAATAAACTGGAAACCGGCATACTGAAGAAATGTTATACACATGCATAGATTTTATGTATTCATGTGTGTATACATATATTATACATATGGAGAGAGAGAGAGCATTAGAAGTCCTTTAGAATAAGGTGTTCAAAAGTCTCCGAAGTCTTTCTAGGTTACTAGAATAGCAAAAAGATTTTCAGTCATGATCAAGCAATCATGCTGCACAATTAGCAAAGCCTACTCTCAATTTTTTCAATTCAGTTTGCAGAAGTAACGTCAACAGGAATCCCAAAGCCTCTTCAGAATGTCTTGTAGGATACTTACAAAGGAAATACCTTGTTCTTCTGGTGTTATTGCAATCATCTCAAATTCAAATCTGACTGAGCAGGCTCATTATAATTCTTACCGTGTTCTCCCTTGAAGCAGCCTCTCCCGCCTCCTCCTGTACAGAACAAAACAAGAGCCACGGGGGTGCTCAGATTAAGAAAAGACACCCAGCACCTCCCCCCAAGGAAAACTTGCACTACTATTTCATATAGTACCTCCGAAGTACATACTGCTTTAAAGGACTTTCATGCCACTGCCAAATTAAGGTGATGGATTCACAAATACTGGTTTTCTCTTCCTGGGTAAGGTTGAACAAAGAGCGTGTGTGCAGGAGTGTGTGTTATTTACCTTCTGAATCTGGAAGTGTAAAGAGCATGCAAATCTTCACAATGAGAGTTTCCCAAGGAGAACCACACGCTTCAGACAGCCTAATTTTTCACCTGGATAAGATTTCTCTCTTTTTTTCATACAGGTTTAACTAACATCTGAGCAACAGATAGGAAAACAAGACAGTGCAATTGGGTGAAAAGAAGTTTAGGGCAAAAAGTGCAGGAAAAGAAGTTGTCTTAAGGAGCAAGTTTATAATCTGAATTTGATTCCTGGAAATTCAGAAGGCTTTTTTGGCTATAAACCTCAGTCTGATTCTAATGTGAGTCTCTGACACATGACCCATGTAAACATGTGGATATCTCCCACCAAACCATTCCCAGTGATTTATGTGCTTTTCACAGTTTGAAAAACCGGAGGCAGGACAGGGTTAACCTTTCACACTCTTCCTTCAGCCCTGCAGATGGGCTGGGGTTTTGTTTTCCTGGCTAAAGGAGGGAAGCTGAGGCATACATTGTAACTCGAACTGAAAGCACTTCTGGTGTAAACTGTCAGCAGCCTAATTTGTATTTGAGGAAAACAGGAGCAGGAGGGAGAAGAGGATAACTGCAGATTGCGCAAGGAGTAAATGTCTGATAAAGGCACAAGGGACACCCCAGCGTCCTCCACTTTTTCCAAAGCACCTGGGGGCTTGGAAGGTCACTGATACCCCTGAGCCTCCTTCCAGCCCTCCTACCCCCACCCCTGACCACATCTTTCAGCCCTGCCTGAACGCCAGGTGTCTATCCGTGTCCCCCCAGTGGAGCAGGCAGGGCACAGGGAGACCCTGGTTGGTCGAGGTGCTCTTTTTAGGCTGGGCTGCCGGCTTTGAGCATCCCTGCCCTTCCCCTCCCCCGGTGCTGCGGAGTCTCTGGCTGCCACCGTGCTGCTGCCATGTGCTGCTGCTAATAGCTAGCCGAGCGTGGCTGCGGCTGCCAATTCTGCCAAAGCAGCCTGCATCCTCCTGCGGGGCCGAGGACCCAGTAAGTATCGCAGGAAGCCTCGCCTCGCCTCCCCTCCCCTCCCGGGGCACGCGGCGCCGCCGCCGCCTCCTCACAAAGGGATTCGCAGCCTCTTCCCACTCCCTTTTTAAGGCAGTGAGGAGAGGGACTCGGTGAATTCCCTTCAAAGCTATAGGGTGGCTTCCTCCTCCTCCTCCTATCATCCTTCCTGCTTCGGCTCTCCTCAGCTAGCCAGGCTGCTGCTACCCCCAGCCAAGGGTGCCCAGCCTTCCCCCAGCCATGCCGCTGCGGCTCGCCCCCGCTGGCTGACCTGTTACTCTCCTAGTGCTGCGGCCGAGCTGACGTGGGCTCAGCTTTGGGGTGTGTACGTGTGGGAGGTGTCCCTGGGGGTGGGCTTGGCTCGCTTCCTGAGGGCTGCCCAGCCCCGAGCCCCTTAGGTGGGCTGCAGCGGGGACTGTGCCGCCCCAGCATCCGCGAGGCGAGCCCAAGACTCAGCAGCACACGCTGCCCAGCCCCGGCCCCTGCGGCCCTTACCTTATCTCCACTCCCGCTTTCTGCTGGGGTGTCCGCACCCCTCCTCACCTCCCTCTGCAAACCCCACCGCCCTGCTCCCTTTCCCGCCCCTCCCCACCCCTCCCCACTTTCTTTGATTTATTTGTGTATCGCTTGCCTTGGCAACCACCAGTTTCCCTCAGTCAAACAGCGCAGACTCCCTATAATTTGAAATTAATTTGTTTGACTGCAGCATTGAGACAGGAAGGTCGGGAAATTTATTTAATTCTTTTTTCTCCCTGTGTAAAAAGGAAGCGATGAAATTTCCAATCGAGACTCCAAGAAAACAGGTGAACTGGGATCCTCAAGGTTGGTGAATCTCTATTACTATCATTATTACAATAATAACAATTATTAGTATTATTCCTTCTGTCTCGTGACTCGCAGGAGACTATTTGACTCCAAATGGGAGGAGACGCTGGATGCTTGTCTGCCTCCCATGTGCTCTGTTCGTTCTTCCTTGCTCAGCCCTACCAGGGCGTTAGAAATTGCTCCGAAGATGTGGGGTTGTGTGGGTACGTGGTTAAAACCTCATCTGGGTGTAAGTTTTTTAGTCCTGTATTTGATGTCTCCCTTTCCTTCCCTCCTTTTTCTTGAATATTTCCATGGCAAACTTGCCTGGGATGGCTGTGATCTCTGGCTCAGAGCATTGTTTGTTTTATCTGTCACTCCTTTGTTGTTTCTGGTCATCATTGTCTCTGCTAAATGGGTGGTACAGGAGTGGACACAGATGTGACAGCTTGCTAAGGGCTCCTCTATGGTAAATGCTGGCAAGCAACTTGAGCAAAATGCTGCTGCAATATAGCCCATAATGTGGACAGTATAAAAACACACATTAAATAATGGAGCCCAAAGGGACCTTTTGACTTTTTACACTGTCTTATAAACAATTGCTCAGCCCAAGCGGATAGTTTGATTAACTCTGTACTTAGCCTTGGAGTCTGTCTTGGGGAGTGTTTGTGTGATGGTGGCAGGAGATTTACGCCAGTGCAGTGGTTTTCAAAAAAATGATCTAAGTTGTGTTTTAAAATAAACCTTTTTTTTTTTTTTTTTTTTTTGCCTGGGCACGGGAAGAAGTTCATGTGCATCATACAGAAGAAATAACTGAAAAAATCCTACTGGCAATGTATATATTGGTGTGTCATATTTCTGTGCATTGATACAGGAGCAAAGCAACTTGGAGCCATATGCTGAGGTTTGCAGTAGAGCTGCTGGCAGCTAGTTGCTGTGTAGCAGTGCTTGCAGGAAGTATGAAGTGATAGCATGGATTTTATGTATTCAGCTTTATTCTGCAGGTCTGGTTTTAGTGGTCAATTTGTCTGTCACTCTCTGTGTCCTAATGTCTAAAAAAGAACCATTAGAAACATTTTCTCTTGGTGTAGAAGAAATATAGCAGAATAGACATCTTTCTGCCGAGCAGATCTGGTGTGCTGTTTGCATAGGATACACAATTAAGCTTTAGTTTAAGCCTTACTACATCTTTAATTAGGTGAAAGCTGAAGTCAACACATCAGCCTCCTCCACCCTCAGATTCACAGCCAGCAGTAACACTAACACATGTGCTTATTTCCATAGGAGCATATTCCCTATTCTGTGGTCAAAATCAGATGTAGTGAAAACTTGCTCTTCCCAGGTGCCTTTTTGAATGTGTTTTCTGTAGCTTAATTTTACTCCATTGTATGCATTGTAAAATGCCTTTTACTGCAAGAAGCCCTTCCCTCCCATCCGTTGACAGTGCACACAAGGAGATGTACTGCTGGTATTCTGTGTGCAGTCCCCCTGCTTGGCAAACAGCTTTATAGCATATGGATCCAACAGGTGGTTGGTCACAATTTACTAATGTGTCCAGAACCACACAGTATTCTAACAGGTTAAGGACCTCAAACCCAGCAGGTTCCCCCTCTGTCAGGCTGGTAAGGACTGCAGAATCCTACCTGTTATTTTCCTTCAGTGTATAAGACTTCATTAGGCAAGCAGCAAGGTCGTTAATGCATAGCCAGGAAGGAAACAAGAAATGTTAATTTCTAATTCTCTGTGGGACTCGGGAAATAGATAAAAATCAGTCGAATAGAAAAACACAAATTGATAAGGAAAAATTGTCTAGGGTCCAATCAATACAGGAGTAGTTTGATGTTACATATGTAGTCTCTTCTCTGCGGGTACAAGGTTAGAAGGATGTTATGTTTTGGATACTACTTTCTTAGATCAACATTTAAAAATCTGTCAGTGAAAGGATACAAAGAGTACTTAGTATTAAAAGCAGAATTTGTGTCCAGTGAATGTTCACACTCCAGTAGTAGGCTCATTGCAGTGTGTTTTGTGTGATAGTGCTCTGTTCTAGTCAGACAGAGAACATGCAGTTTCCACGTTTCTGTCTAGCATAAATTGTGCTGACTTGTGCTAACGCTACTTGAAATATTTCAACCAATGTTTCTGGCAAGCAAGCTAACATTCTGAAGATGAAAGTGAGAGCTATGGCATCTCAAAGATGTTTAGGTCAGTTCACTTGAGGAAAAATTTGCTGGATTGTCTATCTATCTATCTATCTATTTCAGAAACATTTCTAAAGCCCACAGCCCTTGTTGTGGAGATATGATTGGCTTGAGACTGATAATAGTGCTGTTTTTTTATTCCAGGTCAGGATGATATACACTGAAAGGAATTAATGCTCAAACTCTTTAATGGTGACTGCACTTTATGTATTTAGATAAATAGAGTTTGCTGGTAGACTTCATCTCACATAAACCTGTTATTCTCACTTCACATCAGTGAAGATTAATATATCATAGAAATACTCTGTGGATGGAACAAGTTTAAAGGAATGGACTTAACATAAGAGCTCATGTGTTACAGACAGCTAATTGGACTGACTTCTGGACTGTTAGACTGGAATAAATAAGGCATGGTGGTGATTGAACTGTATATACTTTTATCCTATTGTGTAGCAACTTCACTTGTCATGGCTACGGAAATTACTTCTGCAGTCCCTCTAACTGATGAGTGTATTTTCTAGATAAACAAATTATTTCATGAACCTGGGAGTATCTAAGGTTCAGGTTCCCTTAAGGAAGTTCCCTTCTACCCTAGGCACTATATAACTCCATTCATTATCAAATGTCATTGCAAAATTCCAATATGAACATTGTCCTAGAATCTCACAACAGAATGTACATGGTGTTCATACACATTGAGTGAGCTAGTTAACAGAAGAGCATAATCCCAAATAGGCTCTTGCAGAAGAAATGCATTTTTTCACAGAGCTGGACACTCAGTAGGGATACAGGATCTCATAGTATGTATCCTCACATTTGAGGTGGGAAAAAAAAGAAAAGAAAAAAAGTCCTGCTATTTGTCTTACCTGTAGAATCAGCTTGGTTTTATACTATCAAAGGGCATTTAATTTGCCTGTCATTGATTTTTGCTTCTCTTGTTTGGTGCAATTTAGACAATACAATCCTCACAGTAATTAGCAGATCAGATTTTTAGTTTCATATGTCACACAAATTTAAAACATTTAACATCTAAACATTTTGAAATGTAAGATTGCATTTAGAGCAGCATACAGAGACTCTAACTCTTGTAATTGTTCTTCTCCTCCTTCATCTCCCACCCTCATCTTGCTGTTCATTACACAGTCTTGTTGTCCATATTTAAGTTGGCTTACAAAGTCTTTCCATATATATTTTTAAGCATCCCTCATTCTGACTGAAACATCTGGATATTACAGGAATATCATTTTTTTCCTTCTAATTATCAGCTTAAAATACTGCTTCTTCCTAGAAGAGGATAGATGTGACCCTTTCCAATATGCTCAGAAATTATCTCCAAGCGTGAATGTCTTGCAGAGTGATGGTTGAATGTTTTTTCCAAGGTGATGATGGTAGTAGGCAGAAAATTGAGTTCAATCTTGATCCATCATTTATGGCTCCAGGTTTTTGTTTTTGTGCTGTTGTTTTTCAAAGATGTTTATCTCAGCGTTGACCTTTTGGAACACTGGAGTTTTGGTACAAGCTCAGTGTCTTTTTGCAAACAAAGGTAGCTCTCTCAGTTTGAAACCCTAAAATCATGCTATTATTACCATCCTTACATTTTGTGTTAGTGGTCTGTGGGGGATTCAAGCTGTGATTGAAAGTCTGGAGTTTTTCTGGTTCTGCCACTGAGTTATTGTTTAATTTTCAGTAAGTCACTTACCCTTTCTTTTCCTCCTTTCTTCTCTGACTGCGAAATGGAAATATTAATATTTGTCTACTGCACAAAGGTGTTGTGAAATATAATTAACTTGTTTAGAGCAATCTAAGACTTGCTACTGAAAGCAGATCACATGTATTGCAATCAGTGCTAAAACAATTAGGATGGAGAAAAACAGCCTGTCTTTACACATCGATCACATCACTTATGAAATAAGGTTATCTCTGCACTCTACAACTAGAGGAAACTAGCATTACTTCCACATCTCTGCAGACACTGAAGGCTCAATTGAGTTTCCCATTAGATGAATATAGAGCCATTTGATAGTCCCCAGCTCCAGATGGGCACAAGTCTTCCACAGGTCCTTCTGTGGGATTTTTCCATTTCACCTGAGAGACCTCAAGAGGAACTGGACACCTGCATTTGGAACTGAGTCTGTGTGGATAGCAGGATTGGATCACCTCTTAATGGCTGTTGGAAGAACTCTTCAGTGTTAACTATTCAGTATAAAATTAAACTGGCTGCATAATGTTACAAACTGTTCCAGTTTCTGCTTTTTCTGCCATTTAATATCAGAAACCTATACAAAAAGCAAACTATTATAAAGACATAATGAGTAGAATGAGAAATCTCATTCCTGTCCTTTCTTTTCAAGAATATATATGAAAATGTGTTTAATGTCATGAAGTGCAGCTGTGGGCTAGACAACTTAACATCCTTCTGCACTCACAAGACATTTTTAGTAGCTCAGTGTAAGAAGACATTAGTATGGAAAGCTGTGATGTACAAAAACATTGATTTGTTCCCAAGAAATGAAGGCAGGATAGTGACCATGTGCTGCTTGCATCACAAAATCATATTGGTTTTGAGTTGTCTTGGAACTGGAAAAAGTAAGGATTCAGAAAGGTCAAATTAATAATGAAAAGGAAGTAAAAGATTGGGCAACAGATTTCTTATAGTGGAAGCAATAAGAAAAGACTGAACAATAGCCAATATAAGATGAAAAGTAAAGTATTACTATAATGCCATCTATACTGTGAGGAATAGGAAATGAACAGAGCACTGTGATGCTCTGTAAGTCTAAGTCAAGGATAGCAGTAGAATTGTTAGCGGCTGGAGAAGTTAGAACAGAGTAATAATTTCAGTGAAGAATACCAGTGCTATTTTTGCAACGTTGTACAAAAGTAATCGATTAACAGTCTTTGGGGCTGAAAATTCCCTTGTGCAGGTCTTGAAAATTGATGCTACCTGAAGTGATGGAGTTTGCTTTTGGAAGAAAGATATATAATACCTGTTGTAATTGGGTAGCTTTTGGGTTAGCTTTTGTCATGTCTATGGATTTATCTAGCTAGTGTATCAACTATATCAGCTTCAGACATGAGTGCATATATATTTTGATATAAGTCTTACTCTCATGATTTAAACCAGAGATAGGGTTTTACTGCTCCAGTACAAGCAACATGAGATTCTTCACTTTAAAGTCTCAGAACTTTGTTGTCCCCATGAATTAAAAGTAAAAAAAGTACCTGGAAGAGAGAAGAAAAACAAAACAACAACAAAAACCAGAAAATATTAGAGATGGAAATGTGCTCTAAGGTGAACCCACTGACTTTAAAAATAACCTGCCATTCAATTCTCACCAGTTAACTCAGTGAGATCAAACAGCAGATGAGAACAAAACCCATCATATACTCAATTCTTTTTGTTCCATGGTCCACTGTTTTTTTGTTTTGTTTTTTGATACTTTTTTTTCTAGGCTGCTTTTACAGTTAAATATCAATTCAGATTATTTAAATAAATTGATGTTTAAAAAGTGAACCATGATGATTCTCTTACAATGTTAATGAAACATGTTTTAGGGGATATTTTCTTGGTCTGAGAATGCTGAAACCAAGAATTCAGATTTCATCTTTAACTGCTAAAAAAAAAATTCCCTTACTATTATAAATGTTATTACTGACAGGTTTTGAGCAGTATGCTAAATACATGTATCAATATGTGTTAGTCAGGTGTTTCCAAATACAAGATTAAGATTTTGAAGTTGCAGTACAAATTTTGGTTTGGTTAAATCTTGGTTTGAGAGGTGACAATGAAAGCCAGTAGTGAGATAGAATCAAAATTAGTTATCAAAATTTGTGTAGACAGTAAAGAATTTAACTACTAAGGAGTAACAAAAATTAACATCTCAAAAATCATCTTCTTATTAAGCAATGCAAGTTATTTTGGCATCGCTATCCTACAGAATCATCACAGTGTTTCAAGCATCAGGCTTTGAGTATCTAGATCTGTTATAGCCATATGTTCATATCTCAGCAGGACTGACTCATCTTTTCTTTCTGAGGAGAAAGAAACAGCATGCTAGTGACTTTACTGGATGAGGATTTTGGACTTTGCACCACTTTTGCACTTGCACCACAGAGATTCTTAAGATTCATCAATACATTGTTAAAGGCTACTTGCATTATTCCTCTGTTACTCAGTGCTGTCATATAATAGTATTGGCATGATTTGAAAATAGCAAATACACACTGACAGATTGTCCAACGTTTTTAATACTTTGACATTTAGTATTTCATTTTAAAGAAAAAAAAAAGTATCTAGTTATGAAGGTGGAAAAAAAATCAAAGAAAGAATGACAAAAGAGATGGTACTGCAGAAACTCCCAGGTGATATGTAGGAAGTGGCTCACATTTCAGAGACGTTCCTCTGGGTTAACTCAAATCCATCACTGGTTACTTAAATGTTAAGACTGCTAATAGGGGTTTTAAGAGAGGCCTTGAGTAGCAACATTTGTGATAGGCAAATAAACAACACCAGAACTACCTCTTTGTGGCCCCAGAGCCACCATAATAATTATTTTCTTTGAGAAGAAGAGTTCATTACTCGTTTACAATGATATGCTGACACACAATTTGGATTTCTCATCGCCAACAAGCATTATTTGCTGATTCTGTTTTCTGAAAATAAATATCTGTTGCCGTTTAATGGGCAGTAAGGCAACCGAAACATTTACATAGGATAGGTATGTATGCTAATGGGCCAAAGGGACACCTCTGTCTTCCTAGAGCAGCAGCTTAAGGTGAGATAAAATGCCCTAGGACCCCACAATAGGTATTAGGTAAATGTGAGTGAGCAACTGAGTTATGCTGTTTGGGTGTGACTTATTTTGAACATAAATCATCTAAATATAGGTAGGTATTCAAATGAAATGCAGAAGAATTTGACTGAAAGGACCTGCTATGGTCAGAGGAAATATAGTCACATATGGTTGTTGTAGCCTGGAGAACTTTCAGAAGGTGCCTGGTTCAGGATGAGCAGAATAACTCTTTGGGATGCACTCTCTAATATGGGCACATCTGTATTGACTCTGCCGAGTTATATTCTAAGATAGAACAAATGAAAGAGTTGATGAGTTGTTTGTATTTTGAACTTTAGCCCAAATGGCTTTGGGTACCTCCTCACTAGAAGGATTTAGAGGACACCATTCTTTCCTGGTGGATTCATTCTCAAATTGCTTGGGCTTTGGGGTCATGAGAGGTTATACAGTCATTCCTAGTGCATCTCTGCCAGAAACTGTAAATTACTATTCTGAGCTTGGCATTATTAGTGATGATTTCATTTGTTACTACCAGCTCTGAGTACAGAATGAGGTCATATTCACCTACTATTACATTGTACAGGCATGCTTTTCTTAAAGGAAGCTTGATTTGGAGCAAAACTGACTAAGGGGACACAGCTGTCTCCTTCTTAAGTTTGATATCCAAATGCATGTGGCTGTGTGTCAGTGATGAAGTATGACAACATTGCAAAGCACTATTAGATTCTAGAAACCATAGCATATTAGCAGATACCATCCTTATGTGGCTATGAAATTTTATCATAGTTCAAATTGCAACTGTGTTTCTATACTCAGAATAGAAGTTGAGCATGAGACAAGAAAAGTCTCACATAATTTATTTGTTGTACCAGTCCCCTTATCTATGATATCCTAAATTGTATAACATAGCTCTCAAGCCAGCTTTGTGCAGCCAGAATCAGCCTAGTGTTGACCTGGAGCTCTGTATGCCCAACTGGTGGCACTGTTCATATGTTTTGCTTGTGATTTGCTGCCAGGTGCAGGATAATGATTTTGGAGGCACCACGACTTACTTTTGCTTACCTGAGCTCTCTGACTCAGTTACTTTCTAATAATTGTTCCATGAGCACTCTGATTGCAGCATCTTCACCAATGCAACTTCACACACCAAAAGTGGAAATGAAAACTGCGTACATTATGAACAATCTAGAATAAGAGAAAATAAAAATGTCTGTGCTGAAGAAGTGCATTTCAAACAGCAACTGCTTCTTGCTTGTGAAATGTCTTTTTTGCACAGAGTCATTTTGTAATATCTAGCTTATATGTATTCTCCTGTTTTCAAAGCACAGTAATGCCTTCATTCAGTTAACTAAGACTCACTTACTGTGTACAGGAATTTAGCACTAACCTGTACAGAACCTTAGTATATACAAATAGTGTATCTCCAGTGAACTAAAAAATAGCCCAACGGATGTGCTTCTTACAAGATTTCTGACCATTATCAGATGATGTATAATCCAGTTCTATTCCCATTGCCCAGAAAAATTGAGAAATCATCATTTAACTGAAGCAGTGAATCATTACTCAATTTTTTTAGAATTCACAGTATTTTTCTATAAATTTAAATCACTATCCAGGCTGGGGAAACCACCAGCAGACTGATGCAGGAGTTCTTGTTTTTACAGAGGAACATCAGTGTGAGCTCTGTAGGTATGGTCAGTAATGTGCTGATACATGTTAATGGATGAGTCAAGAAATCTCTGAAGGTGCTTACACTACTCTCATTGTGCCTGTGTTTTTCCAATCTTGTTCATATGTGAAAGGTCTGTTCTTTTTCTGTTAACATAAGAGAGTCCAGCAGCAAATGCGCTCCCCTGGCTAAATGATGTATTGGTATCTTACATTTCCAGCTTATAGTATATATCTAGTGCCACTACAGTTCCTCTTTGCATGACTGTGAGACAGTAAAGAGATTCCTTCACTCCACTGCTATGCCATGCCACTAGCAGACAGCTGTCATCAATCACATTTCAAATATAGATTAGGTAGTTTCCTTCACAGGACAGAATGGAGCGATGGAGCTTTATTTTGTCTTTTGTCTCCACTACTTGTTTCTCTTTCCACCAGGTTGCTATAGGTAAGAATGTTCTTTTCTTTATACACACGTCTTCTTATGCTAAACTATTAGAAGATAAAGGTTTCCTTCACTGGCTGGTCTGGCCATGAGACTATTTGCTGGATATCTTGTGTGAAATTCTGAGACAGGATATTTGGAAGATTACATTCCAGCTTCTTCAGCAGTAGGACACCAGCTAAAACCCTGAACCTACATCATTGTATGAGTACTTGGAAACAGAAAACCTTAAAATCTTGTGGGACATCCTGACTTCCTAAATGTTGCTGGAATTCTGGAACACTTCCTGAGAGAAAAATGTAATTGACTTATTTTACCAATGGCATGATGCAATGACTTTTTTTTTTATTAGTCTTTCAAAGGAAGATTGTGGATAAGCAGCAGCATCACTGCTTCAATGAGTCTGTTGTTCCTGCAGGATGAATTCTGCAGAGGACCAGCTGCTTATTTGTTGATGCTTGTACTTGAGGCTTGTGATATACTGACAAGAAAGAAGATTTTCTAAATATTGCCTAATGAGACAAAAAAAGTGATGTACTCGTCCCTTCTGACAGGAACTCTTTTTCACAAAGTCATCACTATGCCCTAAGATCTTGAGCCAAAAGCACTTGCTTTCTATTTGGCTCTTGACAGAGCAAATCTGAATGGACTAGCACTCCCAGTTTTAGCAAGAACAAGAAATATCAGTAATGCTAGGGAAAGGTATTTTAGCAGTGATCTATTAGTTTTAGCTTTATTTCAGAAAACAAAAGGTGAGGATTTTTGTTGGGTTTCTCTGTATTCAGTTTCTCTAAAAATAGCCTCATGAGCCTGATGATAGTAGCACTGCTGCCAGTGAGTGTGTTGGAACAAACACAGTCACTGGTCTTGAAGCAGAGGGATTCCCTATTTGGGACATGCCCCTGCCAATCACTTCTAACCTCCCCTCAACTCTTTCAACTCCTCAGCGCAATGCTCTTCTACTCCATTTTTCATTTCCCAGTATGTAAAGTACCTTGCCAGGGAGTCCACTGATGCATCCCATCACTTGTGGCTTGGTGCCTTGCTTTGGCTCACGTGTCAGAGGCAATGGAGAGGGCAGCTGAGAGCAGAGCTGTGGGAAGAGGAACTACGCAGCAAGATGCAGGTATGCTGCTTCCTGTGCTGCCAGCAGGACTGTGGAGAAATGAGAGACAAGAACAGATGTGTGTATTTGGAGGAGGGCAGTGTGGAAGAGAGGTCAGGAAAGAGAAAGCAAAGCAGGGGAAACTGCCCTCCAGCACAAGACAAATTTCTCTCAAGTGCTCATCTGGACTTGGCAGCTCTGTAAGTAGTGCTATGAATGGTGTCAATGGCAGTGCATCTTCATGTTAATGCCAATAAATGTTAGATAGGAACCCCATGAGGATTGTTGTCCTGAAGTCAAGCTAGAAAAAAAAAAAAAACAAAGATGCTTTCAGCTGCTGCTGGAGTTCACACCCTGTCCTGTACCCCAGCCTTTTGACCAGTGAGCTTTCATGTATGTGCCTGGGAGCAGTGGGAGAGTGGGGGAAGTATCCCAGAATACCATGATTGTGACTTTGGCAGAGATATATTTTTTTGAATGTCAGTGCACATGTTCTGGCTGATACTTTCACAAACCAGTCGTGGGTATCCTCTTATTTTCCTGCAATTTGCATTGCCTCAGTATGCAAAAGTGCTGGGGCTGTGTTTGCAACAGAGGAAGAGTAAGACTCAGACAGTCCATTTTAGGATTTTGTGGGCAGGCTCTGACTGCAGTTCTGAAAGTAGAGAGTCAGGGTCAGAATCCATTGGGATGTTCTTGTAAATAGTCGGCAAGGGCAGCTCACGAAAGGAGTATCATATTTGTCTTTTATGACTAACAACACAAAGGAATATAATTTGTGGTTATCTATTAGTCTTATAACAGACAAACCAGTATTTTTTTTATGTATAAAGAGTGGAACAGAGCTTGTCTCTTGAGGAGTTGCTAATACACTGATGACAATTAATTGTCATACCTACTTAATGCGCATATGACAAAGACAATGTTTTAATCACCTCCTTAAATTATTCCTGAAATCATCTGCTAAAGTCTTTGTGGCAATGTTTATGTGGGACAAACAGTGAATACATGCAATATCAGTTTTTCTCAGTGTCATGGGAGGTATTTTAAGTATTTTAAGTAAAATTACTTTTTAAGTAATTTAAGTAAAATTTTAAGTATTTTAAGTAAAATACTTCGAAATATTTAGATAATCATCAAAGATTACTAGACTTTTGGTATGACTGGTGCAAAGATGAATGCTGAAATGCATTTGACTATTTTTCACAGAGGGGAAAGCTTTCAACAGCATTTTCCTGTAGTGAGTCAGGACTAGTATACTGAGATGCATTTTTTGAACCTTTTTGTACCCTTAACATTTTACTTGTTTATGTGTCCTGGATGATAAATACAGTCTACAACATTAGGCTGTATTCCTAATTTATCCTTCACTGGTAGCTTTTCTTCTTGAGTCCACATGGGAATGCAAAGCACAAGCTGAAAATATAGGCCTAAATGTTTTCTGGCAGATGATTGTCTGTCCAATTAGAAACTTTCAGTGAAGATTTCACTCAACAGGTTTTCCCATGTTCAGCTATCCTTGCAGATAGGCTTTCTCCTAATGCACAATCCAATAATTCCTTGAAGTAGATTAAACACTTATTACTTGTAAAGGATCTAGAGAAGAATTCTTCACTGTTTTTTTTGTTGGTCAGTGCTTATTTTTGTTTAAGAACTATGCTTTGCATTTTCACACTTAGTCTAAATGACATTTTCATTGACATTAAGATGATACTTGAGAATATTGCAATGAAAATCTAAGTGGGATGTTTACGAAATGATAATCAGCCTTGTTGTAGTTTTTGTTTTTGTTTTTGTTTTTGTTTTTGTTTTTTTTTCCATGGAAAATGATATTTGAATATGTGATAGTATTTGATTTACTGTTTTTGAAACCAAGGTACTAGAGTGGCCAAACTGGCTGAAGCAAGGCACGGGTATTTCCTGCATTCTTTAAACATGAAGAGGCATTTGCCTTCTGTAGTTTGCTAGCTCATTTTCTTCTTTTCTTGTTCTGTACTTTTAACACTAGGTTACAATGAATCATGTTGGTATTTTGTTACCATTTAATATTTTAGTGATAAGTGGAGCAGAGAAACATGCTGAATTCAACAGCCTTTTCCCTGCCATTCGAAGATTGCTTTCCTTTTCTGAAGAAAGAAAAATGTAACTTCATGTCCATTGTTTGCTAAATGTATGTATGATGAAAGTTTGTGCTGTAGACAAAAAAAGGACAAGAATTAAAGTATGACTGTGTCCGTCCCCCATTCCCCCCACCCTCACCCTCCCCACCCCACTTTATGATAAGTCATAAGAGCTTTTTTGAGAAACACATCACCATGCTAAGAAATCTGCCTGGCTTTTTGTGGCTTAAGGCTGTTTTCTGTGCAAGTCTTAATAAAAAATTGGATCACCCTGCAAGAAGGAGCCTAGAAATACTTTTGAACTCCTCACATTTAGGATCAAGGAAAATTATTGTCGTCTATCATTGGATTTTTACATAATGATCTAAAGAAAGTGATATATGGTAATGCACTGCTATCTGGAATAGATTCAGGAGAGTGGAACTCCTGTTCTAAATGCTGCTGATGTCTGAAACCATAATTTGAAGAATTTATGAAATAATTATAAGATGCAATTATTAATCAGAACCTATACAAATATAATTTAAGATTGGATTTGTTGACTTAGTGAGCTTTTTGATCAATTTATTTTTTTGGTGCTTAAAAGCACTGAGATTTTCATTCTGTAGACTTCTTTCTTCTTTTCTTTTTTCCTAAGCAATCTTTGTGAAGTTTTCCTTTCCTTGCCTTGAAGAACCTTTTGAGTTGGGTTCTTGAACTACTATTCTTCTGTGCTTTAAAGAATTTACACATATAAATGGCAGAACCTTTCAGAAATACAATAAGTATAAAAATGGTATTCAGACCCTCCTCTTTCTCACTATATTTCATGACTAAAATTCAGCCAGCTTGTACATTCTTCTTTTGTATCTCTTTAGGGAGGCTAGGTTCAGAATTGCTGAAGTGAAATGATGGAATACCAGAAAGTCTTTCAAAACCCTCACAAAATCTGTTGAAATCAATGAAAAAAGACATAGCATAGCTCAGGAGAATAGTAATTGTACAGACTCGTTAATATCTTGCACGCTTGTTAAACTAATCACAACTAGATTAACAAATAATACAGTTGGTCAAGTTTACCCAGCATCCCATTTCTAGCTATTTAATATCTGCAAACAAATGCTGATTTTCTTTTCTTTTTTAAAATTGCCAAAGAAATCACTTTGTATTGCTGTTTTTCCATGGTTAGTTAAGGGCATACACAACTTCTGCCAGCATGAAATATTTAATGAATTTGACATTTAGCTTTATGTGAAAATGTGTGCTGCTAACATCTATTTTCTCAAATGTGTATAGAAAATGAGTAAAATAAAATGGTTATGTGTGAGAAGAAAAATGAGAATGAAAGATGATAAAAAGTGAAAAAAATCAAATCAGCTCAATAGGACAAATGAATGTTTTGTTTTTTTTTTGTTCCACATTGACTCAGTTCCAGTATTTAATGACAAGAAGGCATTGCTGTTGGAAGACTGCTTGCTCTCGCTCTTTCTCATGCTCATCACAGTAGTTCGAGTCTTGATCTATACATTGATATTCTTAGAGTGTGAGGGTAATGAACTGATGACTTTTTTCTTTTCTTGCCAAAATCCATATGCATACCATGATTGATGGGACTTAAAAGAAAAAAAGTGCTGAATGATACACATCAACTCTTGTGCTCAGCTCTGTTGTCTTTTGTACAAGCTGGCTATGGTGGGTTGACCTGAGCTGGCTGCCAGGTGCCCACTCAGCTGTTCCTTTCCTCCTCAAAAGGACATGGGGAAAAAATAAGATAGAAAATCTTGTGGGCCAAGATAAAGACTGGGAGATTGCTTACCTGTTGCTGGCACAAACAAAGCAGATTATTTGTGGAAAATTATTTTAGTTTGTTGCAGATTAAAATTGATAAAATGATGAGAAACAAAGACAAAGGTTAAAATGCCTTCCCATCTCCTTTTTTTTTTTTTTTTTTTTTTTTTTCCTTTCTACTATGTTCAGTTTCCCTACTTCTTCTCTAACTCCTCTTCCTTCTCCCCATCCTGAGTGGTGCAGGTAGATGCAGAACAGAGACTGTGGTGAGATCACAACAGTTCCTCTGTGACTCTGCTTTCCCTGTGCACTTTTCCCTTGCTTCAGCATGGGCTTTCACTGTGGGTGAGGTTCTTCAGATAAATCTGCTCCAGAGTGGGCTCTCCAGGGGCTGAAGTTCTTCAGGAAATACCCACTTGCTCTGAAGCAGAGTTCTCCACAAATTGCCATATAGATCTCTGTTCCAGCATAGTCATTTCCATGAGCTGCATGGAAAGACATGGATTCATTCAAAACTTCTGTGAGCTGCAGAGAAGTGTCTCCACCAGCACATGGAGATAATCTTCCTCTTCTTCTTCTCTGACCATGCTGTCTGCTGGATATTTTCTCACAAACTTTTTACTAATTTCTTTGCCTTTTTTTATATATACATTTTCAGAGACACCCCACCAGCTTCAGTGAAGGGCTTGCTATGCCCTGCACTGGATCTGCTGTGGACCTGCCTGGAACAGGTTGTGCCTAGCACAGGGCAGGCCTGTAGCCTCCCTGCTGCTAACACCTTGCCACATAAATCCAGTACACTACCATAGAGATCAGATAGCCCAGCAGTTGGTTTTACTTGGACAGCTTGCTGCACAGCTATGTGGAAGCAGCTATGGAAGCACACTCTGGTAGTGTGGACAGGAGAAACTGGAAAATACAACTATAAAATTTGTCCCTTGGAAAAACCTCTTATCAAATAGGTGTGACAGCATCTTTCAGTAGTAGGCAAAATTCATTCTGATGAGTTGCTGCATAGAGAAGTTTCTTGTCTGCCTCTAAAGAAACTGCCTGGGAATGGCATAGACACTTAAATTCTACTAGTCCTTCTGATCTCCAGTGTGCCAGCATCACTCTTCTTTGAACACTCTGGATAGTTGGGAAGCTACCGCTACAAAAGGAGAGATCTTAATGCAAAACAGTTTTGGCTGTTTAAGATTTTTATTTTGTATGAACTACAGTTTTTCTAATCAAGAAGAATATAAGCCACATTATAAATCGGTGGTACTTTCTTGTTTTCTCATAAAAATTGCATTCCAAATCAATTAAGCAGCTGGGATATTCCAAGAGCTATTAATTAGTACATATCAGTTATAACAAATAAAGCAGATTTATGTAGATTTCTTTGGAAACTTACCAAGAATCATAATTTCAAGCATTGGCTGGGAATTTATGGCAAATAATTCAAAAATTGCAGAAGCTCTTTTAGCTGACATTTTCCCCAGTGCTCCCAGACATTGTGAGGCACTGGTTAGACATGATTCCCTCTAGTACATATTACTGACATTTCTCTCCCTACCAACAGAGAGAACTCAGTGTATGAACTTTCCCTGTATTTCAGTTGTGTTATATTGTAATAGGATGAAATGCTGACTGTATGCAGTTTTATAACTTATATTCCTACTGTCTTCTCCCTGCACCACTCTGGGACTAGAGCAATTGGGAGTGAACATTGCTACTTTCAGTCTACGTTCAGTCTTTTTGTTTTAATGTTAGTTGCCCTTTCTGCCTTTACCTGTCTCTCTTTCCATACTTAGCTGAGTGCCTTGCTACTGATGACTGTGTTTGCAGCAGGCTGCTGAGATGTTGCTGAAGTCAGCAGCACTAATACTGCATTAGAGATCCCACTTCAGGGAAAACAATGTTAGATTTAACCAGTGGGGTACTGCTGCAGTGAAAAGCTGTACGCTCGGAGGCACTCTGTGCATTTTTCAAGCTAACAATATACCAAGCTTTGCTTTCATGAGCAGTAAAATGTAATAGCAATGCTTCTCACTTTAACAGCAGTTTCCAGCAAAGTGCTGTACAAACAGGAGGGTGAAATTCCTCTTGTGTGGAAGGCTAGATGCAACTCTCACTGCTCAAATCTTGTGGTTGAACACCCTGAGGATTTGCAAAGGGACCAGAGCCAAAACAGCTTCAAACACATTGACACTGAAAGCAATTTTCTTGTGACTGTATGGATGCAGCAGCCACCAGACTGCAGCACTTATTATTATGCCCCAGTCCAGAACAACAGCCACAGGGATACTTGTGTTCTGCCCCGTGTGTAATCGTAGCCTGCAGGCAGGATTTTGTCTCCCATTCCTTGATCACAGCTGGAATGTCACCTGTCAATTAGCCCACATCATGCAAAGATGCTGCACAGACACAAAAGCAGACACAATCATGGTCTACCGGGACTTTTTGCTCTAAAAGCCAGATTTTCTGAACTAGAGACAGATTTTCTATTGTTCTGTGTGTAAAAATATGTACATTTATTGTGTTGGTTGAATGGATGCTCCCTACATTACAAAACATGTTTAAAGAAAAACACACACAGCAGAGACGAAGAAGAGAAGGAGGAGGCTGAAATAGCAAGCAAAGCAGGTGGCCTGGAAATGATTAGCCACGTCCTCATAATGCAAAAATTTAATGGCTTAATGATTTTTTTGTTACACATGGCCAGAAACTTCTATTTTTCATTACTTTCCTCATGCATATAGCAACTCCCCTGCTTACTTTCTGACACATAAATTCCCACTATCCATAAACCCTCATATGTTTTCTGCTTGCGACATGCTCATGAGAAGTGCATATGGATGATAGCTTAATACACTGATAGCCTCATCTCTTCCTCGGCATACCCCTGGTCCCTGCTCTGGCTTCCAGGCATTGCCTCGTGATCTTAGCCCAAGCAGCCAGCAGCTGAAATCACTTGGGGGTGGGGGAGGTTGTGATATTTGAATGAAATACTTACAGACCCCTCTCCCTCAGAAGCTTCTCTTTGGAGATGAGCCATAACCTAAGAGCTCAAGATTATATGTCATCCATTGGCAGGCTATGCTTCTTCTTGCTTTTCCATGCTGGTTCATCAGGAAGCTTCTGATGCTAACTGCAAATTGTGGCCATTTCAGAAGAGTGGTGGTAGGGGAGGGGCAAACAACTATAATACTCTGGACAGTGAAATGAAATAAATGAAGCTCCTAAAGGACACTACAAAAAAATACATCCTTCAGAGTCCCTTCATTCCCCATTTCCTTACTATCAATTTTAGAAAAGGTAGGTTCTTTTATTTTTAGTGACCAGTTCAGAGAAACTGAACTGGATTTGGCTGGCATGTCACAGACTTTTCTGAGCCTTGGCACTCCAGGTCTTTGCTGAAACTTCACACATTTGGCAAAATACCATATTTCTAAGTGGAGATAATGCTGTCTCCTTCAGCAGTGCTAAAGAATGTACAAGTGCTGATAACCCAGCATAGGATCTTGTGAAAGCAGTTGGAAGTATGACTTGATCATGAATTTTCTCTGAAACGGAACTGCATGATCACATCCCTCTGAAATTCAAATTCAACTTCCTGTTCTAAGACAAAGACAAGGAAGACTCCATGGGAAATTTTGAACTGCACATCTATATAAAATTTTGAAGAAAGCATTTCTTTTTTACTAAAAAGAACTTCCTGTCCTATGTGAATTTTGAGGAATATACAGATACTTACCTTAAGATGCACATCAAAGAATATTTTTACTTGAACTGAAAGTACCTTATTGTCTTCTTGTCTGTATCCACTAAAATGAGAGATGAAATGTCCAGTAGTACATCTCAGAAATGTTGGCTGCCTGCAGAGAAGTATTGCAAGCTATGGGCCTACTTGCGGTTCACTGAGTGTACCTCCTGGTCTGCTGGAAATCTGTGGGCTTTCTACTCATTCAATTTGGATTGAGTCATGTATTAAACTCAAAGCCAGCTACAGGGCTTGTGAATGCCTAAGTCTATACATCCTCCATCTGTTTCTGTGCTGAATCCTATGAAGCCAATGTTTGCATCAGATGTGTCAAAAATGCTCTATTATACGTTTATGACAGTATACACACATTCCTGTGTGTTCCTGCAACACTGGATCACGGAAGAAAATAAAAGAACTATATAAGACATTCAATTAAAATTGACCTACATTATTTTCACAGGTAGATTTTGTAACAGGAGCACCACAGAAAAGTGTCCATACTTTAAAAAAGATAATGTTTCTTTTACAGCTGTTGAGAAACTCCTCTAAAACCAGATTTTTTCAGTATCTAGTATGTTCTTAGTATACTGGATAGGGTAGTTATCTATGTGTGGGTCAGTGTATCAAAGCCACACTTATGCTTTCATAATTAAAAGCCATCTGGACCTCCTCTCAGCAGTTTGGTACTTGTTTGATGCCACCCATTTGAGGCAGTTGTACTTTGAATCTCTCCATCTGGAAATATTCCCTTTAAAATAGAACTATTTTCACAACTTGTAGCAAATTATTTGGCCCACCCTGCTGCTGCAAAGCAGGGCCAGCTACACCTAGATATTCCTGACAGATGTTTGTCTAACTTGTTCTGAGAAACATCAATCTCTCTATACAATATATTCCAGGGCTTTAAAACCTTTAGAGCCTTTCATCACAGTGTCCAATCTCAGTCTCCCTTGCTGCAGTGTGAATAATTTTTTAATGTTGTTTATGTTGGATATGGCGGTGATTCATCAATGTAGAATTACCAAATTCAGGCATTCAGAAATCATGAGGAAAGTTTTAGAATTCATATGGTAGTTATGAAGAAGTACAACGTGAGTCTTTTCCTGCCATCCAGCTTCTGACTGTTGCTTACTAATCCTTCTCCTCAACTGTGCTGAGAAAGCTAAGGTTTGCATGGCACTTGCATGTGGTTTAAAGACAACGGGAGATTAGCACTGTCCCCTGATACATTTTGAGAATTGACAGGAAATAGAAAAACCTTTCTTGATCATTGAGTCATTTTATAATGGTCTGGAAAAGGATTTTACCTCTGCAGAATATGCCTTAGGGAATAATATTTTTTTATATTTTAATGTCTTTGTGGAAATAAGAGACATCAGACAACTGAATCTTTTCTAGACATCATGTGTCCTGGTGGTAGCATGTTTGTGCTTTTGCAGTGAGAAGAAAATCTTCTAATTTAGATGATCAAATTCTTGAAGGTTTAATTTGCAGCCACAAACAAATGATTAAAGCAAAGTGTGTATGCAATATCAAAAACAATTTTTAACTCAAGGCAAAGTCTCAAGTTGTGCTGCTTCAGTAACAACGTTTTACACTACGGGTTTTGCTTTGCCCCAGTCTCCCGATGGTCAGTGGGCAAGAGCTCCTTTGATTCCTTTATTATCTTGGGTATTAGCAGAAATCATAGGTATTTCAGCAGCTCACTTTACCAATGGAGAACCTGGCTGCCTTGTGCAGAAAATGTTTCAAGTGCAGGCAGTGGTGTTCTTAGAGGTGAACAAGGATGCTAACGATGCTAGATGCTAGATGCTAACTAGATGCTAACAAAGATGCTTCAGATGCTAACTTTTAATTTCATCTGTACTGCCAGAATCTTCCCTTGTTTTATTTTGAAATTTATCCAAGGCTTTCTCTCACTGCTTAAGGACTGTGTCATAATACTGGTGTTTTCCTTTGAAAAAGGAAAGGTATCCTTTCATTTGAGGCTACTTGTCTACCAATTTAGTGCATGCACATGACTGGAGGTTTATCATTGTTTCTAATGAGGCAGACTAAGTCTTCTTTGATATGATTTAACAAAGGACTCTGTTCTGGGCAAAGCCAGTCTGAACAGCAACTTGTTTTTAAAAACATGGATTAATAAAACAGATACTGTTCTACATTTATTGCAAATGAATCCTTTTCTCTTGTACTTTTGTTTTGTACCATAATCAAATCACAGAATTTAGAGAAACTTGCAACAAAGAGGAAATGAATTCCTTTATTTCCATTCAGTGAAACAAGTCAGTTACAGATATAGCTATAAGAGGAACTCTGTTAAACATTTCTGATCCTTTCATCATGATGCTTTATTCCCAGCAGTACATGATTTTATGATTCTTTTTCTGTCAATCTGAATATTTGAGTGCTGTTTTCCTGTCTATAGCTTTTGGGATGCTCAAGACTTCTTACTTTCCTTGATCCTAAGTTTTCTCATAGAGTGATGACAACTGCTGGGATGAATATCTACTCTGTTTTTTTGGATAAAGTGTCTAACTGCTGCTTTAAATCTATCCTGAAACATCTGGGGGGTGCTAACTGCAGTTGTGCATTCTGTGTCAGCATTGTAAGAAAACCATCCCTGTTCCCCATCAGTTGCTTAACTAGCTGCTCTAGTAGTCTTCCTGTGTGTTCATTTATATATGACAAAACACATTAAGATCAACATTTTTACACACCTTTAGGGTAACTATTACTAACAGAAAACAAAAGCCTTTAACACAGTTATTATAAACAAATTAACTTTTATTTTAGAGATAAGCAAGGCAACCTTTGAGCTGTTAAAATTAAACAATATTCAAAAGATCCCTTTTTGTTCCCTGTTCTGAACTTCCCATCTTGTTCTTAAACAAGTACAGTATATTTTCCTTTAAAGAGAGAATCAAACAAGCTGTGATATTTCTGCAAAATTGTTATTAATATTTTGCCAGAATTATGACATGAATAAGAAACAACATTTGTACTAGCAAAGAGGAAAAGAAAATTCAAAAAAAGAAGTTCTAACTCTTCCATCTCTTGACCTCTTGTTCAGATGAGTGAAGATAAATTATTTATGAGGTATCAAAATTAGGAATCTGCCTACACTGAAACATCTTTCAGTCTAAACCAGACTGTGCCAGTCAAGGTCATAGCTGTGTGAGTTCTTTCCTCTTACCACATGAACCATGGAATTCACAGAACTTATGATGCATGGATGTACATCAGCTAAACCATTTCTGGGAATACTCAGATTTGTCTTAGTTCAGTAATGAGCTGTTGTGATTCAGATATAAGATGTCTCATGTCACCACATCCTACGGATACATGTTGGGAACCATTACCGATCTTTTGATGGTCAAACTAAGCAATTGTGCAACAGGTATTGCAAAAATGAGATAACAGATGTGGAGTCCAACTCAGAGGCTTTTTTTCTTATCCTGGATCCTTTCTAAGGATTTATCTGAAGATACATATGAAGAGAAATATTAATTGTAAGTGTAAAGCAATTGTAGGCTTATGAAGTTTCTTGTTATCAAGTCATCTGGAATTTCTATCTTCAGCGTGATGCTAAAAAGATGTATCAGTTCTAGGAAAATCTGATTTTAATAAACAACTGAGTTCTTTAAATCATTAAGTACCATAAAATGTTTTCTTCTGGAAAGGAGTCATAGGCCACCTCAAACAGTTCAAATACTATAGAATTTGCATACAGTGCCACTCTGCTCAGTGACAGCTGCACTGTGGTAAGATTACAGTAAGGGTGTTTAAAATGAACCCAGAAGATTTAAATCCTTCATTTGCTACCATTACACCAGTAGATGCTGAGGAACCTGGTCTTGTTCTGCCACTGCTATCACTAACAATAGAGAGGAAGGAAGTGTGGTGCTGAGATCCCTGAACTAGTTGGGGGCAAGCCAGCTTTGATTTGGATGCCTTGGTAGCTTGGCATAGTGATTAGGCTAATAAGACTAGCTGAAATTCAGGGCTCATTAGCTCTGATGTAGTGCTAGGGTCATGCAGCTATGTGATCTCAGTCCCAAGATGGTAGGTCTGCCATCCACCTTGCGCTTGTTTCACTCTGCACCGTGCTCTGTTTTGCACTGAGAGGCCATATTAGTTTGGATCTGTCTAGTTAAGTTCTTAAGTTTAAAATAAACCTGACTAATTGAAGGTCTCTGTTCATACTTGGCATATGTGAGGGACTGACATTCAGGTAGCCGGACTATGCTTTGGCTTAAGAATGACTTGTTCTAAAATTTATGAAGCTGCCAGGCTTTAAGAAAATGTTTAGAACTAATGTTTTTGTGGATACTTGTAAATAATACAGGATTGCTTTTGCTGGTGTGCACCCAACAACATTTTGATTTGCAAAGCATTGTCTGTTTGTCTCAATATCAGGCCAGTAGTGATCACTGACTGTTAGCAGTTCTGCCTCCTAGCACAATCGATACTATTTTTACAATGATTTAATTACATAAATTCCTGCAAAGGTCCCTCAGCAAACATCACCTTGTGTAATGCATATCCTAACTAGTAAAAATTTTCACGTTCTTATTGGATAAATGATTTCCTGAATCTCTCTAAAGTTTTTGCTTATACAGCTCCTCTGTCGTCTTCTAGACATAACGGGTAAAAAAACTCTAGAAGTGACCTAGGTATGAATGTGCAAAAAACATATGGACCCTTCCAGGTGAGAATTATACCCATGTGAATAATGTGGTTGATGCAACTTGAAAATGGTATTTAGGAAAACTGCGTGTGAAGATCAGATTCATGTGCTGATTTTGAGTAAAGGCTTTTACTTTGTGTTTCAGTGGCTGTTCCCTCACCAGTGCCAGCTTGTGAACCCGAGCCCAAAGCAAACGGGCATTACACATCTCCGCGGCTCTCTGTTTCCTCCCGAGCAATGGTTGTCGCTACCATGGAAGCACCTTCTCAGGGCCTGCAGACAGTCATGAAGTGGAAAACTGTGGTGGCCATCTTTGTTGTGGTTGTGGTATACCTGGTGGCTGGAGGACTCGTGTTCCGTGCCCTGGAGCAGCCCTTCGAGAGCAGGCAGAAGAATACCATCGCGCTGGAGAAGGCAGACTTTCTTCGGGAACATGTTTGTGTAACCCAGCTAGAGCTGGAGACACTGATTCAGGTAGGGCATATGAAGATAACAGTATTTCTCAGACATCAGTGTGAACAGTATGGCAGTTTTCTGATCAGCTTTACAGATGACGTAAATAGAAATTAAGTGTCTTCGCTAGAATAATTAAAAATGTGTGCAAAGAAAATTGAAACTTAATATTTGGTACACATTTTTTTGTGAGAGGTGACAAATTTTCAAAATATCTCTGTAAGTTTTCAAATGATATGAAGTCTAATTTCTTTCTCCAACATTAAACACAGCAACAAAGAGAGGCAACAGAATATGGTAGGTGGGAATTATGAAATACATATTCTGTCAAGAATTTTGAAGTGACAGGCACAGTAACTTATGGGTTTGCTGTTGAGAATATCAGGTAAATGAATGATTATGAAAGTATACAATTAAAAATAAAAAGTAATACTCATTTAAGAACTACAGATTTTTTTTAGTTCAGTTTAATATGAAAAGTTTTGAATAAATTTTGAGTAAATAAGTACTAAATATCTAGGATGAAATAACTGCAATACAGGTCTATCAAAGGTAGAGTTACATTTCATTGTTTAACATTCTAGACTTAGGAAAATATGGATCTCACTTATCACACTTCAGTACAGTATCTTTTAGGATTCCATGTAGAAACGTATCACTGAGCCTGAAGAAAATGGAGATTAGATAAGAGATGTGAGATACTGAAAGAGTATATTCCAACAGTCTCCAACATCAAAGTTCAACCTCATATTTCAGACCTGAATTTGTCTGAGCCCTCCAAGAGCACAATATATTTAGGTGTGGGGTGTCATACTGGAGCCCCATTGTGATTTCAGTCTTTGTATTGGAGAACACAGAATTGTACCCTGTTCTATTGTGTCTGTCCACCCAGTTGTGCTATATAATTAGAAGTAAATCAAACTTCATTTTACAAGGTATCACAGACATAGTATTTCTATTAGAAAACTGTTCCAGTATCTCATTGCTGTGACAACAAAAGTGTTCTGCTAGTTTCCAGCCTAAATTCATTCAGTATCTTTGTAGTTGTTCTACAGCCAACCTTCCTCCCTCCTTCCCTCTTCCCCAATTCCTTAATCGATTCCTTTCCCTTGCCCATGTGTGCAGATAGCAATGCTCTTCTGCTTCTCCTAAGCCAAACAACATTTTTCTGTTTCTTTGCAGATAGATGTGGGCACTCCCTGCTTGTACTGTATGTTCACAGAAGACAGGTCAGTTCTGAGTCAGAAGCTGTGTACCTGTGTTTGTGCAGCCTGGTACTTTAGCTAAGGAAGCAGCATAGTGCTGATGTGACTATACAGCTTTTGGATCAGGGCTGGCTTGGATCACACCCTTCATCTGTCTGCAAAAGACAGGTGAATATGCTTAGTTTGCAGTGTGAATTCTTCTGGTCAAAGATATTGGCTTACATGCATTTCTCATGGCAGTTTTACAGAGATTAGCATTTTCCTCACCTCCTTAGTATGACGTAATGATTAGAGGATTAAAGTTGGTGTTTTCTGCTTTTTTGTGTGTGTGAAGGGGGAGGGGTGGGAAATGTCACTATTTAAAGATGTGCAATATGCTTTGCTTATTGCAGAGAGTAGGGTGCAGATACAAACAGATACGAACAAGCTAAGCACCTCAACAGAAGGGTAGACTCCTGGAAACAGACTAGTAGAAATATTTTCAAATAGCTCCCCCTTCTATAGCCTAAAATATGTATCAATTTTAATTCTTTACTTTGCACAATCTTTTTTCTTCCTTTCATGTCAAAAGTGGCACTACTGAAATAATAAACAGGCTTGCTATGTGTTTAGAAGGCAAATGTTTCAAACAAATCTTATTGTCTTTTGAGATTTCAGTACATCCTCGGGCATTATCATGGTTAACTGGAAATCATCTCCAAAGATAAATTAAATGGGTTTAGTAGCTTACCATGTGAATGTCTTAAAGCTAAGTAATGTGAAATATTGAGACAGATATGTCAATAAAGAACAACTTCCTTTGGATTTTTCTGTAAGTCTGGGGGTGAACCTGGTTCTAGAGGTGTAGCTGGGTGTGCTGGTACAGAAAACTGATTGTAACTGACTTGCACAGAACAATGAACCACTGCTCAAAGATGATATCAGGGTTAACATTGTGCTTTCATGTCGATGATCTCAAAAGTGACATCTCCCTAGCTGACAGAATGGATGACTGCATTGCACCAAATGTGGCATCTGCCCTTACAGCTGTGATTTCAGACTGATGTGACAGCCTTCATGGGTCCTGGCTGTTGTGCTGTGTGCAGTTATCACCTGACTGAGGGAACTATTTTTTATTAATGTCATTTGATTACCTGATAGCCTCCAGATAGAATATGAAAAAAGAGAGAACTTAGAACTGGCGTGTTTCCTTTCATTGTGGGGGTGGCTCTAGAAGAATCTTTTAAGGGAAAGTGTCTTTGTTAAACTAATGATGGGAAAAAAAATAAATCTTACAAAGTATTCTCCTTTGGAAAATCTGCAAAGAGGATGTATGATACTGTACAAGGAAGATGTGAAAAATTCAATATGGATGAGGTGTGGTTTAAAATTTATCTTCAATAGTCCATTGCAAATTCTGTCATTGGTTGTGCAAATGTGAATTGCCCAACTGATTTGCTAAGTTCAGACAGGGAAGTGTACTCAGACTTCAGAAGAAATATAGTGATGCAAGCAGTGTAAATATCTACTAAGATACAAATCTAGATTAAAGTTATTTAAAATACATATTTATCTCATGTTTAGTCCTGATCTAATACTAACACAATGACAGAGATGTTTTCTTCTGAAGACAAAAAAGTGTTTCCCAGTGCAGTTTATCTTGTTCCACCTGAAGTTCTTACTCTGTACATTTTTAAACCTCATTACTGCTTCTGAAGATTTCTGTTGCGGTGAAACAAATTCATTGCTTACTGCCTTATGTGATCTACTACTTGAGTCAGTGGTGAATGGCAGAGTGACATAATGACAAAATCGGATACTTTATTCCAGCACTTCCGAAGATGAATTTTCAGAGTGTGAGAGAAAGGAAATGAAGAACACAATGAAAGAGAATGAAACTTCAGTTACTTAACTGAATTTAACTGTACCGTACCCACTTGAAAATATCACAGAAGGCAACTGGACTGAAGTGATTGGATATAAAACTGGAAAAAAAAACCATTAGTAATTACATATATTTACATGGTTATGAGAAATGCTTTTTTTCTCTCATGGCATAGCTACATAATCAATGAATATATAGGTGTTATAATTAAGAAATACACAAGAGTTTGGCTAAGCAGGTTATTACACCAAAAGGAATAGATAAAGGGCTTATCCTTGTCCTAGGCTTGCTGGAAAACTCCTAATGGAGGGATCTCCAGAAGGAGATCCTTCCCCCCAGGGTCTAGGAGAGGCGGAGCCAAGCTCCACCCCTTCCAGCAGCACAGGTGAATTGCCTTCACCTGTGCTCCCAGGGCTGATTCATTGCTTGCCTCAGGTGATCAATCAGAGATTCAGGCCACGATTCAGCAGTTCCCACACTCATGGCATAAGCTTATTTGTAGAGGGTATAAAAAAAAATAACCTTGCCTTTGTAATAATGCACACTTGGTGGTTTTATGAAGAGGTTAAGTTATTTACAACTAGGAGAGGCAGGCAAGAAGACCTTCAGTGTGTTTTGGTGTAGTAATTCCTGTGGGTATGATAAAGGTATTGATATTCTTTCTGTGTAGTCTGTGCACCGTACGTGGGCAAACGCTTTTGTAATGAGCCCCACTTCTGTAATAAGCCCTGCACCATGACATAAGGGCGTGGCTTGCTGCTTTAACAAGTTATTTACATAGATTATTGGTGGCCTGTTGTTTTCGTGTTTTTTTTTTCTCTTTTCCTTCAGGGTTTTGTTTAGGAGTGGGAATGGTTTTAGTAAAATAAAAAATAAAAAATCACCCACTTAGGAACGTAATCATATTATCCATGTCCACTAATGACTACAACAACTCTAATGAGTTAGACTGTAAGCTGAAAAGGAAGTGGAGTTTGAAACGTGTAAGTCAGATGTTACTGGCTAATTATGCTAGGAAGAGTTCATATTTCTGATAGGCACTTTTGATTAGAGTTCTGAACTACTTTTCCCCTGAAGATAAACAAGAGAGGGAACATCCTGTGAAGATATCCTGGAGTACAAGTCCTATGAGGAGTGGCTGAGAGAGCTGGGATTGTTTAGTCTGGAGAAGAGGAGGCTCAGGGAAGACCTCATTGCATTCTACAACTTCCTGAAGGGAGGTTGTGTGAAGAGGGATTTGGCCTCTTCTCCCAGGCACTGAACAGGACCTGGGGAAGTGGTTGCAAATTGTACCAGAGGAGGTTTAGGTTGGACATGAGGAAAAACTATTTCTCTCAGAGAGTGGTCAGGCACTGGAATGGCTGCCCAGGGAGATGGTGGAGTTGCCATCCCTGGCAGTGTTCAAGAGGCATCTGGATGAGGAGCTGCAAGATGTGGTTTAGTGCTTGTGGTAGCAGTGGTAATGAGAAGACGGTTGGACTAGGTGATCTTATAGGTTGTTTTCAACCTCATGATTCTATGATTCTATGTGAGTGATGTTCTATTGTATGTAAATGACAATTTCCTTCTATGATTCTATATTTCAGTTTCAGTGTAGGAAACAGACTGAGCTGGGAACGGTGCAGAACTTTGCAGCTGTTCTGTAGATATGTTGCTTCGAGAACTCAGCTGAGACATTTACAGGGAGTAGGGACCTCTCTGGACTTAGATCTGAATATTTACAGATGGGAAATGCGAAAAATTTCATGATCTGTGTGAAGTGAGAGAGTCTTGCCATCAAAATTGTCCCTGTTTGAGTTTTGTGCAAGTCTTAGTTTAGCAGGATACATCTGTTTAGGTGAACTCCTGGTGATGGTGGTGGTAAAGGGATCCTTTAATCATTCCATGACCAAAAATTGCATATTAATTGCTGGTAGCTGCAAGGCTTCTCTGCTTTTCCTGCCCACTTCCTGTTCTCCTAATACATTCATCACTGTGTACAAAGTGCTGTGTATTTATCAGATGCAATGAAGTAGCTGGGTATTTATAAATGAATGATGTCAGACAAGCTTTAAAGAAAAAGAAAATGATTTGTTGTGGTTGTGAAGGGAGCCTGAGACGCTGCAAGCTACCTAAGGCAATGGGAGATGCTCCTTCACTGCAGCATTCAGTGTTTGGCCCTAACAGACTTGCTAAACTGTGCAAACTCAAATGTGTTTTAAGTGTTGCAATTAGCTCTATGACATTCACACTCGCATGGGGAAGGCAACCAGCATTCCTTGACAGAAGTAAGGTGCCAGGGTAGCTGACAGCATGTCATGGCCTATTTAAACAGGCAACCTGTCTGTTATGCTGATTTATGCTCTTCTGGGTAAACAAATGATCTCTGCTTTCACAGCACCTGCAGTATGCCAACAGTGGTACAGAAGCCCTTTCAAAGGGTTTGGTCCTAAACACTTTCTTACCCTAAATTCTTATTTCCTCACATACGGACAGGCACTGAGGTGCCCTGCTGGCTTCATGTAACTAGTCCAAGTCTCCAAGTCTGGAGTTTGCTCATCCTGTAACTTTATGGTCAGCTTTGCCTGACATGCAGAAACAGTATTGAAAAGAGTTGTCCTATACTGATCTCCTTAGATACACCTCACCTCTATATTTGTCTGCCTCTTCTCCTCCAAATCTTTTCCCCATGTTGGCACTAGTGTTTTTGGCAGTAATGTTTCTGAACTTGCAGCGCGGGAGCAGGTTAGCTGATACTAGGCCAAGCAAAAACATGTAACTTTCAGCAGGTGCAGTTCTGAGTAGACTCACATTAGCTTAAGCTGACTTTGAAGCTGCACTACTCATACTGCTTTGCTGCTAGAAGTGGCTTCTCTGACCTCTTTTTGTCAACCATGTGATGCTTGCAGACATTCTCCATTCCCTCTGTCCCCATTCTCCATGCTCATTCTTTGTCCCCCAATCCCTGATTGCAAAGTTGTTTCATGATGTTTCCGCAGTTATTTGTTCCTTTTAAATGGCGTATTTATATATAATTTTTACTTTAGTTAGCATAAAATATAAAAAACCTTATCAATTATTAATTGCTTGGGAAATAAAATCTTTGGCTGACTAGCTTCAGTTGACCTCATGAACATTATTTGTATTTACCACCTTTCTTGCTGCTTCCAACCTCAGCTGTTCACACTGGGGAATTTCTTCCTCCGACAGTTACTGCTGCAAGAATGTTATTTATGGATCTCTTTTGGTGTTGGACTTCTTCTTCTCCAGTGCTTTGTATCTTTTGTCATTTATCTATGTATTGTGTCTTTATTCCATTTCAGTATCTGTTTGGTTTAGTCATATATTCAGATCTTGTGTACAGAGGATACTAATATACTTGGAGCAGGTATTAAAAAGTAAATCTAAGCTGTTCTCATGGCCCTAATAAATTATTTTTGGAGCCTATACTTATTTGCATTGGATACTGTAAGGCACACACAAGGCTGATTTGTTGTCTTTTTCTTTGCAGCATGCTATTGATGCAGATAATGCAGGAGTCAGTCCCATAGGAAATTCCTCTAACAACAGCAGTCATTGGGACCTTGGAAGTGCCTTTTTCTTTGCTGGAACAGTCATCACAACAATAGGTATGTTTATGTGTATCTTTTAAAATACATAGTCAAGTTGAGAGCTGGACTACAAGTAAATTTGTGGAAGGTAGATCACAAAGAAGTGGCTAATCTGTATTTTGGTTCTCAGGAGGTGTGCCTCGTTGTGTCTCAAGGGCATTGGGCCTCTGGGTAAATAATCAGAAGCTGTTTCCATAATTAGGGTGGAAAAACAATGCTGAACTGAAAACAAGCATCACTGATGTAGCTGAGGGTTTATTATGCTGTTCTTAATGTTAGGGCAGGTGAACTCAATTATCATGAAAGATCAAGTATCAGTACTAGATGGAATAACTGTTATATGTTGTTGGCAATTTGAATTTTAATATTAAAAGTTAATTCACCCATGAGTAACTCTCTTTCATCGATTTTGATATACACTCTTAAATTTGGTACAAAATTACTTTTTTTGTACTACTACTTGTAACTGGAAATGTATCCACATAATTAACACATTATATCTTAAAAACCTTCCTTATTTTCATACCAGTAGTATGTTACTGGAAGGAATGTCACAAACTGTAGATTATGCAAAAACAAAAGCAAAAAAAAAACAAAACCAAAAAAAAAAACAAAAAACAAAAAACAAACAAAAAAAAACCCCAAAACCAAACTATTCTGGAATTCGTGGCCTTGAAATATTTTTACTTTTTTTTTCTGTTATGTGAAGAGTGTTCTAATAAGCTTTTCTTGAACCACTGATTTTACTAAATTTGTTATTCAGGCCCTTGTCATTGTGTCTCCTGTATATTGTGTCCAATGTATTTAGTGTCTTCATCTCTGAATGCTTGTGCTAGGTGTGCTAGGGTTTCTGTCCTGTCTTCTGTGAACAAGTTACTCAAAGATGAAGAAGTTGGATTTTTATTATTCTGTTCTGAAGGAAGATAAGATAACTGATATCACTGGTGGCAAAGTTAATCTCCTGATAATCATACACTGGCTTTATAATTTTAAGCTTGATTTCAGTGCTGTCTTGATTAGGAGTCAAGAGTTTGGAAATCATTGGAAAATTTTTTGGCTTTTTATTTGCGTTGCTTTTAAGTATTCTTCTCACTTAAATCACGAGAGTCTGATTTCTTCAAGTTCTTTACATGGCTAATGCAACAAAATAACCTGGTGCGTTTGCAAGACTTGCTGTGTTGCCCAAACAGTAGAGTCCTGGTGGCTTTAGATCAGTTGGAGTCTTGTGCCTTTACTTTGTTGTCAGGATGAGGATGAAAGAGTGATTACATAAAGCATACTCCTTTGTGTGGTCCTCTATATGCTAAGCTACATTGCCATGTATTTTTAATGGCAGCATTACAAATAAAACCAGGTGGTGGAGATAAAGAAAACATTTCTGAATCAAATGTTTATAAAACCCTCCCTAAATATTTGTTTACTCAGTAGACCCAAGTGGCAAGCTTTTAAATTACTCATTGAAATAAATGCCACTTTATAGGCATAGTTTATGTAAGCATATTCTTTGGCATCTGCTATTAAAATAACTTACTGAAAAGAACTTGGATGTTTGCCCATATCTGCTTTAAGTTCTCCATGAATGAGATTTTTAAAGGCTGCATGAAGTCTACGTATTGTGTCTGGGCAAGAAAATGGTTTTATTTTACTCACCAGAGCCCTGCTAGTATCCCTGTTATGCAGACACTCAGTCGATTACTTGGTCGTTGTCAGTCCACTAGTGAGTGAAGCCTGAGTTTTCTCAGACTTTTAGGAGAAATCTGGGATCTCGGATGCAGCTATGAAAAGGACTGTGGTTTGGAGCATAGATAGTGTTGTGAGTCAGCATAGTCCTTTCTCCATCATGTGAGACGGATTTGTCCAGTGTTCGTGTTACAGAATGCTGGTTATCACAATCATGTTGTCTCTGGATCACCTTCAGATCAAACCATCTCTGGTGTAAATTAAGTAGGACTGTAGTATATATTCCTCATATTCCTGTTCCTAAATACATTCTGCTACCTTCCTATGTGTTGCAAAATCTCAAAAATTCTTTCCTGTGGCTTTAAGAGGCAGTACAAATGTGTTTTCTTTCCACTCGTCAGAGTGGTGAGGGGAGAGGAAATTATGAGCTAACCACTGAAAATGAGTCTTGTCGGGTGAATCACACTCCTGTCAGGAAATAATTGACAAAGCCTGAGAGGAGCAGCAGTGTGCAGGCACCACGCTAACACTGCATGATCTTTGTGCCATGATAAGTCAAGCTAGATTAGTTAATCACAAAACAACTTTAAATAGGACCTGAATTTATAGAAGAAATGGGTAACTGAGTATACAAATGAAGAACTAAATCTCTATGGATAGCTTGCCTGGGAAGTGACATCATTCCATGGAAAATCTGTAAATAGAAATCACATGTGGAACAAAGGCATCTCTGCAGTAACAGCCCATTAGTTTTTCTAAAAAGCCCCATGTAAGTTTGAAGTTTCCAACAACTATTTTTCTCTACAGGGTATGGAAACATTGCCCCAAGCACTGTTGGAGGCAAGGTATTCTGCATCTTGTATGCCATCTTTGGCATTCCTCTGTTTGGCTTCTTGCTGGCTGGAATTGGAGACCAACTTGGAACAATCTTTGGGAAGAGTATCGCAAGGGTGGAAAAGGTTTTCAGAGTAAGCTCTGTCAGTTTTTTGCTTCCATTGTGTAACTTGCTTTTAATTCTGTTGCTGTTACCTGCAGTCCTTTTTACATGTTGGGCACCTTGAAGGATTTACATTCCAAGCTGAGAAGATAATCTCCTTAAAAGCCTTTGTAGTCAGTTGAAAGAAATTGACTTCTCTAGATGGTGATGCAGGAGTAGGCTCTGTATTTCCTTTCTGAGGACCCATCATCTTTTCAATGACTATAGGCTATCTCTGGAGAATATATCTACTAAAATAGTTTCTATACAAGGACTAGTTTAAAACAGCCTTCCAAACATCACAGGTTATTTTTGACAAGTATATCTGATCACTGAACATAGAAGTTAGTATAATATCAGGTGAAAGAGGGATGCTGAGTAGGTCCTGACTGTAGTATATAGTAAACTTAAAGGACTTGGAAATCAGGGTTACTGGAGTAAATACAAACTTGGAAAGAGAAATACCTGACTGATACACTTTCGCTGCGAGAGACCGATGCCCTGGAGTAGATTTGCTGGTAAAAGAACTGGTACAATACCTGTACGTAGAATTGTTTTCATTGTGTTTACCCACTCTATGTACCTTATGCACATATACTTCTGCATGGATTTTCCAGATTTGAATAGGTCATATAATTTCCCTTCTTCTAACTGCTACCATCTATTTTTTGGGTCTGTATCACCAAGAGCAATTCTTTTGCAAGCACTGCTGCAGGCCTGGCAAATGATAATTTGCTAATTTGCCGATGGTTCACTTCAGGGATTCTCTTTTTGAAGCATAACTTTTAGAAGTGACCTGTGGTTCCTTTGGAAGCAGCATAACTGGAGGTAAGTCTTTCCAGGGATGGAGAAGATGAAAAGCTGTCCAAACTGGTTAGCGTAATAGGCATCTATTTCTAAAACATTCCCACAGATGAGAGCAAATTACTTGTAGCTGTATTTTAAAGGAAATAATTGAGTATTAAACTGGAGTATGAGCAATTTCCTTTTTAATTAACTTACTGTGAAGTGTCCCAGACTAGCCATAAGGAGTGTCTCTCAGACTAAATGTGGAAAAAGGTGGCTGGTTGATTACGGGTGAGTAAGCATTTATATGCCTGACTGAGCACTTGAAAATGGCCTACATTTTTATGAACTAAAAATAAGGTTATTGAAAGGTGACTGGCTGGTTCTGCAAAAACAAAAGTAGCCAAGATCACTACTTTCTTTTCAGGCTAGCTTCTTGTTACTGTGCCTACTTTACCTGAAAGGAATCTTGGAACCTTCCAGACTGCTTCTGCTCCCCCAAAAGTACAGTAGTTACAGTGTGAGTCAGAAAGCCTTTGATTAATTCTCAACTGTACTACTGGCTTTCTAGGTGACTTGGACAAAACCATTAAACTGTCAGCATGATAGTTTACAAATAAAAATAATACATGTCCTATTTGAAGTATTTTGAGATTCATAGATGAATGCTGATACTAATAATTAATACAGAATATTGCTCTTCAGCACATAATGGGAGTTCTTTTGGTATTAAAAGTACTCCTTTCTTTCCTTGATTTAATGCAGTTGCTTGTTTTTTATAATCATCCAAACTATTCCTTTTCCTCCTTGGTATTTTGAGAGCCTCCAAAGCAATGTATATATCCCCAAGATATGTTTATTCCTTATATATATGCATATATATATATATATATGCATAATATATACTTTATTATTAGCTACTGCAAATTATAATAATCATTATAATGATAATATCTATATAAATTATTAATATGTTTTGTTTGCATAATCGGAAACCATGTATGTTTGAAACTAATCAGACAATCCAGAAGTGAAGCAACCGTTCTTGATTTAATTATGAGCAGTGAGCAAAACTTAGCTCTACATGTAGTTTTTGTTATTCAATGTGTAAGTCTTCTTACTTTGTCTCCATGAGGAACTCAAATGCAACATATTTGTGGGTGTAAAGCAACCCACTACAACTAGAGAAGACACAAAAATTTGCAGAATACTTATAATGAGACTGAAAGGTACAAATGTAGGCTAAGAAAACACTAGAAGAGCTAAGAAAATATTGAGTGGTGTGCCTCAAATCCTTTGGAGGCTCACTGAGTATGTATCAGTATCTATTGATATTATATACTGCATTTCTAAAAGCTTTTGAGAAGTTTTCTCATCAAAGGGTATAAGAAAATCAAGCTGTGGTAAGGAAAGAGAGAAGATCTCACACATCAGTAACTGTCTGAAGGAGAAATGGAGATTAGGAGTAGGGCATTGGTGTGAATCAGCTGGAGTCCTGTTGGAATCTTACAGTTTTGACAGGAACGGTCTGGAGTGACTCAGACAAGATGAATATGCAGATGACAGAATCTACAGATGACAGAGTCTGCAAATTGCATCTCTAGATATTTCAGAATAGCTAAAATGAAAGGTGCAAAATGATGATGATAAATGAAATCTAGTGTTAGCAATACAAAATAATGCTGAGTTCTTTAGTTTGAGGAAAGAAATTCTAATATATTTAGTCAGAGATGACAATTGTATTTCACTACTCCTAGAGGGACTTGGGATTACTTTTTTTACTATTGTGGTTGGTTCTTTGAAGATAACTGCAAAACCTAGTGGGGGTTAAGAAGTGTAAGAGTGTCAGCAAAGGGGCTGAGAACCAGATGGAAAAGATCCTTCTGTATCTGCACAAATCTATGGTGCAATTGCACTGTGAGCCCCCCATTCAGTTCTAATAATCCAATTTCTAAAACAATTAAGAGAAATTAAAAACAGTACTACGGTCTGCACCTGCAGGCCTTGTAGCTGAATCTCTAAGGCTGCATTCACTACTTACCCATATTATTTGCCCATTCTAATGGGTTCTTGCCTCTCTAGAAGATCATGGGCAATTTGGGACAGTCCAGCTTGTACATTTGAGGAAGGAACTTCATAAGGTCTTATCAAATAGGCACTACAGCCAGAGTGTTGAGAGAATATTTCAGCACAGGAGCTGGACACATGCCACTGCATGTTTTGATTATAAAAGTAATGTTGCCACTATTTCAGTGTGTAGATAACCAGAAAAATAACTATTTACTTCTCTGTGATTAAGGAGGGTTGGAAGTACTTCACTGCAAAACAGTGCTTTGGGAAAACAGGAACTTTCACATATCTTTTTAGGAAAGGGATGCACTGTACTGGACTTCAGAGAGGAATCCTGAACATCACACATTGGCTAATTTATGCTGTCTCTCCTACTGTAATAATGCTGCTTCATAAAAGTAAATAAGCATCAACCAGGTCACAGACATAAACCAAAGTATCCCCTGCACAGACTCTCCCTATTCAGCTACTGATTACTCTGATATAGGAGTTAGAAATGGTGATCTTTTTTGTGGCCCTTCCAACTTGGGGTATTCTATGATTCTATCTTCAATAACCTGGACAGAAACTATCTTCAAATCTGTTCTCACTTAGACACAAATGTGATGGTTAAAGAAATGTATGTACAAGGTCATTAAATGCACTACATATTCATGAATCATTCAATATCTGGGCTCGGTGCTGAACTGTGTTCCAGGCTCATCTGAGAAAATCAAGTAAAAACTCAACGTTTAATTGAAAAATTGATATTTTTTGTAATCATTTTCAGCTAGCATTGACAATATAGAAATTAAATATATGTTGAAAGGTGGCATAAAACCATAAAAATAGTGCTGTTACCTTGCATGTGGGGGGGATCTTATGAATGACCAGAGGCTGTTTCTATAATAAACAGCAGAACAAACTCCATTCTTTTAGATTGTTCTATACACACAGAGGTTGAAAGCATCTAAAGATAGAAAGGGTAGCGCTCCAGAGTACAAGCTACAGAATGCACTGTCATTATCCTGAGTTAAATATAGGCTGGATTCAGATAGTCTTTATTCAGACTTTGTAACAAGTCTTTAGTTCTTAACTGGAAGTAGATCGGATGACCATAACCAGACAGATCTTCCCTCAGTTTGCAGTTCGGTACAGGTGCAGACATTGAGTGTGAGCACATCATGCTCCTGAGAGGACTTCAGGATTTTCTAGCATGTAAAGTGAAACTGCTGGGAGCATTTCCTAGTCTTGATGACTCCTTTCATTGCTCTAGCTTACTGCAGCAGTGCTGAGGACAAGCCAGGCAGTACAGCAGGTAGGGCATTGATGACCATACAGCAATGTAAGTAAGCAGTCAGAAACATGGTTGGTGGCAAGACTTCTCCACTGAAGCTTGTGCATCTAGAAAGTACAGTACTTTGTGTAGAAATACAGTGTGTCTGTAAGCAAACCATAATTCACTGAATGAGAATTATCAGAACAGGTACATCTGATGCCTGTCTTTCCAGTGTTAAGCTTAAAGAACTTGTTTGCCTGTTGATCTCTTGAGAAATGATGTGCTCCAGATATGAAAGACCTGTAAGTGTTATGGAAATTACATGCATTTCCCCCCTTCCCCCAAAAAACAAACCAGCGATGGGCTTTATCTGAACCTGGAAAAAGATACAGGGAAAAACAGTTGTTGTTGGAAGTTGGGATGGGAGTGGGGCAGAAGTAGAAATCCCACTGAGCCACTGGGAAGCTTTCTTTAAGCAAATTCTAAAGGTTTACCTTCCTAAACATTGTTGTTTGCCTTTCTGGGTAGATTAGATCTATCCTAGCTATTCTTTCTCCTAGAGAATAAAATTCTTTTTAGTGATTTTTGGCTGCTTTATTCTCTTTTGTTATTGTACCAGTGACAGGATTTATCTTTATGAATTCCTTATCTAAAAATGAGTGCAACAACTCAAGGGAAAGAAACTTTGTAGAGGAGAGTAACTGGTCCAATGGAGCTGTAAGAGATTTCCTTTTCTGCTTCTCTACCGGGTTAATGCCATAACTCAGAACCCCCATCTGCTCCCTGCAAGGCATCCATCACTCTATACTCCGTATCTTGCAGACCCATACCAGCATTAGTTCTTTTTTTAGCAGATATGTTAAGCTTTTAGATGATAATGTTCTCAAAGCCTGAAATTGAAATTCAGATCACAGCTTAGGCAAAATAGGAAATCATTCAGGATTTGCAATTGTTTTTATTGCATTCAAAATTTGACATATAGTTAATAGATAAATGTATAGGAAAATTAATGATGTTACCTAGCAAGAGCCTATACGCAGTTGTGAATATATGATGTTGAAAAGTTTGCACTCTGACTTTGTTAATAAAATCTGACACCTTCATTTCTGAGCATATAAAGTTATGTCAAACTGATGGAAAAGTTTCATCTCTACTTCATGACATCTAATCAAATAATACCAGAAATCAACAAAATCTCTTTTAAGTTCTATTTCATTTCCTTACTAGCCAACGTCAGTGTGTTACTACAGTAGCTGCTAAAACTTCACTGAGACTATAAATATCCTATCTTAGGGTTTTGGTTTTGTTTTGTTTTTAATATAGAGTTATTTACTGTTACTTTCTGTAAGATTAAAAAGCTGTGTTTTTAATATTTTAATTCTATTTTACTTTTATCACACTCAAGAGCTTTCACAGAGGAATGAGCTAGAGCAATGATCAATCTGCCATCTGCTGGTATTCTGTCTCTGGACAGAACTGTCAGGAGAAAGTATGAAATTCAAATCAGTGGTGCATGTACATAGTATTATTCCAAGATGACTCAAGACTTATGAGCTGAAATTCCGGTGTTCAGAATTTAGTCTAACAGTTTCCTGGGTCATTTCCACCAAAACGAAATGTCTGATGAATATAAAAATTCTGCTACCAGAAAGGAGTCCTTTGCTTTTGTAATTTAATAAGAAATTCTTATTGTTGCAATAAAGACAGTGGATCTAATTACATTCTATTATACATTATTACCACATTGAGACCATAGAAGCCAGGCAGGAACAGGACTTCTGTATTAAGATTGTGTAGAAACAGTCATTTATAAACATTATTTTTAAATGGACAGGAAAATACATAGGCAGAGGAAATGTGATTTGTAGCAAATGACAAGTTGGTATGAGATAGAAAGTTTTGGAGGGAAGAAGCCAACTGGAAATTAAAAGAGAAGTGAGGCTGAGAAGTTGGAAGAAGTAGTTAAGGATGACAGAAATTAAATGGAGCTGACATTAAAATATTGTTAGAAGAATGGGGAGGTAGAATCAAACAGCCGTTCACAGAGGAAATTTTCCCCCATAATTTCAGATGTATTTTGATCTATCCACCTGTCTCTGCTCTACTCATCTTCCTGCTTCTCTAAACCTGGAACTGCTGTTAGGTTCTTCCTTGCAATTATTTTCTATGAGATATGTGATGGACAGGAAGTAGAAAGGAGGCGCAATTGCACGATTTCCTCAGAATAGACTTCCCTCATCATAATTCTGCAACCAATAAGGTCACAGCAAGGAATGAGTGCTAAGGCTACTTTACTTTCTTCACCACTTCACATCAGCAGCCCCTGTTACAGAGTCCTATAATGTGTTGACCTTGCTGGATGTTGATACACAAGACAGACAGAGGGCCTTGCTCTTTCAGGTGGGTGAGTCGTACGTGAGTCTTGCCTTAAGCTGACTGGCCTTGCAGCCATCCTAGGCAGACATTACAAATGTAGGAGTGAAGACTCTGAAAACTACTACTGCAAGGTATGCATCTAGTACAGCAATGTAGGAAGTGTGTGGTAGACTTACAGTTGAGCTTCCTTTCACTGCAAGAATTATAATAATATTTCTTATGAAGTTGCTAAGCTAGCTGCAGAATGACTTTGAGAAAGAGATGATGCAAATTCTATTGTCATTCACAAGATCACCTTGTTACTGAAGGACCAAAGGTGATTTAACCTTGGAGAGAAACATTACACAGTGTTAACTGACTTGAAGCTGTTTTCATTTGATTTTTGCAATTTTATGCCTCTCTCATTGCTTGGGAACTTGGTTCTTTGAACCTGCTACTGTTTTGCTCCAGATGCAGCAAAATAACTTGCTCAGGAAAAAATTAATCTGTCTGGTGAGAGCTTGTACAGATGAAAAGATTTGTTGTACAGTGCTGATTTACAAGAGCAGTGGAAACGGCAAATGCATGTAAATCCCAGCTCATTACCTATTCTTCTGCCTGTAACTCCTGAAGTGTTAGGCTGAGATTTACAGTTTCATGAACAATGTGAAAGGGGTACTTGTACATTAAAATGGCATTGGTTTATATATGTATATACTTCTGTATGCTTTATTTCAACTATGTGAGCACTTGAATATACATTTCAAACCCAAGTATTCTGAAATTTAGGAATGATTTAAACCAAAACCTAGATGCAGATAAAAATTCTGTAGTCAGTTATCACTAAATTCACGGATATATGCATGGTGAGATGCTAGCAAAAAAGATCTGCTGGTAATGAGTTGTCCTTCATAATTCTCAAGAAGTGTATTTATCTAAAAGTGGACTTGAAAACATAATAATAATAAAAAACTAGACATACATTAGTGTTTGGAAACAATACATCTGTAGTGCCTTATGAAACTGGGGAGTTCTTTCCTTCATTTTCAGTTCCTCTCTTTGAGATCTGAAAATGTTTTTGTATATTGGGTGATGATAGAAGTGAAATTAAGGGATGCAGGTACTGTAAGAATCCAGAATTGCAGCATCTCCATAGGCTGTATGCAAAGAGCATGGCAGATAGAGCAGCTTGGAAGAACAATTTAGAACAGCTAGAATCGTGAGCAAGATGCACCAGACTTAGCAAATGCTGTGCTTCTATTTATTTTAGCTTATCTTCCTCATCGAACTTTATTTAGACCAAAAATAACTATCTTTAAGAACAGTCGGTGCTGAGGAGTTACTCTCCTGAATCTTTTGTCTATAAAAATTTAAGACTGATGTGCTGTCTTCAGGAAAATGAGACCTCAGCACAATGGCTTTTTCAGCCTATGAAAATTCAAACAGTCTGTCTTCCACCACAATGGAATTGATTGTGAGCTACTTTTGATAGATGTACACCTCAGTCCTTCCTCTTGAAAAGGAATTTCACTGAGCAGAAAACAATAGAACGCAGTGTGGAAATGTGTTTCGGTCCTTTTAATAAATAGCCTGACAACTGTTAAAAGTTAAAATACATGAAGTCCTTCTGAAATCCAGGGCTTCTTTTTCTAGATAAGTGCTCTAGTTTGGAAAACTCTGAGTGCACTGACTCTAGTTCATCAATAACTTATCTGCCGTTAAGAGGACTGTTAGTCTTTGGGTACTTTACAGAAATATTCTTCCTTCTGCTACTTTCTGCTTGGACTCCTTCAATGCTCTTCCTAAAAACAGTTGTTCTTCTAACTGCTTTTCTTGGCTGTAAAGCAAACCAGACCCAGGGCCATCTGGGCACTTTACTGTAATATGCCTAGCTCTGGCAAAAAGACCACCGACACAGCGTTGAAGAAGAGGATGAAATGCAGCAGTGGTAAATTTACAATACCTGTCTCTGAAATACCTTGAGAAGGTACAGGCCACATCTTCTTTTCTGCTTCCAGCCAGTACTTTAATTATGGTTATGGAAATGGAACAGGAAGTTTTATTTTTATTTTTGGTCATTACCTGCTCTAGTAGTCCTCACACCACAGTGCTTAATACAAGATACAGCTAAGCGATAACCCTGTGGGTGAACTAAATGAGCAATGGTGCAGGCTGTGACATCATTACATGCAATGACTCTTCACCAGAGATAAATTTGTCTATGAATTCTATTTAAGTTCAACCACTGCCTTGCGGTACAAATTTTAATATACCGTTGTCACTATTTGATTCAAATACTCTGCTGCATTTAAGTTACAGGAAAGTATACTTGCTACACAGTGCTGAGACGATATGTTTGAAATAAAAAATTCATGACAAAATCTGTGGATCCTAGTCATGGAATATCTGTTTTTGGCATTTTATCTCTACAAATTGGATATTTAATTCAGTTAGAAATGCTTACAGCTTATTTGCTTCAGGGAAAATAACCCAAATGCAGCAAACCTTTTGGAAGTTTGTTTTTACCCCAAGTCCTTTGCTGTCAAACATCAGTTCAGAATCTAAAGCTTACCTCAGCTGGCTGTGGAGCACATCTTTCTTTAATCCTGCAAGTCAACGAACGCTTGCAAATTAGTTTCCAGTTTAAGGTTTAATATTTTCCTGAAGAGTTAGGTACAAACCTCGATATCTCTGTAAAACCTTTTAGACCTGTCCACCTTTTGCACTTCTAAACAGAGCCTGAATTCCAAATTTCTTCATAAGGAATGGAGGTAGATAAATGATCCTTCTTTATCACAGAATTACAGAACTGTAGGTACTGGAAGGAATCTCCAGAGATCATCGAGTCCAACCCACTATTCTGGAGGGTAAGGTTACACATGCCTGCCTCCTACTGAAATTAGTATTAGTCATGTAACTTTTAATTTCAGTGGAGAACACTGGAAGTAAATCTATTTAGATGCAAGCAGATCTTTCCCATGAAACACATTGCTTTGCGTATTCTGTCTTCACCTTTGAGGATTATCAAACTATCACATTTGTTCATCACAATGCTCCAATGCATTTTACATATGCATATATTTCCAGAGCTTATACACATACACGTCATTGTGGCAACAAGAAATGTTTTGAGCCGTGAAGCGAAGTGTTTGATGCATCCCTCTCTCTATGCCAGCTCTTTTCTTTCAACAGTGTTTCCTGCTTTCCTTTTAACTTTGAATATGAGCTCTAAGCACATAGCAATGGCAGCTCCTGCAAAATGTTGAAGAAAGCTGGTAGAGGCAGGGAGAAAGTTGTAACATGGAGACAATATTCTGAATACTCAGTAGTATGAAGAGCAGAAAACATAACAGCAAAAAATCAAAGCCCAAGCAGAGCTAACAAAAGAAATACAAAATATCTCCACCCTACAAAGTGGAGAAAGTTCTAACACTAATATAAAATTTCTGTTTCTTGCTAAGTCTTTGAAATCAGCCACATCGTGCTGTAGATAACTAGATCTCTCATTGAGAGTAAGAGTTTGTCTTGATACATTTCATAGTTAGATTCTGAGCATATACTAATAAATTTAACCTTGCTGCAGTATAGCATTTTTCTTTGCTCTACAATAACTGCATTTTAATTTTGCCCCGAATTGCAGAATTGCATGGATGAAAAAGAAGAAAGCATTTGACTCAGCACTTATCAAAATCAGGGTTACCAGAACTAGCAAGTTAAAATTCTTTCAGGTAAAGGGAACTGATGCAGAACAACCATTATTAACTCATTCTGCACTCTCTGGAAGCAGGGAATGTAGCTGTAGTTCAAAAAGGAGCATAAGTATGGAGGAAAGAAGCAGCATATTCCAAATCTGGCCTTTGAATGCATCTTTTGAATTTCTTTCAGTCTGTGTCATGAGCCTCTGTTGCCCTCTGTCTGCTCCAGTGTCTGAGAATAGTATATGCAGAATGGATCCTTCTTATTCCACATTTATTTTTTCCGGGGCCTGTATACAGATCAGCCAGAACAGAAGTTTGAGCTTATTATTGTTATTTTTGTTTCCTCAGTAGCATGACGAGCACCTTGATGAAATTAGTTGATGCATATCAGAAATCCCTAACTGTGTTTTCTTGTGAGAGAAAGAAGATAGAAAAGAGATATACTGAGCCTAGAAAATTTCCATAGCAGTTTCTGTATTTTCATAACACAATATCAGTACTTACATTATGACTGCAGCAAGAACCATGCCTAACAGTTTACAAAAATAACATTTGAGAAAGCTGCTACCCTGTGAAAAGCTTGCTGCGTATTCCATCTGGGTCTAGACAAACACCCTGCAGAAGTGTTGTTTTATGGGAAAAAACAGCTATGTAAAAAATAAATCCTTCTTTATCCTGACCTGTGTTCTGTATGTATTTAGGATTGTCTCTACCAAGCTTAGTAACAAATGTGAGCGCTTACAGCTTTTAATATCTATTTCTCCTATGGTACTTGCTATACCTAAGAAACAGGGGGTGGATTTTGCATCTTCTTTTGATACAATGGCAATGTGCTTTGTAAAGCACAAGAATTGAAATAGCACTGAGGCACCAAGAGAGCTCATTAGATGAGGGAGAAGCTTGTCTAGTAGAATGGCTCAAACCACCATTCTTAACTCATGGAAGTGTCTGAAACGTCACATGTATATTTTGGATACGTTGCATGGCATTCTACTTCTAGGCTTTGATATTCTGAGTTTGCCCTGGCTGCTTGCACAGATGCTTGCTCCCTCCCCCTGATGGAGAAAATAGGAAAACAAGAGAGAGAAAATTTATTCCCCCAAGTTCTTTTCCAGACTCAACCTAGGCATTTGAAAGAAATCTTTTCTGCTCTAAGAAGCAAAGCAAAGGAGGACAACCATTAGGTTATAGAAAAAATGCACTCATCATCATTTGTTAAATAAAAAAATTGCAAAGCTCTATAGCCTAGTGATTAAAATAGGAGGAAGAGTATATTGATTATAACATGTTTGATGGAGGGTAGCCCTGTAGAAAATGATTAGAGAGTATTGGCTGATGAAAAACTCAACGTGACCCATGACTGCCTGTTGCTGTTCCAATCTTTGTGTTGAGACGGGCAGAGCACCTTACTAAGATGTGTGCCATGTGATGGATCAGGGCTGGCTTATATTTAACTGATCAAAAAGGCAAGCACTGTGAACCTGTGACTATTGGCAGCACCTGAACTAGCTAGCCAAAAATGTTTTTGCTATGGACATAGTTAGGCCTTCCTCTGTGGCAGAAGAAAGGATAGAACTGATATATGCGATATTCTGTTTTATGTTTTGAATACAAAGATTTGCCTTCCTTTTGTTAAAATATTTTGATCTGGAGGAAATGATTTAGAAGACAAGCTGCTTAATTAGTGTGCAGGTAGAGAGAATATGTTCCAAGAATATTTAGCAGCATGGGAGAGGGCATAAAGTTAGCAATAGGCAAAGGGGACAAAAGAAATGTTAAAAAAATACGTTTTCTTTGGAGGAATGTTCCAAAATGCAGTGCCTGGTGTAGAGACAAGGACTGCATGTTCTGTGAAGGTGCAGTATACTAGCACTAAAAATACAGCACTGTTCAACTAGCCAAAAAGGTAAACAATTTTTTTGAAGTCCTGGGGATGTTTGTCAGGAATTCAGAAAATAAGATCTTTGGAAAACAGAAGTAACATATGAGCTCACTGTAAGGCAGCAAATGTTCCAGTGATTTTTATAGTTGAGTAGTACGATATATTGGGCTAGTTTCTATGCAATGAGAGGTGACACTACGAAGTCTTGGAACAAGCATATTTGAAATATAGTGTAATTTGCCACATATTTAGCATTTTGTCTAGTCTGAAACGTGACTATAGTATCTTATAGTCCCATGCTTAATGTTTCGTACTTGGCAAATAATTTACTCCTTTTTCAATGAATCTGTCATCTTTGTTGTCTCAGTCTGGGAAGATAAGAACCTTGTTTGGTCCTTTTGTTGACACTGAGCAGGTCAGAACATTTGTAAATAAGTTAATCTACCTGAAAAAGACAGTAACCATGGAAGAATCCTGTTAATCAGCATAGATTGTGTAGGACCTGAGGGGAAAAAAAAATAGTTTTCTCTTAACTTCTAGAATTATTGGATAGATCTTATACTGGTAAAATCACAGTGGATGTAATAGAAAAAAAGGGAAAAGCAAGCAAAGTAACAGTTGTGGATGGAGATGTAGAAGATCTAATTTTCATTGATAAGGGTCTCTCCATGAGAATGCTTGAAACTAAAGCAAGCTGCCAGTTTCTTTAATTAATACAAGCAAGATGATTCAAATCTTTCTCCGACTCTACTTTGTGCTGTTGCAGCATCACCTGAAGCACTGTGAGCAGTTTTTGTCACCACAATATAAAAAAGACATAAAACTATTCAAAGAGTGCCCAAAGGAGGGCCACAAAGATGATGAATGATTTAGAGAGCAAGATGTATGAGGAGCAGCTGATGCCTGTTGGTTTGTTCAGTCCAGAGTGGAGGAGAGGCCTCATGGCAGCCTTGCAGCTCATCACAGGGCGTGGAGGAGCAGCACTGATCTCTCTGTTGACAGTGACAGGACTCAAGGGAACAGCATGGAGCTGTGTCAGGGGAGAGTCAGGTAGGGGTTATGAAAAAGTTCTGCACCAGAGGGTTGTTGGACACTGGAGCAGGTTCCGCAGGGCAGTGGTCATGGCAAAAAGCTGGAAGAGTATCGGGAGCTTTGGACAGCACGCTCAGAAATAGGGTTTGGATTTTGGGTTGTTCTGTGTGGATTCAGTAGCTGGACTCAGTGCTCATATCTCAGGATATTCCGTGATTCTGTGATGCTGCTTGTTTAGCTCTTACCTACCTTAAGAGTGAAATGAATACCTTCATGAGTAAATGGAGATGAATCTTTATGGGTTGTTATATCATAAAACAACACTCCACTCTTTCCTTAGATTTTTCCTTTAAATTTTTTTTTTTTTTCCAGATTTTCTCTAGTTGGATTTAAATTGAAGCCTCTCTCATTAACAGGCACTGATTTATTTACACTTGATGAATGTTTCACAAATATGTGTTTCATCAATGTGGAAAGAATGTATTGATTAAACAATATTAAAAAAAAAAAAAAGCAGAAAATATCTATTTTACAAGTGTTTTCATTTAACTGACTCCACTATGACATGAACTACCTTTCACAGAGAGAGAGCTCTCTTACTGTTCCATTTTGACTACTGTAGATAATTCTGCATTTATGTCCCAAAATGGGCTCAAAGGTTCTGCTAGCCTGCCTGGAGATACTCAGATATTTGTTCTTTGGTGTTTGGCCCCAGATTGCGTGTACTGTTAAAGTAGAATGTTCTTTCTCTGTCAGAATCCTAAATAAAATTCTTGTTTTCTAGTAAAGCCAGGTAGAAAATTGTTTCCACAAGGTTCTCAGAAATTCATATACTATAAGAGCATAGGATAGTTCTAATTTTCTTTTTTTCAGATATACCAAAATACTGCAAAAACTTGCAGTATTTGAAGAGTCTATTTGGAGTACTTTTATGGAGATCCGTAAGACAAGGCTGGGTAGGAGGAAGTAGAGGCAGAAAGTCTTTCTAGATCGTGTGATGATAATCTTACATAATGAAAAGAAAGAATAGCTAATTGTATTTATGATGTCTAACTTATTGGTTAGGAATTGTCATTGCTAGTTTGACAAACTAGTTCTATTTCTTAAATTTTGCTAGGAGCAGTCTTGATAAAGCATAGTCCTTCTGAGAACCGACAGCCTAGACATTTCTTACACAATATGGATTAAATTTTGAAAGGCACATTTGATGCTCAGTATGAGGCTGTATATTAAACAGATTGGCTCTGTGAGTAAGATTCACAAAAATCACACAGATGACAAAATTCCCTGTGTTGGTACATGGGGAGAAGTGGGTTCGTAAAGCTGTGGTTCATGAGAGCTGCATGCTGAATGGGAAAATCAAAACCAGTTTCTTGAGGAAAGTGTGGGTGTGTGGCATGCAACCCTGCACCTGGAATTAAATATCTATATCTATGCTTGTGGCAGCTGTTGTTGAGAAACTGAAATTAAGGAACTAGGACAAAGTGGTTGACCTTTAATTTCTATTTATACTGTGCAGGATTGGCATATGGTTCAACCCTGATCTGGAGGTCATTTTCATCTTTTGTATAACAGCTTGAAGGTTAGACAATATGAGAGACCTTTGCTTGGCTTAGCTACAGCAAAGCAGGAGTGCCACTTCTATGGAGTGCCCTAATCTAATACATTTTAGGCCATACTCAGCTGAACTGTTCGTTTCCCTTATTTTAAAGTTGGATCACTGTTTAGTTAATACAAGCAGTCATAAGTTCATCAGAAGAGCAAGCAAGTGGAAAACCACCAATTCTATATCATAGTGATTAAGATGTAAGGCTTGAAGAAGAACAAAGGTATCAACAAGTGATGTCTGTTCCTATGAACAGTCCTGAGGGAAAAAAATTTCTTTTGCAGAACCCATGTGTTTTTTTTTCTCTTCTTGTGAAAGTACAAGCTTAATTTTTCAGACTATGTAATTCAAAACCTGAGGCATGAACATTTTCAGATTTTTCACCCTTTACTGTATCTATGTAGTATATATATACTTATATTTTAATAATGACTTGTTACAGTGTAATACTGCAGTGTTTAGGCTAATATAGTCCAATGTAATATAACTGTGCCAAAACTGGAATGTAGAAGTGCCATTTCCTTATTCTTCAGAAAATGTGCAGTACACTATGACGTTCTTTGTATGGAAATAGCACGGCCAAATCCATCCATAGGAGAAACATGCAAACCAACCTTTTTTGATATGGGATTAATATAACAACATCTGTGCCTTAGCGTTTTTTGGGTCTATAGCATTTACACTTTGAATGTCTTCAGAATGCATGCTTAATTACAAAGTGTTCCCCTTTTCACTTGTATTCTGAATTTCATGCATTATTCTCCAGTATGTAATTCTGTTTCTAAGTCATGCTGTTCTGCCCTTTTCAGTATCTTTGAAAACGTTGTCCTTACTCACCATAATTTTCTGATTCATTTGTACCAGTGGAAGAATAAGAAGAATATAAAGAACCTCATCTGCTCTGCTTTTGTGCAAGTGACCAAGGTGCACAATAGCCATGAGTCAGATCTTTATGCACATTCATTAGCAATGTTACCATTTTTACATTAAAAAAATAAAAAAATAAAAAAAATAAAAAAAAAACCCACAAAAAAAAGCATACAAACCCACACCTTTGACTGAATTCATAGCTCAGGAACAAGTGGTCCTGAATATCTGGTAGAGATTTATACATCATTTCTTCCACTCTTTTTTCTATTACTGGCATTACATAACTCATGCTGAACTCCACAGTCCTTTTCCAGGTCAGATACAGAATTGATACTGTCACTTTAATTAATCCATAATAAGTTGGTTTTTTAACTAGATTTCATCTTTCTCATGAAACTTTATTAAATTCTGAATTCCTTTAAGTATGGCACAGAAAATCTGGAATAAATCTGTTAGAATTGGTTGTGTTAATCTGGACTTATATCAGAGTTACTGGAAACAAAATCCAAGTTTATGCTAAATGAAGTGAGAGTTTATATGATCTAGGAGTGTAAAATGCTGCACTTACACTGCTTGTATTTGTATTCAGTTTATAGCATCCAGTAACATGCTCAGTATTTGTTCAAGAGCTTTGTGTAGGTAATTTTATTTCAGGTTATTTGGTATTTGACATAAAGCCTGTATTTTTGGTGTGAACTGGGAAGTCCTGAAATCCAAAAATAGCTATATTATACCTTCATAATTGAGAAAGCAAGCTGGAATTCCAGAGAAAGCTTAGCCTTTTACATGATCTATTTGTAAATAAAGTAGCAAAACCCAAAGCATGAATTATTAGTAAATAAAATAGCTTTTTTTCACCCTTCTTCTTTGAGAAAAAAAAATGTTTATTTTCATTTTAGTCTTGGTATTCCTCATTGAGCACTCAGGGCTGGTGAGGCTGTGTGGACTTATATCTTGGGTGGTGTGAATGCACACCTTCTTTTATACTTTGAACTCGAACTGGAGTGTACTGGACCATGATATGTTTGTCACAGATTAGTGACTATCTAGGAAAAGGGAAATCACCGTTTTTCTGTGGCCAGACCATAGTAGTTCACTGTTCTCCAGAGATGGTTCTCACCAAGTGAGAGGAAGGGTTGGGTTCTACTTAATAAGCTCACAAATGACAGAAATTGAAATACAGATGATATCAGCGTGATCCATCTGCCATTCATAATGTAAACTATACAGTTCCAATAACATACTTTTTTTTTTCCCTTTGTTTTGTCCATTCTCTAGAAAAAACAAGTGAGCCAAACAAAGATCCGGGTGATCTCTACCATCCTCTTCATCCTGGCTGGCTGCATTGTCTTTGTGACCATTCCCGCTGTTATCTTCAAACACATCGAGGGGTGGACAGCCTTGGAGTCCATCTACTTTGTGGTTGTCACTCTGACTACTGTTGGTTTTGGTGACTTTGTAGCAGGTGAGCAGCACTGAGCCTAGATTGTACGCATGAGGGCCTTGGCTCTTAGAATTTATTTTTTGGTAAGGAGAGGAAGGTTTTTACAATTTATTATATCCAGAGAAATGAAGCCAGGTATTTCTGTTGGGGTTATTGTACAATAACATGGAGAACTCCAGACAGGTTTAAGAGTCAGATACATTGCCATCTGCAGAGTGCAAGCTTTCAGCAGTGTAGATAGCAGGAGTCTGGGAAGTCCTGATTACCCCTTATCATGCAATGAATTATGCACAAGTCAAATGACTTTCCTATTGAATTCAAAATTTGTATTAGTCCATTAGGTCTCAAGCTGAGGCTGCCTGCTGAAGCATATAGCCAAAATGATGGATGGACAAAGCTTTACAAAGTAGAGCTGAGCTATAAGGCTGGAAAATGTCTGGTCTGACACAGTAGAGAGCTGCTAAATTCTTCTTTTGCAGAATCTGCAGCATTTCAGAAGCTGGATTTTCTTCTCTAGCCTTGGCAGGAATTTTGACATTGCAGCTGCCCTGTTACATCAAGGAAGGTCTAATAGCATGTGCAGCTCAGTGCTAGGAAGTTATTCTCTCAGATGAATACAGTACTAACTAAAACTATAAATACCCATCCTTACCAAAGAGAGAGTAAGGATTGTTGGTTACAGAGATGAGAGAATTTATTTTGCTCTATTATTCTGCTAAGAAAAAGTGGTTAAAATAAATGAGCTTTCTTTCGCCACTATTGGATTACTAGTGATTATTGGATTATTAGTGATACTAATTATAGCATTAAGATGCACAGACATATAATGCTTCTGTTTTGTTATTTCCTAAACATCAGTGAAATATGAATGAGCAAAAGATCAAAGGCAGAAACAAGAATATGTAAAGTTTTCTTTGCTAAACAGCAAATACAGTCTTTTTGTAGATAACACTCTGACCCTCTTTTATTTCTGACATAGTGGTATAGAAGACATGAACTACTGAGGAAAAATTGGCACTGAACAAAGCCCCAGATATGAAAAAAATCCAGATTTGAAAGTAACTGTATGAACTCAGTCCTCTTTAACCACTTAAGTGTGAAGAGAACCTCACTGGTATTCTGGCTTTGTGGTATCAAAACACAGTATAATTAACAATATTTTTCTTAGGCATGTACACATTGATAGTGTTTTTTTGAATAATATATTTGTAAAAAATCAACAGAGTACTAAATTTTAAATTGCTGTATATTCAATATAATCAAGACAATATAATCCATGGCTGGGTGGTTATTAACCAGAATTTTTCAAAAATGGAAACCCTGAATGAGAAAACTTCAAAGATGATCTCATGATAAGAGCTTAAGGCAGGTGATCACCAGGAAATCTGGGTTTCATTGCTGGTTTTGAGAAAGATTTTCTGTTACTTTTATTTTCTGTTACTTTCATCCCCGTATCTCTATCCCTTCAATATCAAAGAGAAAATGTTATACGGTATTGGGTAAAGCAGCATCAGTGAAGCTACACTGATTTATTCCACTAAAATATGTCTCAATTCTTGGCAAACTGGGAAAGTTTTTGTTCTACTGCTGGAAATACAATTATAGCTGTAGTCTGAAAAAAAAAAAACCAAAACCAAACCAGAATATTTTATAGGCTGAAGAAAGTGGTCTCATATTTTCTCACTTGGCTCATTAGTCTGTAAGACAGACCCAGACAATCTGCTCCATAACAAGCTTCTGCTGGGACGTGTGTGATTAGAATAGCCCCATTGTACCATAGCAACAGCAGCCCCTATCTACTATTGTTTTACACTCTCAAAGACTAGAAAAAGAGAGTGATTCATATAGTGTATGAGGAGAGATCAGCATCAAAAACATATTTGGGTCCCTGCCAGTACTCAAATATCTGAGCTTTCTTGAGAATGTTCAGCTGCTTTACACACACTTGTGCTCAGTCTGGATAAAATTAAAATGCTTATAGAACTGAAATCTGAAATGATTGCAAAATGCTCAGGTGGAAACTCTGACCTGTATTGTTGGAGTACTTTACTGAAGGAAAATCCTAAAAGCTTTTCAGTGCCATATGAAGATAAAAGTTGGTGTCTGGTTCCCTTCTAACCAAGACAATCTTCTGTAGGAAAAACTGATTGAGCAATGTGGTTGGCTTGGATGACCTCCAGAGGTCCCTTCCATCCTCAACTGTTTGTGATATTTGTTGCTTCATTTGACTCATATCTCCTCTAGAGTTGCTGGCCAGAGAATTCATCCCTATAACTTACATCCAAGCAGACAGCATATCCTTATTATCAGAACTGATATAGATTTGATTTCCTGTCAGATATCCTGATTTGGTAGAGAAAGTTACTTTTCTGTCTCCTACACAGAAATCTCTGAATCTTTTATTTAAAGCCAAAGAATCTGGAAAATATCATTTGAGAAGGTTGAACTGTGAAGTCTCCAAACTACCAGGCTGCAGGTAGTTCAGAATAAGGAAGACAAGTTGTAATACATTTTTTCTTGAGAATGTATTTGTGCTGTTGCATGTGTTATCAAAGCAGGAATTTGAGACTTGCTTCTGAATTGTCTCAGCAATATAAGGAAAGAGGTTTACTAGGTGCTCTGACAGATCACATAGCAGTAGAGCAGTATGTAACTTCCTAGTCTTAAATTAAAAACAGTCTGTTCCTCCCACCTGACAGATCTCTTATCTTTTATTAGAAGTACAGTGGTGTTGGCAAGAATTAAGAAATATTTTCAGAAATTTCTCAGAATTGCAGAAATTTTGTAGTCAATTTTGGCATCATATGTTTCCTAAAGACAAGTTTATGCTTATTTCAGGAGGAAATGCTGACATCCATTACCGAGAGTGGTATAAACCTTTAGTGTGGTTCTGGATCCTTGTTGGCCTTGCCTATTTTGCTGCTGTTTTGAGTATGATTGGAGACTGGTTAAGGGTCCTGTCCAAGAAGACAAAAGAAGAGGTATGACTAATATCACAGTGATTTGTCATTTTATAAGAGAGCTCTAATTGCCTGATTCCTTTTTGTCTATAAAAGGATACTCCCCTGCTTGACTAGTGCTCAATAGCCTCCACTGGCAGCCTTTTGTGTTCTCTTAGCTCTGATCTTTATCTCCTTCACAAAGTGTGGAAAAAAGCAACTGAACAAAGCTAGATTGTTACACCTCTGTCAGTATTACTAAATACATAGAACACACCAGTAGGTCTGCATTTACGAAGAAGAGAGGCCTGCCTTCACTCTGAAGCGAGTTACAAAACTGTGATAAAAATTTCAAGTGTTCTCTCTAAAATTAGAGGTGTGTGGATTTTAAGACATTAGTTGGCTCTGTTAATTAAACAATAATTTGCTTTTAATTCATGCTCTATACTGACTTCTCCCACATTCTCTATGTCAAAGAATATGGTTCTGAATAAAGGTTTAGATTTAGGTCCTTTATTGAGTACTGCATTATTAAAATTTAAGACATTGAGTTGTCAACATCAGGGAAAATGTGGCTCATTTCACTCTGATCATGTCCTCCATGTTCCAAAGATAATATTGCTAATGCTCAGAATAAGAGTATTGAAAGGTAATTATCATACCTCCAAACCTGAAGCCTGTTGACAGAGGGTTGATATGATTTCAAATTTTAATGCAATCTCTTCCTGTATTCCACAGCAAAGCTAACTGGCAGAGTTAGCCAAAGAGCAAGAATAACCAAAATTTGGCAGAGTTAAAGTTATTTATCATTTATGAAGGCAGTTGTGCCGCCTGAGACTCAGTGTATCCTCATGAATAAAAAAGGATTCACAAAGAGCTGTCAGACTGATGAGCAGCAAGAGAGCTGCAGTGCTTGGCTGTGGCAACCAAAGGTGGGAGTCTGAGCTCTCAGGGTGGATATGAGATACCTGCTACCACAGTTAATCCAGTTCTAAGTAGAGACCATTTCATCTGGCTTGAGGAACCAAAGATAATACTCTGAGGACTACTGAATGGAGAAACTGAGTTCAGGCCATGGCACCCTTTACCTTGGCAGCTGCAGACATCATACTCCTGAAATTATTCTTCTTTAGCTGAACTTTAGAAAAGGCCTGTATTGAAAGAGATATTTCTTGATCATTTATCTTTTTTTCCCTCCCTTTTCCGAAGAAGTACTTGTTTAATACATGTCAGTGCTTTACTCTTAGTCATTATTGTGCTCTCAGGTGCAAAGCAGTGAAATGGAACAGCAGTGAGACATTTAAAGACATGCTGATGGTTCTCACACAGAACACTGATGTGTTTTGAAAATTTCTTCATGAATCAGCACGCTTATTGATGGCATGTGGTGCTAGTATTTGAACAGTTATGCAATGTACACCTCCATTAGAGTCAGCCAGAATTGTCCAATATAAATTACCCTAGACTGTATGTATCAGAAGGATTTTGGAGTACTTGAAGTCATCCAATAGATACTCTCAAAATTATTTGCTTTGTGGCAAGGAACAGAACGTTCAGTGGGACTGGACCATGAGCAGTATGGGAAAGTACATTACTGTACTGCTATATTGGGTGCTATAATGTTCTGAGGCGTATTACTGTAACTATATGTGAATAATTCTGCCTTCTCCTAACCATCTACTGCTGACATTATAAGTTAGGAATTTTGTTCTTAGCCAGGGAGGGATTAGCATGAAGAGCTCTCCCCAAGTAAAACAGCTATAAAATGTGCAGGATAGCAAAATATGAAACAGGCAGCCCAGTGATGTGCTGCGTATGCCATTTACTAGTCACTGGTTGGTAATTTTAAAGCCTGTCTTAGTATAAACACTGTGCTGATGAAAACTGGGCCCAGATGTATGCTTTGGAGTTGAAACTTGTCTCCAATTCTATGCCAGATACAAAACATTCTTGTGCTACTGTTCAATAGAAATGAATGTCACTCCATTTTATTTTTGTTTTGTTTTTATTCTTTCCTTTTCTTGTGGTGAAGGTTGGAGAAATAAAAGCCCATGCAGCTGAGTGGAAAGCAAATGTGACAGCTGAGTTCAGGGAGACACGGCGGCGGCTCAGCGTGGAGATCCATGACAAACTTCAGAGGGCAGCCACCATCCGGAGCATGGAGCGCCGACGCCTGGGCTTGGACCAGCGAGCCCATTCCTTAGATATGCTGTCTCCAGAGAAGCGCTCAGTCTTCACTGCCTTGGAAACAGGACGCTTCAAGGCCTCATCTCAGGAAAGCATCAACAACAGGCCTAACAACCTACGCCTTAAAGGGTCCGATCAACTCCACAAGCATGGGCAAGGGGCATCTGAGGACAACATCATTAACAAATTTGGATCATCTGCTAAGATGACCAAAAGGAAAAACAAAGACATCAAAAAGACCATCCCTGAGGATGTGCGTAAAATTTATGAGACCTTCCGAAACTACTCCTTGGATGAAGAAAGAAAGGAAGAAGAGACTGAGAAGATGTGTAATTCTGAGAACTCTTCTAGCACTACAGTCCTGACCAACTGCATCCAGCAGCACTCAGACCTGGAGAATGGAGTGATCCCCACTGAAACCAAAGAAAGGGAACATGAAAACAAAGCATTACTTGAAGACAGAAATTAAATGTAAAAGATGCTTGACTTGAATTAACAATGTTAGTGTTTTTATATACGTATATATATTGAGACACGTGCCTTATACAGACTCCTTATTCAGTCTGAATTATATAGCATCGAAGAATATTTCACTGTGCCATAAAGACTCAAGCTTGCTCTGCCAAAACAAATCAGGAAGACAGCACTGAAGAATGGCAACAGAAAGCTACGCACATGGAAATTTCAGCCTGTATAAGACTACCAGGGCAAGACACAGAGGAAGAGACAGAACTATGGCAATGCCACCAGAGTGCTATGACCACAGCATAATATTAGACAAAGGTAGTTACATAAGAAGAGCCTTTGAAAGGGATGAAAAGGAACGTGTCTTTGTAATGGAGTATGTATTCATTAAGGCTTCCCCTGGTGGTTAAAAAGAGGAGGAATAATTGGAGCAAACTAGAAACTTTCAGTAAGGCTTAGTTTACGTTTTGGCACGTGATCCAAGCTAGATTTTTTTTCCATTTTTGAACCAGATGCATTATCTTTCTAAACTCCAAAAGAATGTCAATGGACGCAGCCACCAGCTGGATGCTGGTTTGAAAAATCAACACGGACACATTTAAGGGTCAGATTACTTTTTTCATTAAAAAAGGAAAACAAAACAAAACAAAACAAACAACTCTGTGGGTATTTATCTTAACCAGTGATGCAGTGATTAAAAAAAAAAAAAAAAAGAAAAAAAAAGAAAAAAAAAAAAAAAGGAAAGAAAAGAAACAAATGGATCTTTTTGTCCTATAGGAAATATCCAGTGTAAACTTGCATATGAAGAAATTGCAACATCTAGAGCTATGTTGTTTAAAAGAAGAGAAATATTAATTTACCGATATTTGGATAGGTGTATAAAACAGTGGGCAAACTACTTTTTTTAAAAAAGGAATTTCTCTTTCATACTTTCTACCACTGAAATAAACTTCAATTTTAATGCTGTAAGACTACAAAGACGGAAAGAAAGCTATAGCTTTTGCATGTCAGCAAACTGCTGTTCTCTGTAGCTGAATCTGAATTTTTAAAAATAGACATAAGAGCATATACATTATTCAAATGAGGGCCAGGGAAACCATAGAATCTCAGGGCTCTATGCCCCCTTTGCTAGGTTTGGGTTTAGACATGAGCTGCAGACATAAAATTCCGCCCCCCCCCCCCCCCCCCCCCCCCCAAAAAAAAACAAAAAACAAAGAAAAAAAAATGAAGAAGAATTTTAGGAAAAGAGGTTGAGAAAAATGTGGTGGTAATCTTATAAGTGCTTAGAGCTTTAAGTGCCATTAATGCTGTCATATTTTGTAACTTTTTAAACAAGCATTTTGACTTATTTGCTTTATTTCCTTTCAGGTATAGATTTGTTTGACATTCGCTATCTTCTTTCTTGATAAATCTAAACACAAGCACTCTGCATTCCTAAACAAAAGTGAAACATAACCAAACTGTGGGCATTTAAAAGAAAAATCATTTGTGCTGTCTGGACACATATAAGAAACACAAATGTCCTTAGACTTCATAGTAATTATTCAAACAAAAGGCTGCAAAATAACTGATAGAAATTACCAAAAAAATGCTGAGTATTGGTAGTCTTAGCCTGTGGGCTACTGTGTTTGCCACTGCAGATAGACAATTTTGCATGCCGGAAATGAAATACATGATTGCACCAGCAGTGCTTCCCCCAAGCCTTCTCAAAGTCCTGAATAGTCCTGCAATTTAAGCTGTAGGCTTATAGGTATAAGGGTATACAATGGTAAGCATTGTTAGTCACACATACAGACACTGGCAGGTCATACAGACACAGACTTTTGGAATTGCATGCCCATATCTGAATATATAAAATGCATGTTCCATTTTCTGTGGTAGTTCCTGGAATTCTGTGAATAATGAATCACCTCAAAATCCAACTGGCCACCTGAATAGGATCGCCATAGCTGTGAATAGAAGCATGGCAATGTAAATGCAAATTCTGAGTATGCATATTTGTATATCTGATTTGCTCTTCACCATTTGTAGGTGTGAGCCAAGTATCACAAGTGCAGGGGAGGAAAGAAGTTCTTAGTATGTTCTGTCTGCTGTTCTACTTCACTTGAAATATCATCTTTGTAATTCCATTATCTGTCTGAACATTAAGGATAAAAAAAAATTTGAAAATTTTCAGGTCATATGGGATTGCTTTAATTCAATGAGATTCAACAGAAATTGCATTTTGTGTAGGTCACTGATTAATCTCTTAGGGTGAAGAGCTGCATTCTGGCTTCGGCTTGCTGGAGGCAGGAAGGTGAGCCTGGTCTGCTGGGAAATTTCAGTTGTCTCCACAGTTGCCCTTGCTGCTGGAGGCTTTGATGCCACACAGCCTTATGCTCTGCTGCACTGTGACATGGATTGCAGCTTGCAGCCACCCTTGCATGTCCTCCTCATACTGTGAGCAGGGCCAGCAGGAAGCAGGTCTGTTCAGTGTATGAAAACTCTGGGCCTCCTGGCACTCCTGGGTGCGGGTGGGTCTCCAGCACCACAGGCAAGCAAATCTTAGAATCATAGAATGAGAATCGTTTAGGTTGGAAGAGACCTCTAATGATCATCAGGTCCAATCATTAATCTAGCACTGCCAAATGTACCACTGAACCATGTCCCTAAGTACCATATCTACAAGTCTTTTAATACCTCCAGGGACAGTGGCCATTTCCTCTTGTCCTGTCTCTTGTTTGGGAGAAGAGACCGATGTCCACCTCAATACAACCTCCTTTCTGGGAATTGTAGAGAGCTATAAGGTTGTCCTTGGGCCTTCTCTTCTGTAGACCAAATAATCCCAGTTCTATCAGTCACTCATTGTAAGACTCATGCTCCAGACCCCTCATCAGCTTCCTTGTCCTCCTTTGGACACACTCCGGGACCTTGGTGTCTTTCTTGTAGCAAGGGGCCTAAAGGTGAACAGTGAACATAGAATTTGAGGTGCGGCCTCACCGGTGCCAAGCACAAGGAGACGATCACTTCATTGATCCTGTTGACAACACATTTCAGACACAAGCCAGGATGCCACTGGCCTTCTTGGCCACCCAAGAGCACTGCTGGATCATGTTCAACCAGCTATTGCCCATTACCCCTAGGTCCTTTTCTGCCAGGTTACATTGTACTGCACTTCACTTATACGGACAATCAGGCACACAGGAGCAACTCATCTGAACCAGAAAGCCTACAATGCATGCAGACTGTGCTAGCAATTCTCCTTGGCTATCAAATGCCTGAAACGACATCATACATGCAGCTTTATTTGTTCCTCAACTGAGCTATGCTCACAAGAAGTGCTTTCCTTTAATGGAGAAGTCCTGCATAGATGCACAGACAGCTAAGGATAGGTAAGGATATATGAGACTCATTTCTTCTATGTGAAAAATAAATCTTAGTCATAGCCAGTGTATTTCGGCAAGTAATGCAAAAGCTGTCATCTGGTAGAACTTGAGCAGGATGTTAGTAGGCAAACCATGGAAAACACACCAGCATGGACAAAGAGACTGAGGAAGCAGTGTTCAGTGGCCAAATTCAGAAGTGATTGCTCTGATGAGATAATGTGCATATTTTTCATCTCTAAATTTTCTGAATTCTTTGTCTGTCCTGTCCAGATTCTTGCTGATGGTATCTGTGGCTCACTTGCCTGGCTATGATATGCACGAGTCTGGCTGACATTTTATCAGACTGTGTCTTCAGCAACTTCTAGTTTGAGATATAATTGTTTCAGGGACAAAGGGTATGCTAAATAAACTGCTAGTGAGATATGAAACAGAGCAGTGGATGACCTTTTACATGAAAGCAAAATACTCCCATCCCTTTTTCTGTGTCTTTGAAACTTGCTGAGAAAACTTTCCACCTACTGTTGAGTAAATATTTTCTCTCATGTGATTGCTTGTTAGATACCTCAGTACACATCCATTATTATAACAATGTTGGAAGTGAAAAAGGTGTACTGTATAGGGGGGCAGACAAAAATGTTTGAAAACTAAAATGATATTTTAATGTCTTAAATTGCTTCTCCCCTTGCAGATGCCATCTCTTGGTTATAATTGTATATAACAGCTTGGGAGAAAGTCTCATTTTAAACATCAAGTGTTTCTGTGGTTAAAATTCTCATCCTAAAAATGCTTAGAAAAAAGTCTAATATTATTTCTAGTGAGGCTATCTTGCCATTATTGCAAGTTTAGCATAAGAGTCTGAATGATATCAAATCTTTTTGCTCTTTATTACAACCTTTCACAACAGCCTAAAAATAAAATCAATAAAAAGGGTGATGTATTGACTTAAACTCTCAGAACCTGCACTGAGCACATCATGACTTGACATGGGAAAGAGCGAAGGAAACATGGATTTTATGTAGCTGTAGCCCTCACACATAGAGGAAGACTCACCTGTTTGGTTTCCTACAGCTTTCAGCTCTGCAATCCCGTTCTCTTCTGTCTTATGTGAGAGAATTCTGGCATGCTCCTTTGGGGATCCTCTTCAACCATTAGCCATCACTGAACTTGTGCAGATTTTGCATGAGTAGTTATGGAAAAGTTTATAACTTCATCCACGTGACAGTCCGTGAATTTCATCATCCTTTGACAAGGAACATTATTTCTAATCAACACGTTATTAGAAATAATATTAAATAAAAAAGCAGTGATTTATATTAATGAAATCTGATTTTGATTGTTGCTGTGAAATTATAAATCATCTGAGCTTTTGCTGTCTGGTTTTATGATGTCTATAGTGGAAGTCTGCTTCTTCCAAAGCCAATAATGGGCTATGCCAGAGTCTTTCTGCAAAATTCTCCTGAAACAATGAACAAAACTATGTCTGTGAGTATGGGATGTTAAAAATCCTGTATTTAACCTCTGTTTTCCTGCTGAATTTGTGTTTATGCTGTACATGGGCTGTTTGTGTGTTTGCCAGCTTTGGTTTCTCAGGGGCTTACTTGTGCTGTCAGGTAGCATGACGTCTGATAGTCTCACTTTTCCCATCATCCACTAAAAAGAAATAAGAGGCAAAGACTGAGCTTTATTTTATGCTGCATACTAAACTAGAACAAGAAGTCTTCTACTAAACAGATGTGAATTAAAAGGATGACTGGGATTTGCTTCGATCCTTTCTATACATCTGTATGTTCTAAACTATGCTTTGTCCGGTCTAAGGCCAAAATCTGCTACCATCAAAGTTGGCACAGTAAAGTGGAGCTAGTGTGTTATTTTTAAGCTTTTCAGTGTGAAGATCTGCTATTTTAACTCTAAAATGCCGTTCAAACTTACTGAGATAGCATTATATCAGTACTAAACACAAATAAGCCCAGCTTCAGAGATGCTTCCCTAGGCAATTAAGTACCAATGAAAACACAAATGCCAATCAACACAACTCTGTGGAACTCAAACAGAGACTTGTGGGTTTATGTATGCAACTAGTTTCCTGAAATATCACAAAAATGCAGATTTGGAATTTCCTTTAAATAGCCTAATTCCTCCCAGGGTCTCCGTCTTCTTTCCTACCAGTAGCAGTTAGCCTATTTAATAAATTGATGATCTGGAACAGAATATTTTCTTCCTGCCAACACAACTGAAGTACATAATGATGCTAGACCATGTTGACTCATGCTGCTGAAATCAAACAGTAAGAGAAAGTAGTTGCAAAACATAATTTGAGATTGTGCTACTGAAGCCAACACATACTCTGTGTGCTGGATCATGCTGGGTTGAATAGGTCACTCTAAAGTCAGGTCTTGTCCACAGTAGTGGTAAGTGCTAAGGAACTGATTGAGAAGAGACAGTGCATATGCATGTGCCTGCCTTCCACATGACACATATGATCTGATTTGGCACACACATTTAGCGGTGATGCCTCCCATTCCGTACAGGTAGATGTGTTTTTTTGTGCTCCCTTACATCTGCATAAAAAGTCACATCTCAGCCCACATCTCACCACTAGGAAATACCGGTGCTGCTTTTGGGGAAAGGAGACATTTCTCTAGAAGTTCTCCTTTGAGGCAAATAGGGTTTGCTTCCTTTAGCTGAACTCTCTGACAGCAAATTGCAGACAAGAAATATGTGGCACGTAAGAGAATATTTTTGTCTCCCAAATATATTCCACCCACACACTCTTTCTCCTTGTGAGAGCTGAACATTTAAAAAGAAAATGTTTCAATGTCAGTTGTGAGTTGCAAACTGAACAGACTGGCCTTATTCCTACCATTAAGCTTTTTCCCAGATCCTCAAGTCATATGTAACTATTATTAGAAAAAAGCAGGATTTGTGTCTGGATCACAGCTTTGCAACAATTTGAATTTGTTCAGGCCAGTGTTCCAAAGTAATTTTAGACTGATTTTTTTCCAAGTTCTACTAGAATTTGATCTTGATCTTGTAGACTCATCTGAGAAACCATGATTAGGCATTTTCAGTCCTACATTTAAAAAAAAGAAAAAGAAAAAAAACCTTTCCTAAAATGTGGGGAAACATTTTGGTGGTATGCTGATTTATTTTTTTCCCGATCAATTTCAAATTGTAGTATAAGTAATTGATAAATCTTCCTGCAAAGATGTTCTGTCTACTCTTTTGTCTCTCTCCCTCTTCCTCTCTGTAAGATTTTATGGTGCTTTTGGAAGGCATTTTCAGATATGGGACAATTTCATAAATGTCATTACCAGGGTACAAAGCAGAATGTGCTTGTACGATCTTGATAAGTTTTGCTGCTATTGTCTTTATTCTATGATGTAACGTTTTACAAAGATTAAAAAAAAAAAATTGCAACAAAGACCTTCTGGGTGATGAAAAAACTTCTCCTGTTTTTTTTTTTCTCCCTCTCTTTTTTCCTATCATCCAGCAAAAGCAGAGAAGATGTAATTAATCTTATCTTCTGTGTATTACACTGGAAAACAGAGAACTGCAGGTAGCCTCACCGTTGCCTGATTTTTGCATTTGTGTTTGCTTCTCTTATCTTTTATCTTTGTTTGACAGATCAGATTGTTGTGTTTTCTGGGTCTCTAACTTGGGAAGTGGAAATGGTGGTGTTGGGCTGCTGTGTTTAAAAAGAGACACAAACTGCCAGCTCTATCTCTACGTGTTTCTGCACCTAGCAACTAGGCAGTGGGAAGGCAAGAAGTAGGGCTATGAAGAGGCTCCATCTCCCTTTCCTAGTCTCTCTTCATAGAAAATATTTGCTAAGATATCTGGAGGAATTTCCTAATGCAAAAAGGGGTTTGGCCTCTTCTCCCAGGCAACAAACAGGACCCAAGGAAATGGCCACAAGTTGTATCAGAGGAGGTTTAGGTTAGACATAAAGAAGAACTTTTTCTCTCAGAGGGTGGTCAGGCACTGGAATGGCTGCCCAAGGAGGTGGTGGAGACGCCGTTCCTGGCCGTGTTCAAGAGGCATCTGGATGAGGAGCTACAAGATATGGTTTAGTGCTTGTGGTAGCAATGGTAATGGGAGGGCAGTTGGACTAGATAATCTTGCAGGTCATTTCCAACCTTGTGATTCTACGATTCTATGATTCTAAGTGGATATTTGCGCTTTCTAGTTTATGCAAATTCTCATTCTGCCTGCTCACCTGATCTCCCATTTCCAAGGCATGACTTTTGCATCAGCTGTTTGCTCTGACTCTGTCATCTGTTGTCTGGGGTACACCAAAGGTCTTTTAATTTGCAAGCTGATCTATCTGTTCAGCTGTCCCACTAATTTCTCCTAGAGGTGATTGGGAATGATAATGAGAAAAAAACACGATAGAATGGTTCTGCTACAAGTTGTGAAGTATTTTTTTTCTGCTCCAAAACCTGGATGCAGAATACAAAGAGTGGCAGAAATATTCTTGCTGAACCATTATTTCCTCAGTACAGTCCAGCGTTTTGCATAACATCGGGTATTTTTGTAATGAATTGTTACAATGTGGCAAAAAGATTAAAGTTACATTAAAAATTTATAAATTCAGGACTAATATACTAAAACTGAATAGTGCACAATGCAAGACCCCACACAGATCACACAGCACATTGCTTGGGAAGGCAGGTGTCAAGATGCTTTCCAGCAAAGCTTTAGATCATTTTCACAGAGCCCTCTTCCATGTAGGACTGCCTCCAAGTTGTTCCTTCTTCCCCTTCTGGCACAAGGTGCTGATGTTTTTCTTGATGATGCTCCCTTGATGGTGTCACAAGAGTCAATATTAAAAAAAAGTGTAAAATGACAAAAGTAGTCTGATTTTAAAACAGAAATCTAAATGTCTTTTGATGCAGTTGTGTGATAACTGTTAAGTCACAGCCTGAATCACTGATTGAGCACTTGCGGAAAGGAGCCGGTCAGCCCTGGGAGCACAGGTGAAGGCAATTCGGCTTGTGACCAGAAGGGGTGGAGCCTGGCTGTACCTCTCTTAGACCTCATTTCAGGGCTGACTGCAACTACGGGAAGACCTCTGGTGGTATTTTTCTTGTGACCCTAGATCTTCAGTAACAGGTAAGTACTTTTTCATTGTACCGTTCCATTTGTGCTAGCTCCTTTGTTACTACCACTGTATTGACCCTTCTGATTGTAAAAGCTGTCTGTTGACTTCCATGTTCAACCAAAACTGGAAAAAAACAACAAGAACAAGGAAGCTGTGCAGACCAAATGCCTTTCCTTAAAATGCTATTGCCATGAATTCATTAGGATTCCTAAATCTAATCCTAAAGCTGCCTGCTGAGAATAATTTACACCAAGCAGCGTAGTTCTGCTGTTAAAGGGAAGGAAACAACTGGATTTTGCGTGGGAAGAAAAGGAGGAAGAGCCCCCTGAAACTTGAAGTTTCTCAGAAGAAACTGGAAAACTAACTTTTTCATTCTTTGGCCTTATAAATACAAATTACTATTTAGGTTGATAATGTTTTATCTTTCATAGGTTAATGGGATATATAAATGGCTTACTCAGGCTAAGCGCTAATAGATTAGCCATACCCACTTGCTAGTAATGTATGAAAGCCATCTGATCTATTTACCTCTTATTTGGCAGTTCCTAAACATGCCAATTTACCTCAACAGTAAAATAGCTTCAGTCTTCACTTCTCAGTTTCTCTTGTCCATCATTGATTTCCTATTCCTGCTTGTTTGCTTCTCATTACTACTCCAAGCAAGGGGCCCACCTATAGTAAACTTAACGTCAATTCCCCGCAAGGTAGTTGCTGAGGTAAGGTTTTGGTGAGTGTGAAGGGTAACTACGAAAGCCAGGAGAATTGAGGTATTTTCTATGAGTGTGATAATGACCATTGTATTCCTGTTGTTGAGGTTTTGTTTTTTGAGCAATGACTGTCTCAAACACTCATGGATCTTCATAGACTTATTTGTTATTAAAGCATATTGTAAATTCCTAGCAAGCATCCAGATTATGGAAAAATCAGCTTGTTAAGATTTCCTTGAGGCACTGAAAGAAGACTTAAAGAAAAAAGTATAGAAGTATTGCATGTGCAAAACTCTCAGTAAGAAGGATGCATGTGCTGGAACTTCTTTGTTACTCCAGCAGTTTACTGGTCAGTTTAATCTAAGAAATAGAAACTCTGAAGGTGCTTATGGAAGCATAAAAGGAGCTCTAATATCCCTGAGAGCTTTGGAAAATAAAATAGCTTGTAGAGAGGAACTGCAGGCTCTTTGGAGATTTTCATGTCCATTAATGCGATCGTTAATAACTTGTGTCACAATCAATATGTATCCTGAGAGCAGACAGTCAGAAAACATTTGTTGAAAAGTCAGTCTCTTAAGCAATAAACTCAGATATGTCAGTGTCCTTGGGCTAGGCAAAGATTTGAATGTTTTATTGGCATTGAAATAGGTGAACGATAAAACACTGCAAAGCTAATCATTAAATGAGAAACAGTGCAATGGAGGGATATGTGGGGTTTCTTCTGTGCTAGGAGGCTTTCTGCTTTGGTATCTCTGTTTCATTTAGAGTCCATGTATACTCACTTTGTTTCTGAGTCTTGTAGTTCATATTCATTGCAACAATCACTCCATTATAACCTGACAGTTACTAGGAATAAATTTACAGAGCCAAACTTTGCTAAATAATAAAATACATTTGTTTCTTAATCTTCACCCAATTTAGGAAAGGGTAATGGAAAAAGGTAAGATGAAGGAGTGCTATGCTAGGATCAGACTTAAACATTCCTTTAGATGAAGATGTTAGTTATGAAATCATGTAAGGCTGGCAAAACATTCTGGAAAGCCTCAGTTGCTTGGCTAAGAACAGCCAGGAAAAGAGATTAAATTTTGATAAAACTGGAGCTCAGATTTATTTATCTTTGAACTGGAAGAAGTAATTTGATAGTCAAACTAAAATGAGTTTTTCTTTTCTCAGTGAAATAAAAGGCAAGAAGTTCCCAATGAAACTCAGTTTGTATGAAATATTTTCTCAACATAGAAAAAAAAAGTCCCATTTCTGTTTAGAATGAACTTTTCCTCATAAGGTAGAGGAATCATTTCTTGTTTCTAATGAAAAATTTTGGCTTACAAAGTGAAAAAGCACTGTGACTTTTCTTCCTATTTCAGGTAAAATAAGCCAATTCAACTGAATCTGGTTTGTCAACCGAATCAGAAATGAGAGTCAAAATTTAGCCAGCAGGAGGCATGTATGGCTCAAGGAAGAGACAGATGTTTCTTTCCTTTTGTACACCCTAATTTCTCAGCAGCACTGAAGCCTGCTGTCGTCAGTGTTCATTTAACACTGTCACTGGAAAGGACAAGCTAGTGTTTGGGAAACTTTGCCATCTCCCAACCTGAGCTTAATGTAACCTTCATCTGACCAGCTGGCACTAAATTGAGGACGCATTAAATCTTAATCGTTAAAATTATTTCTGTAGCTCAGGAAATTCTAGCTGAATATTAACTTCATTTCTGGTCAGAGGAAGGATGTTTTCTTCCTTCAGGTACTTGTTTCAGCCTCACATTAAATGTTCTGTGCTGTTTTTCAATACTTATATGGAGTACAGTTAAGGTGGAAAAATGGAAAATGTAGGACAAATTGTAGTGGTGTTGGTTCCATGATAATTAAGATATATTTAATTTTAAATATATTTATCTATTTATTTACTTATTTCAGCAGAGAACTCCATTACCAGCTCTCAAATGCCAGGGAGTAAAAAATGAAATCCTTCTCACAGGTACCTAGGAAATGGCATTACTCATACTTTATAGGATGGGAAATGAACCATCTGAGGTTACGAAGAAATCTACGTCAGTCAGGGTTTCAATTCTGACTCCTTACTATGTGCTCTACTAGCACGCCAGTCTTTTGGTTAAACCACAATTTTCTCACTGACACAATGTTCCCTATAATAATCTGCTAGATTAAACTTTGATAGCATACCATGCATTACTCTCATTTTTTTTTAAGTTTGTTGTTAAGTTTGTATTCAGGCACTCACAAAACTAGGTAATGCCAGAACTAAGACTAAGGTCCATACGCTTTAACTGTTTTTGTCTGCTTTTGATTATATAATCACTTCTTTGTCATGGGGTTTCTCTTTTATTTCATATTCTCTGCACTGTACTCAGCCGTTGAGTATTTCATATAATCATGAAGGTTGGGAAGGGCACACGAGAACATCCTGTCATCAAACCATCACCACCATGCCCACTAAATCATGACCCTCAGTGTCATATCTACATGTTTGTCAAACACCTCCAGGGTTGATGACTCCACCGCTTTCCTGGACAGCTTGTTCCAATTCCCTACTGAGAATAATTTTTTCTAATATCTAACCTGAACCTCCCCTGCTGTAACTTGAGGCCATTTCCTCTCATTCTATTGTTGTTATGTGAGAGAAATTGATGCTAACCTCACAATTTCCTTTCAGGGAGTTGTAGAGAGCTATAAGGTCTTCCGTGAGCCTCCTCTTCTCCATACTAATCAATCACAGTTCCCTCAGCTATTCCTCATAAGACTTACGTTCCATACCTTTCACCAACTTTGTTGCCTTTCTCTGGGCATGCACCAGCACCTCATCCCTGTCTTCCAGCTCAGGGGGCTGAGTAGCCTGAGGATAACTGATCTGCCTATTAAAGACGGAAGTAAAGAGGCACTGAGTACCTTTTCCTTCTTGTACATTGTATAAACCTTGGCCTTGTTTACTACAAGCTGTCCCAGCCATGCTTTGTAGATTGGTATTTTTATCATTAGCTTCCTGATAGCATTAATCATAAATGTATCTGGAATGACTTACAAGTAGGAACTGCTCTTCTGTAGTGCTGCAGGGAAGTAAGGCAATGAGATTCCTTCACTCTGGCAGAGAGGAGTGTCTGTCCATTAACACTATGAGTTACTCTAACTGCACTTGTGGTTACAGCTTATATTAATCGTAAGGATCCAGCTAATCCAGCTCCAGAGGTAACTTTTCAGAAAATGTGGGTGAAACAGATTCTCCTTAAAATTTGTTTTTAAAAGATTGTGCCTCGTTCCTTTCTTTTCCATTTACTCCCAATGTTTTTCACTTGGTTGCATAACAAGATTCCTTCTGGATCTAGGTTCAGCCGTTCTGCTTGTGAGTAGTTATCTTGCACATATTGGAAGAATGGCTGGGGAAGCAGGCTTTACAGTGGTTTGGCAGCTGATGGGGCTCATGCTCTCATTTCATAGAAACGGTACTTCCCTATACAGAAATAACTCAACGTGCACTTGAGTGTGAAGTTCTTACTGGAACTTCTATGCTGTTAAACTGATGATTGCTTCCCTTGATGGTAAGAAGAGGGCGTTCATCCGGAGTTAAAAGGGGACCACAAAGATCATCAAGTTCAATGCTTGGCTCCACAGAATTATTCAAAATTCAGTCCCTGTGTTTGAGAGCATTGTCCAAAAGCTTGAATTTCAGCAGTCTTGATGCTTTAGCCACTGCTCTGTGGAGCCTGTTCCAGTTCCTGAACCTTTCAGTACTTCTTTTACCTCAGGTCTAACTTCACTGTCTCGATGCAGCTTCATACTGTTCCATCTGGTACTGTTGCTGTCACTAGAGAGCTGAGATCAGTGCTGCCCATCTGCTCCCTGTGAGGAGTTCTATGCCACCAATAGGCCTCCTCTCAGCTCTTCTGCTCTGGGCTAACAAACCAAAAGACCTCAACAGCTCCTCATACATCTTTGTAGCACTCCTTTGGATGCTCTCTAATAGTTTTATGACTGAAGTATAAAGGTTGAGCAGAATCTGTAAGAGGTATCCTTTTGTCTCAATCACCTGAAAAGCCCATTCTGATAGGTGGTATAGTTGAGACTTACCTCCTTAAAGTGAAACCCTCTTCTCCTTAACAGTGAAGAATAGTACTTTCAGTATAATTTTTTCTAGCTTCTAATAGTAGGTTTACTTCTGTTCCTTGAAGATCTGGGCATCTTTCAATTGGAAGGAAGGAGAATAGTCTCTATTTTGCGTCCTGTGAAGGCATGAATGTTCTCAAGAAATTCCAAGAAAAAATACTTGAGGAATAATCCTTCATTCTATAACAGAAGGTATTTTTAGGGTTAGGCAACAAAAATGTTAGACAGTGTAGCACCACTCTTCTATTTGCCAAATAGTACAAATCTACATTTGTACTGAAATTCATTTCTCCAAGTTTCAAGAGCTTCTGGAAAAAACTGCCTATGTGTGCCAGAGCAAGGACAAGGAGAACACTAGCATCTGAAAGCAGCAATCCATCTGCAAGAAGGAAATGCAGCATAGCCAGTTTACACAAACTGCTGTGCTCTCACCATTTAAAAACAGCAGTGCATTGCAAGTATTTTCCTTGAATGAAAGTGAACTTTCAGCAAAGTGTTGTGATATCCAGCCCTAGCTATGTTACATAGACTGTGATTTCTTTTGGGACTGGGAAGAAAACTGGAACATGCATACATAAGGCCATGGATGTCTCAAAGTGCTGTCTACACGCAGTTCAATTTAAATCCTTACGGGTATCTTAAATTTTACATACAGTTGCTAGTGCAGTATTAATAGAATGTACAAACCTCCACAGATCCATCATGCTTGCTAGTTAATCAAAAGCTTGATGAAAATGAAGGGCAGCTTTCCAGCTGAAGTATTCAGGAAGTTATATGGCTGCACATTTTTTGGAAAGATAAAGTCAGTGTCTACACTAAACCATGAAGATCAGTTTAAGGAATTGCATAGTTTGTGCTCCTTTCTCTTCAAGTGGAACTTTATTTCTGACCATGCAATTAAAAAGTAGCATGATTTTGTTTTTCCCAAAGTGTTCCCCAAGTGCTTACAGATTTCAATTGATCAAGGGTGGAAATCAGGTGTCAGTCTTGGAACTGCCTGATGAATTCCCATCTATGTTTTCCCAAAGTTCTGCCTCTGCTTCTGTTAGGATTTCTATCTTTTCATGACTATCCCTTTGTGTCCCGCAGGGGCTAGTAGAACTGATGAGGTAATAGATAAGCAACTGAGTAGCTGGCCAGATGTGTCCTGAAATAGGGCCCTTCTCCAGAGAGTCCTACTACATGAGTATCCTGTTTCTTAGCTTTTTTTTTCTTTGATGATGTTTCTTCTCCTTGTCAAGTGCAATACTCTTTTTGTATTACACCTTTTGCAGTACTTTTTTTTTTTTTTTTCCCCCTACATCTTTGCATATATCAGAAATTACCAGCACAGAGTGAGAGGTCTCTTTTCAACTTATACCATTTAGTGAACCTGACCCTAAGAAGCTGAGTGACTTATTAGTTTTGATACACAGAGGCTCTTCTGCTTGACTTTTCATGTTATCGTGGGAAAGAACATGAGCTGCTAACAAGAGAGGATTACAGCATGGGATGAGAAGTGGCCTCCTAAGTCAGTCTGGATAGCCTTAGAGGTGGGGAGGGGGTACCTCAGCACATTCTAACATCTTTTCTGCTTGCATTGATCAAGTGCTTTTGGAACAATCCTGCAGAAAGTGGGCATGCTCACATTTGTCTCTTACTGCCTTTTTATACATATTTTAGCACCATTTAGATAATACAGATACCTCTAAGCACACAGCCATTTTTTTTCCTCTCCTCTTATCAATTAAACCTAGCTGTGTTCATCCTTCCTAGAGAAGTTCCTTTAAGCAGTAGTCTTTCCTTCTTATTCTAGCTTTATTTTATCTTATTTGATAAGATCAGATGGACTTAACCTGCTGTTTTGTTCTTCAAAGAAAGAAAGAATTGCACTAAGGTCCTGTAGAAAGTATCTTTCTCTTCCAAATAAATTCCAATCACAGATCTGCAATCTCAGAGAGAACTTATGTAATCTGCAGTAAAAACTTAAAAGTAACGCAGCAGGGTTTTCCCTTGAGTATGGAAAAGTACTGCTTGGCCACGCTTGTTTATAGTTCACTGCATTTCCTTCTATTTGTACACAATTCCTTCTAAATACAGTTACAATCTACGCTGATGTGTTTTTTTTCTTTGCTGCATCTCCTCCTTTATGGGTGGTGATTAGCTTATTTTGTTTTCCTGCTTATTTTATTTATTTATATTTTAATATTTCCAATAAAGCCTCAGTTCCTCCACTGGTGACTAGAAACTACCTAGTGATCCTGAGATCCTTGATCTTGAGCATAGCTTGTAGTATTTCCATTTATTTACTTCCAAAGTATCCAAAGTGAAAGTGTATTTCTTAAAGCTTTTTTCAGCCTTCAAAGACACTGTTACTTCTGGCAGCCAAAAATCCTCTGGTGGCTGAGCTGCTCCATTCACTGCCATGAGGGTTTACGAAAATTCTGGGGAAAAAAACCCTCAGCCTACTTCCCTCTTGCTTAGCTACATTAACTGTTCTAAGCTAACAATTAACAGTCAATTTACTGTCAGCATTACTTTGCTATGGCTCTGTAGCACACCAAAAAGTGGTGAAGTTCAATCCTACTTTTATACAGCAAATTGTCAGGCATGCTATCATACTAATGTTTTTCAGCTGCTTTGGAAATAGTCATATATGCATTGATTCAGTCCCTTCTAGGTGAGAGAGAGAAAAAAAAAACAAAAAACAAAAAAACTTGTTCTCTGAAATAAAGTGGATAGAACATACCACACATGTAAAATTGCAAAAAGAAATATGTAAGGCTCACATGTAACTTTTTAATACCTATAAAAGGTATTGTATCTTAAGGATTTGGAATGAAATAAAACCACATTTTCACCCAGCTCCAACACAGTTTTGAGAGCCTTTATTTCTGTATCCAGTAGGCCATTAATCATGGAACGGAAGGCTTTGCCTAAAGATTTGTGTTCCAGTTAGAAATTTCTACGCAGTAAATGCTTCTTTCAACTTCTAAGTGAAGAAATGGCTTGGGCATAGTATTATCAAAAGGCATAGAAATCATTTATGAAGAATATGGAAGAAACAGGGGAATACATCTTGGAATTTTACTTCTTATCTAAGTAACTTTAGCTTAATGTAGAGATTTTGGGTCCTGTGTGAGCAAAGAGGAACTGAGAAATGGAAATTCACCCTTCATTTCTGTCAGGAAATATTCCGACTTAGTAGACTCATAAATTATAAAGACATGGAAGCAGTGTTTTCAAAGACCTCTTTATGCACTGCATTTTTATGCTCAGCTGAAGACTGAGCATGGTAAAGTCAGTGTGACACTTGTCAGAAATGGCATTTGTCAGGAGTAGAGACCTTTATCTTCTTCCTGCCTAATACAAGCTCTCTGCTTAGGTTAGAGAATTATGCTCCCCTTACTAACCCAATAATATTTAACTTATTTCATATAAGACCAGCATCTGAAAGGGCCACATCCTAGAAGACTGAGTCCTGTGACAGTGATAGTTCTTTTCTGAAGTATGAGGGGAATGAAGGATAAAATTCCTTCCAGTATATCCCATAGCTGAAATGAGTTCTGTAAGCAGTGATGTCCTGAATATACATTTGCCACTCGTGTTTTGTGAGGAGAAAAAATGGCGGAGGCATCTGATTCCAGGTGAATTCTCATCACTATGTATCCTATTAGTACAGTTAACTCACTAAGACCCAAGGCAAAATAGGATATTTAAATATCTGAAAGCAGGATTTTTCAGGCACTTTTCTGCCAATGAACTGAAACACGTAGTTAGGTCAGAGTCAGATTAATAAAAACTGGGAAGAGTGAACATGATTGTGGTAGTGTGGGCTGGAACTGGTCCTGCAGTCACCGTGGAAAATTCCTACCACCAAAGTAGTCCCTTTCTATGGCCCAGTGCTCACAGGTCATTATTCCTTTACTGACAGCACAGTGTTCATTTTTCTGGAGAGTTTTGATGTAGGAGTGGTGATAATGAAAGAAATAACTCAAAGTTAGAAATTTAAATATGGGTTCTCAACTGTTTCTCAAAGTATTGTAATGGGGGTAATAGATAAAGAGTGGGGGAGAAGTTGGTAGGAATTTCTAACTTTAGAATGAAATATGTGAAACAAATTATTTTTTTTTATCAAGAGATGAGGTTCTGAGGTACTATTTAAAGACTAGCTCCTGTACTCTTACATTGTAAGTCCAATTAATTCCCATAAAACTTACATACCAGTAGAAGTATATCACACTGTTTCTTAGCTAATGATGGGGGCTTCATTTCAATATGGCAGTTTGTCACTGAGATCCCTTTCCAATAGCAACAAACAAATAAAACAGGGCTGTGCACGTCCATTGTCTTCAGCATGTTCAAAATGTCTTCAAACTCATTGCCATGGCAGCACAATGAAGTTACCTGTTTACATATACATCAAAGGAGAGCAAAGAACGTTAACTTTCTGAAGAAACAGAAAGAGCATAGATGATAGCTGAAGGTTTGGAGAACACTGCATCATGTAATATCTCATTCAGGAAATCTTCTGAATTATTGATAACCTTTTCCTTTTTTATTTCATTTTATGGGGTGCTTACCATGTTTGTGTTAGCCAGCCACAGTCTTCTGAAGTTATCTGCATTAAATTATAGATGGCTGCTAACTGTCACACTAGTTCAAAGCACAATGCTATTCCTTACCCTTTCTTCTGAGATCATCAGCAGGCAATGTAGAGTGATTAATATATATTCCTGCCTGCTGCAGAGGGGTTGACAACAAAAACTCATATCTATCATCTCCTAAGGAGATATAAAGGCAACAAAGGCCTTTGGTTAATGAGAGGAGCCAAATTCAAATATGTCGTTAGAGGTATTCACATCTGTCTCTTTCATTCAGACCCATGAGGCCTCCTATCTTCCCTTCTTCTTGGAACTTCATACATTTTTACTGAAGATTAACTTCAAAAAGGTCTTGTGCTGTTTCATCCTGATGGATGTACTGTATGTCACAGTGCTTGGCTAGTGCTGTCTGTCTGTTATGGGGCTCAAAGTATCCAGAAAATGAAGTCTGAAGGTAGGAAAAGCCAGAAGATGGGATGATTTTGCCCATGTGGACAGAGACTCTGGCATACCACCTGGGACCAGCTGTCCTTTGTGGCAATGCTGAATAGGGTATGCTGAATGCTTCATGATATAGTTCTTTGGAAGCAACAAAATGATGTGCATGCCCTATTTTCATTGCATGCCCTATCTTCATTGCACAGTGCTGTATGTGGCTGGAAGGTACTCCTGCTCTGTGGCAGTGATCAGCTGAGGCTCTGAAGCGTGAGATTCCCCAATTTAGAAGGAATAAATACTTCTTTCTAAGCTCAGGGGACCCACATGAAGGAGACAGAGATTAAGTAAACTCTGCAGAAGTGTCACTGGCTCCTTGAAGTCTCAGTGTTCAGCTAGATGGTTGAATGATTCCTGATGAGCCTGTAGACAATTCAAAGGACTGCTGCAAACCATACTGCAATAAGTGAGCATTCACTTAGTAATTCTAATAATTTCAGTATTCACTGTACAGTAAATACACTGCCAGCAGATGGCAGAAAAGAGAATCTGCTCTACAAGATGATATGATCACTTTTGCATTAATATGTCCTTGCATGTCCTGGAATGGTTCTGGGCTTTATTGCCAACCCTTGCTGAGAGTGGTGCTGGGTGTTCCTTCTCTGTCTTTTCTTTCAGGGCAGCTCCACTCCACTGCAGGCCTACCCACCTGCCCTTCCCAAGCTATGTGCTCATAGCTCCCACAATGAGAAGAGAGAGGATATTACTAAAAAGCGTCTCTTTTTTTGGTATGGGAAAAACTGTAGCCATTGTCTGCACTAATCAGAAACACAAGAAAGACATTGTTCCTTGGGCCTTACCTTTTAAAGTACTTATCTTCTTATATTGTAGCTTTTCCACTCCCTTGTTAACAGAGGAAAATCTCTAGACAATGCAATTCAGATTGTGTGGATCTTCATACAGAAGTGTTGTTGGTAAATGTTCCAAAAGAAGGTGCTGGCAACTTCTTATTACCTCCCTTTTCTTTTCTGTTTTACTTGTTTTTTTCCTCAGATAAGATAGAGATGAAATTCCTTCTTTGATCATCTGAAGCCCAGCTAGAGTTCAGCATCACTTATTTAAGAACTTCTACACGATTTAGCCCACTGGCTGATGGACAAAAGCCTTTGCCTTAGGCTTCCAAACAATCTCTGAAAACTGTGTTCTGCTGGCTCCTAATTACATTACAGCTAATTGCAGTGCCCAGTGCTGCACAGCTGAGGAGAGCTGCCACCTGCTCCCAGGGAAGGTCACTGATCACCAGGCTAGCAGAGGTTAGGTTTTTTTATGCAGACAGAGATTCTGCTGGGGTTAAAAGCAGAAGGAGTACTGCCCTGTGTACTTGTGGCCATGCTCGTGGATAAAAGCCATTGAGATGCTGACAGTCATCGTCACTTCAATTCAGGAGCACATGGGAAAAGGCAGGCAGAGCATGAGCATACAAGGCAGCAATGACAAGGGTTTTCTATTCTGGGAGTGGAGGGGAGTGAAGGTTTTTCTTGGCATTTAGCAGAGTCTTTCAAAGAACAGATTGCCAGTGAAAAGTGTCTATCATTTGCCCACAGACAAAAGGATAGGGGAAGACTAAGCAGCCCCCATCAGCGAAGACAACTAACTCAAATGGAGCAGGGTTTGCACACTTTCCTTGCAAGTAAAAACCAGGAAGAATGAATTAATAAAAACTCTCTTCTAGATAATCTGATTTACAATATTCAGTTGAATAGATCCAACTACAAAGTGCCTCAAACCCATGCAGCAGCACTTGGCATCAAGCTGTGGGTGTGCTATTGTATTTGCTTTTCCTGAAGTCACTGTACCTGAGTCAGCCTGGACCATTTATCTGATACAACTCATTCAGTTTGGAGAGGAAAGAGAGGGTGGCCACAGAGTATTGCTCCATATCACCCAGGTTAGGATGAGCTGTGCTAGGGAAGCAGATAAGCTAAGGAAAGGAACTGAGTATGAGATGGTGCTGGCTGTGGATGACAAGAAGCTCCAACTGCCCTGGACTAAACTGCTTCCAGCACAGCCATTTGCAGTATCAGTGTCACTTGGAATCAAAACCCAAACATCTGAAGAGGAGGAGAGAGGCTTTTCACGTTTTTGTCAAAAGCTAATTAAACACTTTGCTGTATTGCACCCAGTACACCAGTAGCTTGGTACTTAAACTCCGTGCCAGTAATCTTGAGAGAGAGGTTGAAAATCCCATTGTGTTTGAGCTACCAGGAATCCATGTGCAGGAAAGTAAAGCTTTATCTTTACCCTTCTGCTCAGAGAAAGCATATGGAGATCACCTCAAGTCATTCCTTCACAAGCCAGCACTCAAGAATTCATTCCCTGAGTGGTAACTCTAGGGCAATGTTTCTGCTTAAGAAATCATTACTAATCACTGTGCAAGCCCCTGGGAAAACCACATGGTTGAAGTTGACAGAGAAAAACTGGATGGTAAATTGCAAAAGTTCTCCAGGGAGCTAAGCAGCTTTTCCATCTGAGCAGCCTACCATAATGGGCCCTTGTTTTGCTGTTCTTCACTCTCTCATGTGTTTCAGGCTGTTCCCTGGCTGAGATTGAAGACAGAACAATAGCATTCACCCCAAAATTGGAGCGAATGTAGGTGGAGATGGGAGGGAAGCCTGCTGTTCTCTCTGCTGCACTAGCTCTCCTGCTTGCAGCTTGGCAGGGAGTTTGCTAGCAAAGACAAAAAGAGGAAGTCCTGTGCAAAACCAGGCCATCTCCGTGGGCAGAAGGTGGCTTACCTATTCAGTTCCTTTCCTGAGCATTGTGATCAATTCAAACGCTTGAAATAAGCTTGGTAAGAAGTTAGCAGCAGTGTGCAGGCTTCAGAAGTCTGTTCAAATAAATAAACACTGCAGAGTACCACTGGGAAGCTACTGGCCTGTTTGGGGATCCCAGAGCATTTTAGAAATCTGCTTTAGTTCTCCATACCAAGTACAAATACTGTTGTGCTGAGTCAGACCAATGGTCCGTCTTCGCTTTATGCTTGACTAAATTCCCTGTTGAGTGTGATCATATTTTACATGAGTACCATGAGATACAGAAGTAGGAGAGGAACATAAATCAAACTCTCCTCCTTTTGCTTGCTGCTGCATCTTCTACTCTCTGTTCAGTCTACCGGAAAATACAGCCCCAAGTTCTCCCTTTCCCCGGAGACCTTCTGGCTGATTATTACTATTATTACTATTATTACTATTAGTGAAGCAATTTGACTGTGCTTTTCTCCTCTTTGCTGCTTTTTATCGAAGGTGACCAGTGTTAACAATTGAAGCAATCATTTATATTACTACTTATCATCCAGATGGTTCAAGGCAGCAGTGTAAAACACAACAGCAAAACTATTAAAAGCAAATTAGCTCCTTGCTAGTTTTAACAGGGAAAGACTTTCTCTGATGCCACAAGTAGCAGGACCTCGAACTTTGGAAGGTAACAGAGATGGTGAACCTTTCCATGCCCATGTGAAAGAAGCAGTTTCAGTATAGGCAGTTGTCCCTCTGGCAGCTTCATAACAGATTGTACAGGTAAATAGGACCAGACTTAGAAAATGAGGGTGAGAGGACTGCTACAGAGCAAGAAGACTATGTATATATGTTTACAAACTGGTTGGTACTAAGGAGAACAATTTTGACCCTGAAAATCTGCACTCTGCTTGGCTTGCAAAGCTGTCCACACAGAATGTGCAGCTATATTTTTTCCTTGTTTTTGCTACACGTGCTACAAAGAGCGAGCTGCAGAATGAAGAAAGTGCAGTGCTACACGTCTGCAGATTATGTGCATAGACAAACTCAGGCAGGTCTAAGCTTGCATGCATCTTGCACAAGTCTGCTATGAAGCCATGCTCCCTTATTTCTATGATCTCTGTGATCTATTTTAATACACATGTATGTATTTATCCTCTAGCCAAAACTCTATCAAGGTTAGATACAACTTTGTTTCTCAGGAAATGAAACGAATGATTAAAGGAGATATACGTGCTACTCTGTGGAAATTGCCTTGCCTATGGAAGCTCTCTCTGCTTGTGAGCTCATCTGAAACCAGTTATATAAAAAACATAAAATGCACTTGAAATTTCAACCTCTTATAATTGGACATCACCTTATCTTTAGAGACACCTAAAGCTAAATGTCCTGATTAGGACCACTGCCTGAGGCCTTGTACCCAGCCAGGCTGGCTCAGTGGCCCTTTGATGGCTGTGGTGAAGCTTTGCATCAGACAGCTTCTCCATGTGCTCTCCGAAGCCGGGATGTGTAGTCAGGCCCTTGCTCACAAAGGGAAGTTTGTGGTAGGCACAAGCACACCTTTCCGGCACCACTAGGTTGCTCACACATGCAAATGGAGGCTTGCTGCACTTGCATAGGCTGAGGTCAAGACCTAGACATGCTTCCTCCACAGCCCACACACCGCCCATCCTGGCTGCAAGCACATGGCACTGGCACTTCCTCTGGGGCACGCAGGAGAAAACCTTTGCAGACATACCACTTATCTTTAACAGGACTGGCTGCCCTCCTTTCCTCCTCTGCAGAATTGCGCAGGGCTGCCTGCTGGTGCAGAGGAGGAGAGCATAAAGACAAGATTAACTCTTTGTTCTCCTTCTTTCCTTGCTGTTCCCCCCCCCACACCCCCTCACTGTTTGTTTACTCAAAACATAAACATTCAGGGGTTCTTTTGGTAGGGTTTTGTTTTGTTTTGTTTTTGGATGTGTGGTGTGGAGTGAGAAGGGCACGTGGCTATGGGAAATCAGATAGGCCTTTGAGTTGGCTGCGCAGGATGGGCCCTTGCGTGTGGGTTAGTACTGCAGGAAGTGGGTGGGGACAGACATAACTGATAAGGCTGCTGGAGTGTATGCTTGTCTGGTTGTAAAGGTTACATCTGAGAAGATCTTACAGAACAAAAGACTTGAAAAGAGGATGTTGGTGCTCTTGGTTGAACATGTGCATTTTCTGGAATGGATGGTGATTTCATAATCACATTCTGCAGTGATCCCCATATTAGAAATTATAAATCATGAGGAACTGAGCTCCAGCAGTAGGCAGAGAAAAAGTGTGCTGTCTCTGAAACAGTAAATACTGGCATGTTCATGCTTGATCACATTTGGAAAACTGAGGTAATACTATAACTGAGGTAATATTTTCATAGGGCTGATTGCTGAATTGCAGAAACTCCCAACATACTAAATGAGCTCTTGGAAACAAGATGAATATTTGGATATGAAAAGTCACATCAAATTTCATGCATTTCAAAATACTTTAAGGAAAACTGTTAATGTTGGGATTGCTACGTACAGTTTATCTCCACCTTTTTTAAGCAAGTTTTTTTCTCCAATAGAAAATCTCTCCTTCCTTCCTTCCTTCCTTTCTTTCTTTCTTTCTTTCTTTCTTTCTTTCTTTCTTTCTTTCTTTCTTTCTCTCTCTCTCTCTCTCTCTCTCTCTCTCTCTCTTTCTTTCTCTCTTTCTCTCTTTCTCCCTTCCTTCTTTTCCTTTTTTTTTCTTTCTCTCCCTTCCGTCCTTTCTTTCTTTTTCTTTTTTTCTTTTTTTTTTTTCTCTGTATTTTTTCTTTCCTTTCTCTCCTTTTATCTCTCCCCAGCAAAATACAGAAATTCACAGCAATTATTTTGAATAGACTTTTTTTTCAGACTATTCCTGGGAGAGCAAATGTTGCAATTTGTGAGAACTCATGTGACTTCAGTGGAGATAGATTTTGGCTGTTCTGAAAGTTATTAGAAATAGGTACAGATTTATTATAAGAAAAAAAAATAAGAAAGAAAAAGCACTAACACCCTCTCTGGGGAACTGTTGAAATGTAATAAACTCTTGCTTTATTGGCAGAGAGAACCATTATAGAGGAAATATGTGTACTGAACCAAGAGCAAAAAAAGCATATATATTCTACTTGCATATGATGATTACAAACAAGGAAATGTAGTGTGGGGTTGTTTTTACTTTAAGCCAGTTAGGGAAACAAAACAAAACCTTCAATACTTGAAGTCAGCTGCATATCTCCCATGTCTCCCATTTTGTTAGATAACCTGTCCAAAGTAATTTATGGACCTATAGTTCTATAGTTTCAGCTGGACATTTGTAGCCATGATACCGATCTGAGTTTGTACTGGGAAACAAAAAGTTCATAGATTGTAAGAACATAGATTTATGTCACAGTGCTGGAAAAGCAAACAAGCCAATTCAAATCTTCTTATAAAAGCTTGTTCATAATAGATCTGAAGTCTCCTGAAATTACTCTTTATTCTTCATGTTTTGATGTTGAGTCATTCCAATGCAAGGATATTTTTTCCTCTATAATCTAAAAATTTTCTAACTAGGATTTGGTAATTAAAATAAAAATGTACTAAGATCCACAACATTTCTTTGATGTTTCCCAACCCTTGACATTACCTTGGAGAATGTGAAAAATGAGGCATTTCTATCTTTTATTAGACTGCAAAGTCTTGCAGTATTTGTCTCTGCTTTTAATTTCATTTCCCACAGTCAAGGTTCCTTCATATGGGGAGTGGTGGGAAATGAGGCAGACAACAGGCCTTCCACTTTGCACTCAAACCTTAAGAGGTTAATAAAGCAAGCAAGAAGCAGGAAGCTAGGAACCCATTGGGATCCTATAGCTCACTTCTATGGAATCAAGTTTAATTTACATTGTCATTTCTTGCATTCACCTGAGAATTTTTTAGCGAAAGGTTCAGACTCATTCTTCTGTGGTATGGTGAATTAATGGAGCAAATTGAAGATGAAGTTTATCCATCTTCGGTCTTAACTATGGAGCATCAAATATTGTTTCTTAAAAGCGCATACAAACTGCCAGTACCCTGAAACCAAAGCAAAGGAGAATTTGCATTGAAGGCAGAGTAAAAACAAGTGTCTAGCCACTGCAGTGGTTACACTAAGGGAGAGGAAGGGTTAAGCCATGCTAGGCTTCCCTGTAAGGTTTCTTGAGGAGAAGATAACATTCTAGGCAAGATGGTCCCCCAATGTACTTAACTTACTGAAGCCCAGTTACCATCACTTTTTACCACGAAGCCCAGAAGTCTGTTTCCCCAGAGTGGAAGACAATATCCCAACAGCCTTTGTCATTCCAGAGCCAAATTGACAGAATTCTTATTTAAGAGATCTCAGAATTAGGAAAAGATTTATTAAAAAAAATACAGAAGTAGGCCAAGAATAAGAGATTTTGGTATTAATATGATATGTCTAGAGTAATGCTGTTTAGTTAAAAAATGAAACAAAGTGGGGGGAAGAATGGGGGAGGCAGAATCTGGGCATGAAAGAAGGAACAGATTCCTGCGTAGACAGAATTAGATGGATTTCCAGCTGGAAACCAACAATGCGAAGTGCCAGATCTTGCACTTAGTACACCAAGAAGAACAATTATTTGCATTAACCGTGGACATGGCATCTAAAGAATAGATGTCCAGAATATAAATTTGAGTAGATGGATTGATGGGACAGTGATTAGAAAATGTTTTTTTGGTTCTTCTTTGAAAAGGAATTTTTAGCTAATGTTGACCTGTCTTTACTATTCAATAACTTTTGATTTGAAGTATTGCACGTTGCTGTCAAAAATGGATTTAAATTAGAATACGTGCAGAGAAGTATGTATAGGATGATGTGGGAAATCTGATATTTGAAGCAAACCTTGGCTTGTGTAGCCTAAGTAGCCAAGTTAGAATGAGTTGCCACAATTATATTTCAGGGACAAGGAGTCAACATGATGGAAGGATAATAATTGTTTAAAGAAGAAAAAGCATTTAAGTTGTGCTCCCATTGGAAGTGAATCTGATTGATGAGGAAAAAAAATACCTGATGGAAGTTACTGTCTAAAGTCATTTCATTCACACAGAGCTGACCTGAGAGCCATGTGTGTACTTTCAATCTCTTGGTGCATGGGGAATTTGGGATACATCATGGTTTATAATGAAACAACTTAATTGGAGGTCTGTCTCCTTATGATATCCTGTGGCATAATATAGCTGTGATTTTCTTTGGTCTTTACCATGGGTCTTAATTTTCTTCGGGGTATTGGGAAATGGCTGGTGCTGTGTGGTGAAAAATGTAGTAGACTTGCCCTTGATTTTCCTCAAGCAGACTTGTGTGTAGCACATGATTGCCAAAGAGGGCTTCAGTATGGATGTGATTCCTAGTCCCATGCTCTCAAAATATGTCTTACAAACCAGATCTGAGGAGCCCCTGGAGAAGTGGGCAGAAAAATATTGCCTTGATGGAAGTAGCCTACACCCGCTCATTCTTTTTTTCAATATATTTTTCAGACCCAAATAGGGATTGGGCGACCTAACAGGAATAGATACATGGCAGAATAGTTTGCATCTATGTTACAATTACAGTGGAGAAAACTTATGATACTTTTGCAAATTAATATGTGTGTAAAAATGTCCAAAATCAGTCACTGGTATCACTTCCTCCTAGTTTCATCAAATGACAGCATAGCTGACCATGACAATTAATAATGATTTTTACCAAATTCTGATGAAAAAAGTGCTTGAAAGATCATGGTTAAAAAACACACCCAAAAACACTTCCCAAGGCTTTCCTTAATGGTGATTATGGTGATGAAACATGTATTCTTCTTTTGATAATGGTGAAGAAACAGGGAATGTTGGGGAAATTAATTATTTTGTGGAGATACTAATTTGTCATTTCATCTAAGTGGGTAATAAATTCCCAGGAAGTGGGCCATAGTAGTTAAACAACAGTCATATAAAATTTGACTTAAAATGACTTTGGAAAACATAAATCAACATGAGTGACTGTCAGAATATGCTGCCCTTAGGTCGAGTCCAGCTGAACTACATTCTAAAGATTCATTTGAAAAGTCCTGCTATGAGCACGTGTTTGTGGTGTACCTGCAAAGCCACAAATTGGTTATTATGTGTTATTAAATATTTTCCTAAATTTGCAAGCAAGGCACAGCTAGCTTAGGTGTGATGTAAGAGTTATACATAAACATACAGGTTACACTTGTTTAACTCAGCCAACAGGAACTGCACTGTACAGGCACTCCTGCTATGGCCTTGCTAAAACTCTACCTCATGCATGGCTTTTTAGCTGTATCAAAAGTATTGTATTAAATTCATATTTGAGGAGACGGGATAAAAGAGTTTCTATCTTAAGTGGTGAATGTTGCATGACGGTTCTTGAAAACTGACTCTTAAATTTGTGTTGTTTCAATGGGTAAATATATATATTTTTTTCTCTTTTTTTTCTTCCTAGGAAGTTTATTTTGCTTGCTTTTGAAATGAATATTTCTACAGGTAGGATGCAGATTCTTTCTCACTTTTTGGAAAAGTTTGTTCTTTTATGTTGTTTGTACTTTTTTTTTTTTTTTTTCCCCAACAAAGAACTGAAGGTGATATCATAATGCTCCTTACAGAAGGTCCTTTCCTTACCAGTTTTTATGTAATGGTGTTAAATAGTCAACAACTCAGAAAAAATTATGTTTTTCACCCCTGCAGTGAAAAAAGGAATGTCAGTGCAGAATGGAGAAGAAAGTTTAATCCCAGCTCAGCTCTGGACCACTGGTGTGCTCACACAAGGTTGATTTAGAAGGGTCTGAGGGAAACAACAGATATATATATATATATATATATATATATATATATATATATATATATATTTGTCTAAACAGGAATCAGAGAAGGAGACAGCCAAAAGCTATCATAAAATGTAAACAAATACCTTATAGAATTTACTTGCTTAGGTCTCAAGTTGCTTTTATTTCTGAGAGCAGGGTCTGTTGTTTCCTTTCCTGAGAAATATGGCATGCAGTTACAGGGAAGGTTAGGCTGTCCAATGCAACTGTTTCACTGGGTAAAGGAAGAGGTTTCTTTTCTTCTTTCTCCACCCACCATTGCATGCTGGCTCTCTGTTATCGTCGTCATGAACTGAGCATAAATGTAGCAACCAAGATTTTTCAAACAAGTCTGGAAGATCAGAGTCTATTTAATGAGCCCTGATAGTTTTTGATCTGGCAAACTACTTCAGATGCATTAAGTCAGTATCAACAAATATGCAGCAAACCAGTAAATACTACACTTTGGAGAGTGGAAAATCTTGTATTTCCAATGTACAGGAGAGAGTGAGAATTCACTGTTTTTAAAATATTTGCCATAAGTCGGTAACATTCAAAATTAAGTGCGATTTTTTTAACCTCTTTAGATACTGACTTTTTACTGGATAAATATATGGTGAGAACATGCTGCCTTTTTCCAAATCACAAGTTTTCTGTCACAAAATTCAGTGGTAAATCCTTTCAGAGCTGACTTCTTCATCTGCATTGGAAAAAGAAAATGAAAATTCTTGCTCACTGTACACTGGAAATATAGTGTGATGTAGTTTCCACTCTCCAAAATGCAGTACTTACTGGGTTGACTGCATATTTGTGCCCTTATGTGTCTTAAAATGTACACATCTTACAATTTATTTGCGTGTGATTAGATGCGTGTTTATTTAACATGCTTTCATTTGATGTTGCTCACACGTGTGGTCAGCAGTTTTCAACTCAGAGCTGTAGTGGAGAAGGAGCATCTGACTAAAGCTAAAAATATGAACAAAAAGTGGACTGAAACTCTGTCAGAAATGTAGAAAGCATAAAGATAAATGTTGGTGTGGTAGTCCTGAATATTGGCTGGCAGGCAACAGCAACTTTAATGGAACATTGATGTAAGGGAAAGTTATGATGTTTCTTGCCTGATTTTTCTTTTCTCCAAGCCAGAAGCAGCAGATGAAAAATGAAGTTTCTCCACTGTATTAATCACTGATCTTCGTGCATAGTGGAGACATTTTAAAAGACTGTTTCAGCTGTAATCCTAAACCAACAGGTTTTTTTGTTGTTATTCTTTTTTGTTGATAAAAACAGTCCTAGAGTTAGGCAAAATTAACAAGTATGTACTTGAAGACTCCTTTTTGATTTAATTTGTTTCTGGAAAGAATTTTGTTTGGTAAAAGCTGTCAGATCAGAAACAAGCAGTGTTCTATGGTGATAGCTAGCTCCTTGACAGATTCTTGAACTGCATTCTCCATATTTCAGCAGCAACAGTCTGACCATTGTTAGCCCCTTACTGACCCATTTTTCTGCAGTCCTTTAATAGAGTGTCAGGTGTCAAATGGATGAAATAGTTTGATAATAAACACTACAGTGATGCATAGATTGTTCCTAAATTTTCCCAATCTATGAACCAAGAACTCATATTTGCAAACTATGGCCATTTCTAAAAACAAGCAGTGCTAATTCTTCTGCTTTTGTACAGGAAGGGAAAAAAGAAAATGCATCTTTAAACCCTTTTTATAATGTCTGCTTCCATGTGGCAGCATTCTTTTGCTATGACCACTTATTCCAATATGCTATCTGTTTTCTTCAGATCAACACAATCTGCAGCATTAGCAATAAAATTTGCAGCAATGGCAGGAAAACAAGCGAGGTGAGATTTCAAGTCAGGACAAACCTGAGCCATGTATTTTGTAGCACAGAAGTGATTGCAAATATCCTCTGGTGCTGAACTTATTTGAACCACCATTTTTCTTTGTGCTATTTTTACACTGAGTCTTCTCTGTGTTTTGCTTTTCAATTAAGGCATCTGACACTTCTTCTAGATGTCACCTTTCATGTCTTGTGGAGACATCCCTGGTCAAACCTTGTCAAAACACTATTTCAGCAGTCTGTGGTATTGATGCTTAAACCATTGCTGTTCTGCTTGGCAAGCTGTCACAGTTCAGCCTGGTTTCCGTGACAGTGATACCATGACACAAGCACTGGGAAATCTTAATTTGAAAGGTTTGCCTTCATTTTGAATGCATGCAAGTATTCCTGCAGGGGCAAACCTGCAGAGAATTTGGATATATGGTCAACAAATTCAGATATATATATATATATATATGTCCTATCTTTATGCAGTGATGCTGAAACCTCAGAGGTTCCCCATCTACACATTAAAAAATAAATACACACAATGTGAATGAACAGTATTCTTGTGAGTAATGTTGTTGTATGAGTCCTGCTGCCTTTGTTTGAAGGATTTAACTCTGTAACAATTGGAAAGAAATGAAGAAAAGGGGGCAACATTCTGAGATATCTATATCTATCAGAGAAGAAGATTTTACTCATGTTCATAGAATCATAGAATCACTCAGGTTGGAAAAGACCTTAATGATCATCAAGTCCAACCATGACCTAACCATACTACCCTAGCAACCCTCCACTAAATCATCCCTGAGCACCACAGATTACATGTTGAGATAACTTTTGAAATCTAATACATTCCTTATTATTGTTTACAATACTTTCTAAATACCTTCCTCTAATTTGTAACTTGCTACTTAGGTCTGTAATGTGCTTGTAAGATATTTTTAATTTATCCTCATGAGTGGAACTGTGTTCTAAAATGTCAGCAATATTTAGAAACACCAGCTGACCAAGGCTATTTTGTATTGACAAAGTGTATTTGCTTTTTTAATAAGATGGAGACTGATTTATTGTTGGAAAATACATGTGGTGCTGGAAATGGGAAAGCAAATATGTAAAAGAAAGTCTTTCAGAAGTACTTTTTGATCAATACATTGCTGAACAGAGATATTTTTTTTTTGCATGATTGCAAATTTTAAATGTAAGCATATGTTCTAAATGTCTTGAGGAATTAGATACTGCAGCAACTTTTTCCAGCTATCCAGAACATAAAAATATGCTTACCTATATCATGCATTCATCTGTCCTTACTGTGTCAGACAGCAACTCCTATAGGTGTAGTGAAATGCCTGATGATAAATGCTTTCTTACAGAAAATTCTGCAAGTGGAATAGCCATCTCCACAAACTTATTTGCAAATTATCTTTGTTTCTGTGCTTTTAACAAATAGGTAGATTTAACTACAGAATCAATTCCCATGCCTCTTTCTACTCCCAGTGGTCACATTCAAAGTTTTCCAGCAGGAGCCACATGATTTTGTCTTCCCAGCTTGCAGTACTGGGGCACCAGACAGAACTTTAATAAATGTGTGATTAAATTCACGATTTAAGCATCATTTAATTGGCTGGGAGCTTATATGCTGAAATCCTCCTTAATGCCATTTGATTGGAGAAGTATGCTAGGTAAATCAAAACAAACAAACAAAAAAAAAATGTCAAAGGTGTCTCATCATTTCAAATCATAGTTCCCTCAGGATCATATAAATGAGTTAATACACTTCCAAATGTATTTATTAGCAGTTTATTTTCAGCATGTTCTGCAATGATTAAATTATTTTACTGGCCAACTTTACAATTATGCATTCTCTGTGTATCATCAAATGACATCTTCCTTCACCTAAAATGTTAATAGGTAGGACAGGGCTGATATGTCTGTTTAAATTGGCATGAATGTAAGAAAAATCCCATGCTATATTGGTAGCTTCCTCCACACAACCATTTTGTTTTCTTCAGCACAAACAAACTGTACTAAATTAAAAGATGTGGTATTGTAACATTCAATTTAGGTGATTCATGGAATGGCAGCTCCAAAAACCTGTAATGCCAGTGTAGAATGAAACTGATGTAGAATAAAAATAACTTGAGTTCAGTACTCGGTGAACTCAGCATCAAGTGCTGTAAGCTGTAACTACGCTGCCTTGGCATACAGTGCCTGTGCTTCAACTACAAGTGTTGTATCCATCGCTCAAATTAATGCTGAGTGTTTCATTCAACCTCGCATTTCTCATCATGCACTTCTTGGGACTTGGTCATGCCTCATTTAACTGCTTTGAATAAAGCTGCTTGCTGTCTGTCTGACCTGATAAAAAGGGCTTGCAACCATATCTACTCAGAGCTCGCCTCCAAGCTGCAGTGCAGCTGCTGCTGGAGCTGAGTACAGCTCCCAGGGATGGTGTATGTGGGGTTACCTCAGGGCCTATATGAACCAAGAGGGTCCATGATTAACAATTCCTCGACTGCTTCCCCATCTCTGTTCTTAGAATGCATTGCAGATCTTCTCAAAGAGCAATTTGTTTTATCCATCGCCTCATTTTGCAGTCTTTTTCAGTTCAGTCTTTTCTCCAGGAAGCTTTGGTTCTGGAGTGGCACTATAAGCATCCACTGAAAGGATTCTCTGCTCTACTCAACATAATGTGACACTGACAGAAAGCTTCTGGTTGAGGTAGGCCATACTCAGTGCTGGGAGCTGGTACCTGTTATGAAGAGACCATTTCATGTATCTGTCACAATTGCCTCTATTTTAGGTTTCTATTTAAAAAAAAAAAAAAGCTGAAACAGATGGTGAGAGGGGCAGCCAAATTCCTCCCCAAAACTACACTGCTGTTACAAACACACCACACTGCTGGATTTAATCTGAAAATGAGAGAGAGATAGAAAGAGCATGAGTGTATGAGAGAAACTTTTTTGATGTTAGCTGAATGGTTTGAGTTTGAAAAGTATCTTTTCTGAAAACAGCTGATTTTGTATCATGCCTGCAGACCTTACTTTGCATTGACATTTTATTCATAAATCAAGGTACCTCTTAAAATCATAGAATCACCAAGGTTAGAAAAGATCTCAAAGATCATCCAATCAAACCTTCCACCTACCACCAATATTTCCTCACTAACTCATGTCCCTCAGTGCCAAATCTAAACATGTCTTGAATATCTCCAGGAAATGGAGCAGCCCATTCCAGCGTCTGACCACTCTCTCAGAGAAGACATTTTTCCTAATGTCCAACCTGAACCTCCCTTGGCACAACTTGAGGTCCTCTCATTAAATATTGTTCTTACATTACTTGGTGAATATTTTCCTGCTTTATGTAGGTCTGAAGGCTGTGTGATGCCTCAAATCATTATCATTAATGATTTTTTAAATGAAATTTTACAGTTTGTGTCTGCTATTTAAAATCATGCAGTGGTGGCATATTTGCCCTTGTGGAATGTTTGTCTGGCTTCCATTGCCAGGTTTTCTTGCTTGTACTCATAGACAGCACTGGAATCATGCTGATGATATCCTAAGATGCAAAAATATATAGAAGATAATTGATACATGAAAAAAATTGTAATGAGCTCCCTGATACCCTGGGTTAAAACAAATCTGGATTTCATAAAGTATTTTCTTTCAGGGGCACTGAACACCTGATGAATAACAACAATTTCTGGGCATGTAAACCTTTCATTTTAATTTAAAAAAAGAGAGGAGCTTTCCTGACAAAGGGAACTGTAAAGGCAGTAAGAGAAGATGGATACCACTGGGGCTCTATCCCTTCTTTACATTATTGTCGAAGGAGAACAAAATGAACAACAGAAGTCATGAATCTAAACTTGATGCATGACTAAAGCAGCTGAGTCGTGACTAAAGATGTTATGACATTCTGCATACCAAACTGCCAACATTTAGTGGAAGGCTGAACTGTGTTCCTAACAAATATTAAAAGCACAAATGTACAGTTGCCAAATAAGTCTGGTTTGCAAAGTTCATTCTGTTTTATTCTAGCCTGTTTTGTCCCACTCTGCCCACTCACATCCACAATCATCAGTAATCAGTCTGGTGTCTAGAATGATGACAACTATGCATGACATCTGAGATAACAAAATCTTGATTAAAGGGAAGATTAACATAGTACATTTTTTAATAAAAGTCCCCTATGAGTATAGCCTGTACATGCCTGCATCTGCCAGCTTGAAGGTGATCACTGAGAACCTGGTGGGTGCTGGGAAAGGAATAATTTTGATCTATCTTTAATCTACAAAAAAAGCAGTTTGTCCCTTTAAGAATGCAGAAAAACCCTTTACTGGCTGACACTTCATACCTAGATATAAGCAGGTGTGCTGTGAGGAGCAATACCAAAACTGAGAGTCCAGTATCTTGAAATCATTAAATGTACTTGCCTGAACTCAAAAGGCAGTGAACTGAAAGCTGTGTTTGCTTTTGAGGCAGTTTTTGAGGTAAGGGAAGTTTGGTGCAGCAAAGAGGAGTTTCACCTTCAGTTCTAGATAGAAATTACACACAGTGTTTGTGTTTAGAGAAGATGTACTGGATCCAGGTAATGAGGGACCTGAAAGAAAAATCCATACAAAGGTGATGACTTCATGAATAAATCCTGCTGTGTATTTCAAGGGTATGTTAAATGTAGTCTGTGACAGGCACACTAAACTGCTCATGTGTATTTTCACCACAGAAAACAAAGCACAACCAGTGGCTAGGTGATCCTGTAAAAGCTTTTCTTTCGATGATGGGCCTTTTTATTAAACCTCTTTTCTTTCCCTTTAGTGAAACCTCTATAAATCTACCCTCGGGTCCTGTTTCTTCCTTGATCACAGCACATCCCAAGTCATCTCTGTGACAGAGCTTCCTTACTGGGGAAATTTCAAGGTGCAAATTGTATGTAAATAATTGTAAGTAATTTTGTGAAAATTGTAATTGTAAATAAGCCATGGAGTCTGAGAGTTGTGGAAGTCATGGTCTGTCCTCCTAATGGACACATTCCATATGAAATACGAGATTTATCCTGCATCTTGCCACAAAGTAACAAGCAAATGCAGAAGCATATGAAGTGTTTCCCTGGAGATTTCTTGGGCTAACCAAATGCTACTAGAAGTCAATAATTTAGCCTATTCAAACAAGTCTTCAAAAAGTCTCTACTTGATAGAAATGTAGGTAAATGAGCTAATCAAAACAGAATAGCATTATTTGCTGCAGATGCTTAAACATAGTTCTCTCTCCAAAAGAGAAACTTTTTCCAAAGGTACTGTAGAGAGAGAAAATATTCTCCCTCAGTGATCCCAAGGAACTCATTACAGTAAACACAGTAACATGCATGATATGTGAGGAGAAACACACAGACTGGGCCTAGAACCTCCTAGATAGTGCCAAAGAGCCTTGAAATCAGGGCCTCAAATTCTTTCGGATGGATAAATATTAATTGCCATCACCCTCACTTTTGGAGTCCATGATGACTGAAATCTAATTGGATGTATCTGGCACATCTGTAATGTCCCATGATGCTGTGAAATATAGTCTCTCAAAATCTTGCACTGACATGCTCTAGCCACTTTTCAATGGTTTAGGGTTAGGATGAGCCGCCACATAGCATGTCTATGTGAAGAAATGTAAGAGATATTAGGTGAAACAATCTTTGATAAAAAAACAGGGCTTTAGAGAGGAAGCTGCTAACATCTGACTCACTCTCTCCTGCAGCATGTAGGTGGCTTTTGGATCTCAATCAAAGAGTGACCCATCTTGATGATGTTCAAAATGCAAGCTGCCATTGAATCACAGCCACAGCACTACAGTACTGTTTGATGCTGGGTCTTGGGGCAATGAATGTGGAATAACAGAAGTGGTATCTGGTAGCTAAATGTACCTACTCTATGTCACCTAGTTTTTAATACTTTTGCATTACTTTTGCACACTGAAAATAAAAGATGGCATTTAATTGCTGGTAGAACTGGGATGATTGTGGCAGAGTTGGACTGAAAAGACAACAGTCTCAGAGATGTGATTTACTGGCTGCAAAATCAAGTAGCAGAAAGATCAGAATTGAAGAATGCAAATGGAAGCTTTCCCTGCTCATCGCTAAAATTTAAAAGCATAACAATAAGTAACATGGTTGTCATGGTGACTGAGTGTTTGTTTATGGTAAAATGCATCAGGCAAAGCTGGAATGTTTTTAATTTAAAGCTCAGATGACAGGGAATTGAGTATTGTAAGGAAGAACAGGAATATATTCTTGGTAGATATAATGCAAGTAATTATTTTTCCTATGAAAATTCCTTTCACAACTCACTTTTTCCTGCCTCTTTCTTCATTTTAATTCTGAATATGTTTGTCTTTTGATAATGGAGGGAGCCATCAAGTTAGGTTTGAGGAAGGTGAAAATGAGCACCACTCATAAGCAGGCTCTTGGTAGTAAACAGACATTATGGCTTCTTAAAACAATCTTTTTTAAAAAAGAGTAATCCTTAGATCTGATTGCTGCACTATACATTGTGCTGGAACTTGCAAATACATGAGAAGTCAGTCAGGTAGTATGCTGCATAGAATTAGTTTAGCATTTTTTCTCCTGAAAAAATGTCAGGTGTCAATTGTCTCAATTGGCACCTGATCAACTCAACAGTCTGGGCCCCATATTCTAAAATACAATTTTATTTGCCTAAAAATAGCACACATAAAAAAACCCCAAAACATTAAACCTCCAATACCAACATAAGAAAACTTAATAAAATATTCAATTTGCTGCTATTTAAACTGATGGGAAAATCCTGTTAAGATTAGAAATGTCCAATGGGTTGTAAGATATTTTGTTATATGATAATAAATTAGTTTTGTGTAAATTACTCTTGCTGTAATAGAGCCTACATTTGCAAGCATTTCTTTCAAACCATTCGGAAATAGCTCTCCATCTTGAACCAGTGACTTCAGTGCCTCAGGGCTACACTGAAGACTAATGAACAACAGCATCCAGACAGTATTTCATGTCAATAGCAAAATATCCAATGAACTTTCACAGGAGATGTTCAGAAGGTCTGGAGCACAGAACTCAATTGTGTAAGGATTGGAAGAAGGTTTTTAGGAAGCCTGAAAATCATCATACCTTCACTCTCCATCTCTATCTCTTTTTAAGGGTAACAAATGCAGTAAATGGAGGGAGATATCTGATTTGCATGAAATGCCTGCCAGCTTGCAGGGAGCTTTTTGCTGTCACTGATCAGAAGATAATGTTTATTTTGCATTTAATTGTATTTTTGGGAGTATATAATCATGCCTTGTGATTTTAAGTGAACTGGCAAAATTTTAACTAGTAACAATCATTATATTTTAATACTTATAGATTTCATTGAAATGATTGGTAAGATATGTATTAACTTTACTGGGCACAAGACCAGGCTTTAATGGTACGAGACACCACCTGTGAATCTTTTAAAGATATTGCTTTAGTGACACCACCTATGAATCTTTTAAAGATATTGCTTTAGAATGAAAGAGGAAAAGTGTTTAAAGTTCTCTTCTTGTACTAGACAAATGATATGGGTTTATGTAAAATTTGAAAAAATATCAAATGACTTTGTAAAAAAGCTTAACTTAATCAGATTTGCAGATTCTCATGTAGATTACCAAACTAGTAACTACTTTCATGACATTATTACTAAAAAAAAAAGAATTATTATTTGCAAATTGCATAAAAATAAATAGAAGAAATTTGAGAAGTTGCTGCAGTGCACTGGGGTAAGAAACAGTAGTAACTATATCAAAAACACTTGAATGCAGAAGTTTCAACATTTCATAGAGGTTTTTTTGTCTGTTTCGTTTTTAACTCATAAAGTTCTCCACTTTCCTGGATCCCTTTAGACACCTTTTTAGCAGTCCATCGGTTTTCTGAAAGAAGAGATTGGTGAAGCATTTACCATGAAAGTAGCTTTTAGTTGAAATTCCATCTTCATGAAATGAAGTCATGGGTGAAACTCAACAGGTAATGTTATTGCTTGGCCTAAGTTGATTGTTAAATCACTGTTGCTCAAATTATTTTGCTAGTTGTATGTTTTTTTCAACCTCAAACGTATGCCTTTGCGTTTTGAGATGCAAAAATTAGAGCTTATCTGCAAATTGTTTAAATCTGAAATAGCTGGAAAACTGAGATGACTTTTTTGGAGAGAGTCACAGAATTCAGTAGATCCAATACCTAATTCTGGTTCTACTACTAGCTATCCGTAGTACAGGTAGTATAGATCCAGGTAAATATGGACACTTGCTTTCTTCTCCTGGCCTTACACCTGAAGCAGGAAAACTACTTACACTATTGAAAAGATCATTCTTCCATCTTGTATCTAATAGTTCTGAATAATGAGGATATTTGGTTTCCTAAAAGGTGCATTGACATCCCCTCACCTGTCTCACATAGTCCATACAACTTTCTGTTGCACTAGGTAAAAGTTGCTCATACATTCTTCAGATCTTTGATGTTCCTCTTTCATCCTTTATTGTTTCCCCCTCGTTTTCATCGCAAATATTTCAGGCATATTATTCACCTCCCAATCAAGCACGAGTGGTATCATTATGTAAAAAAGCAGTGGTCACACAGACATAATTTTATTTGTATTTGTCTATGATTGAGGCTGTATTATCCTCTGATGGTTCAATTTTATTATACAATTCAGATCTGAAACATGAGTCTGAAAGTTTCCACTGGAGTATGTTAATAGGGTATCCAATGTCCTGTCTGTTTCAAGAAAATTAATGGTAGAAATTTAGCATAATGACAGGGAAAAACCCAGAACATTAAATGTGGTAAGCCTCTTTGCTGATGTCCCTGCCTATTGGTGTAGGACAGAGTCTGCAGTGCAGCTGTGTGCCACCTGCTCAAGTTACAGGGCACAGAGGAGCAGTGGGGAGAGAGGCAAGCTCTGCAATGGCCTATTCTGCTCAGCTGACACTAATGTGTTTTGATGGCGGGGTCACAGGTGAAATTACAGACCTTTTTTTTCCTAATCCAGGGTAAAATAATCTTTCCAGTAACATATGGGTACAACCTTCAGGCTGTCTGGCTTTAACCATGAAGATGAGGATATGCAGAAAGCAGAAAAAGCAATAGCAAAAAAACAGAATTGACTCAAATAAGCACTTGTTTTCTGCTCTACGAAGGATGAATACTGTGCCTCTACTGGATTCCATCTGGATGTCAGGGCACTCCTTAAAATCAATATTTTTATACCAAAGGATCAACCACAAACTAAACCCAGGGAATATTAATTAGCAAATGCTCCTTTGAAGGTAAATTAAGAATGTAGGGTGGAATTTCTACTTGAGATCTTTCTTTTGATAAATTCTGGTCCTTCATTATTTTTTGTTGATGGTTTTCTGCTTCAGACCTAGATTTAAGCGGAATGTAATTAAATGTGAGTGGATGTCTTCTGTCCATTCTTGAGAAAGGCAAATGAGACCTCTAAGAATTGGCAACATATGCTTAGAGTACTATTCTAAACACTTAACAAGGCTTTTATTAGGACCAGACAGGTTTTGTTAACAGTGTTTTTCTTGACAAGTTTTTGTGGTTTTAAGAAATAGTTCTTTTGTTTTTTGTTTGTTTGTTTTTATTCTGAAGAATACTAGTCCAGAATGATGCAGTATTTCTCAGTAATTTCAGAATGTCTCCAATATTTGTAATGCACTCTTTCTGGCAGAATTAATGCTTGTGTGAATTTCATGTTCTTATTTATTTAACTATTATACAGTTTTGAATAATTATTTCATAATATTAAAGGTACAGCACAGGGAGTTTCATTTTTTTGCATGGTGTTTATCTGTACCTAAACAGTCCCATACCATCTGCCAAGATTGCTTTTCCTTGATTATGGATCAGAACAATTGTAGTGATAATGAATAATTCATTTCTGTGATAAAGCAGGGATGAGTCAAAAGACTACAATGCCTAGAAAACAAGCCTCTGATTTCCGGTTCACTGAATCAAATGCAGCTTGAGCCAGAATGGTCCAGAAATCAGAGCCAATTATTTCTTGGGGTGCCATTTAGAAAAAACGTGGTTGAATTGTTGTGGTTATGACAGGACTTTATGGGCAGAATGAGAGAAGAGCCGAAAACCTACAGAACCTTATCTAAGCTGAATAGGACCAAAAACAAGTTAGGACAGATAAAAATATCTGATCAAGTATTATGTATACCATAATATCTTCATTGTTTGTTGTTACCAGTTCCTTAACAGAATATTTTGAGGCATAGCGCAATAACTGACTTCCATTGGCAAAATATATACCAAAATCTCCTGTCCCCCACCTTTCCCTACCTCTCCAACAAATTATGCCATTTTGCTAACTGACAGTAGCATTAGACCTTTTATTAGCCATCTTAGCAGAAAGGTTGTGAAAGTAGTAGGGTAGGAAGCTTTAACTCACCTTTGTAGTGAGTTAAAGCTGCCCTGAGGCTGTTCTTATCCTGGGAGATAGGAAGGCTAGAACACAGAAGTCGAAAAAAAGCCTTTATCCTGAGCTCTTCACACCTTCTGGAGCTGCAGAAAGAGAAGAGTTTTGAATGAGGCTGGCTGGAGTTGCAGTGTCACTGCAAAGGGAAAGCCCTGGGCTAAGCTGACACCTGCCTCAGAGGGAAGAGTTGCTTGATATGGTTCTAATTCATGCATCGGATGTTGTGCTGCCTTTATCTCCTTCATTATTATTTTTCTTTAATAAAACACTGTTAAGCCACCTGACTTGCTTGTTAAAAAGAAAGTCAAAGCAGAAAATGAGTTTTGTTTTCCCTGGGTTTCTAAGCAGATGCTCCAGCTGGCATTTTGTTAAAGATCCGTTTAAAGCATTGTTGCTGTCAATCAGTAGTTGGCAGAATGCTTGCAATAAAAACATTAAACATTGAGCTCCATGGCAGTAACACGATGCATAAAGAAAAGAACTGCTCCAAGGGGCCATGGAAAAATGTCCAGTATTTAAGTGTATCTCCTGGCACAGATAGGAACCAGGCTGGAACTGCATCTGTTTAGGACCATTAGCAAAGCAGTTGAAATTCAAACATAATAAAAGAGGCTTTGGAAAACCATTTCTTGCAAATGTTTATGCAAATAATGACTATTTGTACATTTTATGCATAAGTTCTTCTGCATGTTTCCAATGGTATTGGATGATTAATTAAGTTGGAATGTGCCCCTGTGAGGTATTTTACTCTCATTTTGATCCTGTAGCTAATCCATAAATAAATGAGTGCACAAGGAGCTAAAGTGATCTGTCATTAGGAACACTACAAGTTTACATGGAATAGAATGAAATTCAGGCCTAATGGTCCCAGTTCTCTGTACCACAACTGTTAGCTTCTTGTCCTGTCAGGGACATTAACTAACACACTTAGAGCTTACCAGATGATAGCTAGGTGTATTCATTTTCTTGGCTACCCAAAAAGGAATTTCAGCATGGACAATAATCTGTCTCCTATGAAAAGTATAGGTGGTGATATTCCCCTGAAATTGTTTAAAAACTATAGAAAGATTAATGAGAATTATTATTTATATAATGACTATCAATAAATCAACAGGGAGTATAGAAAGAAGAAACTCAGGGATTTATACTGTATTCCTTTCTTCTTGAATTCTCATTAGTTCCAATGGATTTCAGGTTTTGAATATCTTCAGAAGAGGTGAAATATGATGTGTCTGTTTTGATGTAGCAAACAGGACAAGTTCTTATTCTTTGAAAAAATTAACTTTGAGTAAAACCAAAATCAGATGTCTTCCTGTAATCAAACTCTCTTTTCCCCTTGATTATTGCTGTATATGTAAGGAAATTGTCATGTTTTCTATTTTTTGATTTTTGGTTCGAAGCTCTGGTTCACTTAGAGGTGCTTTCCTCATCCTTTTGAATCTTTTTACAGAGGATACTTTGAAACCAGCTCACATCCAATTTGAGCAAATAACTGGTTTTGGTAAAAGAGAAACAGAAAATGCTATCTTTTCAATAAAAAAAAAGTCAATCTTCAAAAGAAGATTTTTTCATACAAAAGAAAGTTTAAAAAATTGGTGATTTCACAGAGAGATAAATGTGCTTTCTCTGTAGTTTCCTTTGTTCCCTCTGCAGTTGTGGAAGGTTTTGTACTTTATCAGCTTACCTGCTGCAGTTTAGGCTTGCTGTCTCTCCAGAACTGCTCTTTGATGGGCAGGTCTGATTCTCTTTGCCCTCTCTTTAGCCTTTACACTCCTGCTGCTTCATGGATTTCAGGAGAGCATTTCTGACTGATGTTCCTATGGAAGGAGAAGTGACTGGAAATGACACTGTGATCTGAAGCCTCAATAGCTCTGCATTGGCACCCTTTGCTTTCTGCTTCATTCTGCAGTTTGGTCCTAATCATGTAGAGCCTACCTTTAGGATCTCAACAATTAGTGGCTAATTTTTGTCTGAGAGGGACAAAGCTTAACTATCTGCATAACTTTGGTTGCAGTGCATGGAGAGTGAGAAATTCTGACGTGCACAGGTTGTGTTCCACTGGCTTTCTTCTTTAAAGGCCAAGATGATAATAATTTTATTTCAAATTTTGATTTTCCACAGTTCCACTTCCAAAATAGTAGCTACTCCTGTACACTTAAGAAAAATTATTGACACTTTAGACATACATAGATGTTTTGCTTCTATAAATGTGAAATGTCTTTGGGGGAGATTGTCAAAAGCTTATACAGGATTTAGAAGCACAAATGAGTGGGCTTTTGAAAAGTCTGTACCTATATTAATTCCTTTCTAACTGTATGATTGATGGTTTTATACAAGGCAGTACTTTTGTTTCAGTTTCTCCATAGCCTGGCAGATTGGCCACTGAGAGAGCTGAGCTGCCAGTCAGCTCAGATGATGCCAAATAAGGTAGACTTAGTTATTGTGTTGGAAACCAAGACCTATCCCATATCTTTCACATTCTAGTATTTTTCCATTTTGCTCACTTAGGTCACCTCATATTTGGAACTAACTTGTCACAGAAAGCTGCTTTTGAAAGTTAAGTTTTAAAGGGGATTTCAGGAATCCAGAATGGAAGAAACAAAAAGAAAAAGGTCAAAATCTACAATTAAGGCATTTTTTGATATGCCATGATACAGGGGATGTTTTTTTTAAAAAAAAGGTGCGCAGAAAAAAAAAAAAAAAAAAAAGCAGTTTATCAATTCACTGCAAAAGCTGGACTTCCAAGTGAATTAATTGAAATTGGACAATATTAGCCAAAAGGGAGAACATAAATTACTAGCTGGAAGGAAATGAAAGGAGAAATGGATGAAAGTGCTGGGGACTAGTCAACAATAGTACAAAGTACAGTAGTACAAGTGCAGAAACAAAAACAATAAACAAAATCTATAGCTGGTCTACAGAGCCAGTATTTGTGGGTAGAGAGAAATAAGACAGAAAAGCTTGCTGCTTTTATTTTGCCAGTGGTTATTCACAGTTGTGCAGAATTCACAGAGAACAAATTCGGAAAGACTCTTCTGATGTCAGTGAAGTTTCTTAATTTTGATAGGCAACATGCAGGCATTAACCACCTGCATTTTCCATTTGTAATAATTTTATTCTGTTGAAGGTGGTGGCCATTTTGTAGTAGATTCAATTGCTGTGTGCTCCAGAACTACATTTATATGTGAGCATGGTACATTTTTTTCACGGAAACTTGACTTCGGTCTTTCTGAGTACTTCTAATCTGATATGATTATGATTTAGATTGCAAAATGCCCTTTTTATAAAGTAACAGGCAGACTTCTCTATAAAGGTAGTTACCTTTATACAGACTGCAGCATTTGAATGGGAGTCTGTAAATCTAACATACCTTCCCATTTTACAAAGAAAAGAAGATCCATACGTGTAAAGGGTATTATGTAGATGTGGAAAGGCTGACCTGACACAGTGCAGGAGATTCTACTAAAGATTTTTTCTCTAATGTGTTTTAAGCACAACATCACATAAAAGAAAAGCTTAACCTATTGTCTGCTTTACAGGTGCCTTAGTAAAACATTTAGCATATGCTTCAAAATCCTTGGCTGTGCAGATTTTCCTTAATCTTGGGTGGATATCCCTTTAATTCACAGCCAGCATTCTTACTGCAGAAACCAGCTCATCTGCATTTTGGACCTCTGACTTCTGCTGCAACTATTCAATCTGTCTTTCTGTTTCTGTACGTGACATTTTCTGCCCTTTCATTCATTCCAAATAGATATTCTCTTTAACCTTGTGGTACCAAAACATTTCATTGTATGTGAAAGTAATGGCACTTGGTAATTGGCAATGCACCAAGTGGTAAAGGGCACCTCCAGTAATTTACTTGAATGCTGTCTGTATGAAAGCTGAAATAATGTGATTCTTCAGCACAGAGGTAAGAGCTTACTAACAGTACCTTCCAAGCCATTAGTGCAAAGACACTGAGAGCAGGCTGCCTCAGCTCTTCGCACTTTCCCTTGTACTGCATCATTTATAATTCTTAATCAACACCTATTGTTACAGAGGATAGTTAGAAAAGGTTTAAAAGGGTTTGCAAGGATGTTTCATAGCTGTTTTCATTGGCTAGGGGGTATGGTAGCATGACTGTAGCTCTAAATTTCCATATTTAATTACAAATAATTAGGAGATTTTAGGATTATTAATTATTTTCTGTCTACATACTTGAAAGTTCAAAATCTTTCATGTGATTAAATTGTAGTTTTACGGTAGACCCTAAATGCTATCCTTATCCACATACAATAGACAGATATCTATTTAAAAAAAAAAAAAAGTGAATATTTGTGTATATGATAGGGTGTGCATGTAGAAGCACCACTCTGGATTAAAAGCAAACTATTGGGTTGTGTGCACAGCTGGGAATTAGAAATTAAAAAGCATGTGATTATTGAAGTGTGTGATTCACCACATAACAATATTAATTTACTATTTCTTCAAAATGAAATGATGAATTAATTCTGTGGAAAATTCTGAGATCTTTAGATTTTTGTTCCATGCAAAGCACAATAGCTGACGCAGTTGTCAGCTGCTGTTATTTTCTTCTGTTGAAATAAAAATGTAAAGATTCATTTAGACCAATGATTAAATCAGTCCTGTTCACCCTTATAGGCATTACTATCTAACCATTATCAAATCTGCTGCTAGGTTTATGTTTTTGAGGAAGTTACAGGTCAGAAATACCTGCCTAAACCAAAGCACAAGGGAGTAAGGAGAGAGGCACAGGTAAGTGAAATGAATTGCATAATGATCTGGCTGAAAAGCCCCACTAGAAATAGAAGAGCATCCTATATATATGTTTTGATATGTGGCACTTATTTTGTTGACTGTTTCTCATTCAGAACAATTCTTCCTCATTTTCATGTCATTTTACAATGCTGATAGGCTTCTTAAGTGACAAGAATTGCATCAGCCTGTAGGTTCGGCAGTAGTTCAGCTAAACAGATAGACATTTCTTCATTCAGAATGATTTGTTTGGATGGCATGTGGTTTGAGCGCATGTTATTCATATTCAATAATGGTGGAATAGATAAAGAACTGGAAGACACAGACACACCCATGTTTCTTAATAAAGAGCCATTGTGTCATGCTTTTAGAGTCTGAAGTGCCATCCAAGTTAATTAATTATAACAATCTGTTTTCCAATTCCATCCAGGAATTATTCCCTTTTCAGAATAGTCACCTTTGGTCTTGTTTACAGATTTTGCACAGACTTTGCAACAGATCCATAACCATGTCACCATTTCACTGTCTATTCAAAGGAATTAGAAGACAGCTGTGCAGATGGGCAAGTGGACAGCAGCACTGACAGTGAAGGGATGTCACAGTGTCTTTCTCTGTCTCAGGGCAGGTCCACTCTCTGACTCAGATCATATTCCCATGGATATGGGTAAGAAATGAGGTTCCTGGATTATTCTGTTTCTCAGTCTTTCCAGTCCTGAAGTCTTTGTCTATAGGGCATGAGTCTACTTCATGGAAGTAATTACTTAACATTTTTCCACATAGCATTTGGATCCACTCAGGCTGGAGTCTATACAGCAAGTTTCACCCATGCTGCCAGGGTGGCTTTATCCTCAGCTCCCTTTGAATTACATGCTTGCCACTCTGATAATAATTTTCTGACCTCTGAATCACAACATTAAAGCAACTCTGTCTGCTTGGACTCCTTTAATGTTAATATCATCTATATTTAGCTTCTACTATAAACCTAAATAAAGTAAGATACAACAACCACTGACACACTTTTCCATTAGCAGTATAATTAATCCTACAAATACCTAGTATAAAACTTGATTTACTCAAGACAAACTCAACGTATGAATAAACAGGGTCTGGATTTATGTCACATTACACCAAGCTTGAAATTGGCTCTTATATTTTTTTAATGTCCAGCATAGTTAAACTAATGATGGTCTTGCATCAAATGTTAAATGTATATGTGGGTATATGTATATGAAACTAAATTATTTCTATGGAAAGATACTGCACTGTATTTTTCAAGAGTACTGAAGAACTGCAGGTTGAGGGGGTAATTTTCTTTAATTGAAACATGTGAGGTGTCTCATGGCTGTTCACTCAATGAATCCATCATGATAGTGCTGTCTCCAGGGAAACTTGGAAAGTTATTACCTAGAAACTCAATGAAGATCAATTATGTCCTACCACCTGCACACGAGTAATACATTTGAAGATTGGCAACAGCATGAAATGGAAACGATGGCAAAGGAATTTTTTCCTGCTTTAGTATATCAGTCATAGTAAGCAGCTTGTTCTCTCCCTGTCCTATATGATGAATTATGAGGGGAAAGTGCTTTCAGTACCAGGAAAATTTTTGTCTTGCTAGACTGTACCCCTTTGCTGTACGGTGACGGAGTATCTTTACAATACTTTATGCCTGGGTGCCACCAAGAGCAAGTTCAAAGCAAAGAACGTCCTCCAGTGGGACCTGGTGGGGAAGGCTAAACCCCAGAGTCTTTATTGGATGGGCCAGCAAAAAGCTGTTTTGGGTTTGCTTAATCAGCAAATGCTGCTAATTGCCTGCAATGGGGAGATACGGACCCCTGCCTCCCCCTCAGCACCATAAAGGGAGTTTTTAACAGGTTTGAGTAGTATGAACTGCTGCAGAAGTGATTCCTGTAGTGAGTCCTGGATTTAATTATTATTAATGATGATACACTCCTTACAGCAATTATTACAGCTCTTTATTAAATGCACAGCATGCACTTTTTTTGTATCCTGGAATTTTACAGATTCTAATGGATGTTCACTACTAGAAGACTGCATTACAAAAATTTGAATTGTGGTGGTTAATTCTGCTGAACTTATCTCATTTCTGGTTTTTCATATCAATTAGCTACTGTGGCATTGAAAGCAAATATGAGGCTGCAGAAAACAAAGTTTTTAAAGAAAATCTGTTAAAATATGTATTGAAATGAATTTCGTTACTTATGATGACTGATAAATTAATTGGTTATTTGTTCTACCAAAGCCTTAGTGCAGAAGCACAGTTTAGTACTTCTTTTCCAAGCCAACATCAGACCAAGCTGTTTTATATTTGCATCTGAGGATGCCTAAGATTTGACCTAAAAATTCTTATGGAATCTGCATACATATATGGCAGCAGTGCAGAAGGTCTGGCAATGCCCTACCGCTTCTACAGTTATACGGTAGGTGCCTGCAAAATCAAGTGCTCTTGTGAAATGCAACCTGCCTTTGCCACTTTCAGCAGTAAATTATTATATAAAGCACCACGTAAACCCAGAGTAATTGATTATTTTGAACATTTTGAGGTGTTGATTAGAAAATCACATCATCAATGAAGAGATCAACAAAGTTACTGAGGAAACATTCTTCCTCAGTAGAACAAAACCCATTTGCTTTATTCAAGCCATGTATTTGGATATCAGCACATACCCTACTCCTCAATTCCTGTGGAAATGAACAGCCTAAGAGAAACCTTGATAGCCCAAGGGGAAACAGCACCTTTCAGCACTGCCAGACAAATGGAGGCTCAGAGAAGGAGTGTGAGGCCTGGAGACCTTGTGTTTTGATCTTGAGATGCCTCAGCCTTGGATATAATGTATAACAAAAAGCACCATGTAGCTTTAAAAAAGTCTGCTTCTCCTGTTATCTCCTGTTACATACAGTCATAGCTACAGATCACTCACTGCATGCACCCAGAGTCACATTCTTTGTTTTTTTTTCTTCTGGCCATGGTGTTGAGTTACTGAATTTCTCAGTAGAGGTCATAGTAGCAATGTTGGGGGAGCGGCAGGAATGAAACCCCTCCAAGGCACAAGCTGTTCTCCCTTTCATGTGGCACAGAGCATGTAGCATACTCCTGTGCCAGCTGTGGTGAACTGGGGGCAGCTCTAATTCTCACCACAGCTCTGGAAATTCTCTGTTTTTATTTAGGGCAAGCAGCAAGGATTCATGGACTCAAAGGCCCACACAAACCACACTGCTTATCTGCTCTGCAGACCTGTTCACACAGTGTTCTCTGGGAAAAATATTTTTGAAGTGGTGTTGCATCCTTTTAGAGACTTCAAGTGATGGTGCTGCTGTCTAGTGAAATTAGCAATTTTTAAATACCTTTGTCAAAAACAAACCTGGGCTCTTTTGGGTGTGACTGTCAAACTGCAATTTGTCCTGTGATGCTTTTCTGGCTGCTTGTTGTTACACAACTTTTCAATGCCTAAGTGCCCAAGAAAGTGATCAAATCAGTTCTCAGCTTTTTTTTAGGGTAACCAAATACACTGAGTTTCAGAATCCTTATTACACACAGTACAGTTTTTTAGCTTCTCAATACTTTTTGTGAAGTTCTGTGTTTAGACTGCACAGCACAAAGTGTTCTTTTAAAACTTGTCATGAAGATTTTCTTATACCAAATAAGCAGCAGAAAGGTGCTTCTCTTCTATTATGGGCTCATCTGTGCTTCACTACTAATAAATTAAAAGCTCTCTGTTCACTGGTGCATTGCCAAAATATTTTAGCTGTTGAACATCCCATTTCTTTATCCTCTTTCTTGCTCTTCAGACTTGCTCTCTCTAGGAATTTGCCATAGTTAGTGATACTAACAAGGATTTGTATAGTACTTCATGCATTGATTTTCAGACAAAGCCAGAGGAAATGCACTATTTCACAAGTATGCCTTCTTTTGTGTTACTGACAGAGACTTGGACTGTAGTCCTTTTTGCCTGAAAGGTCAGTAATTTAGTAATGTCAGCCAGGTGGATCTTTTCTTATTGACTCATTAATATCAGAAAGGGCAGCTATATCCAGAATGATTATTATGGAATATATGATACCCCCATCTGTTACAATAGGATATCGATAGACCAGGAAGGATGACTCATAATTCTGATGCAATGTCCTATGCATAGTATACATCATGGTGGCAGATGGAAGAAGATGGATCCAAGCAGATGAATCTGGGTGAAGTGAATGTTGCACATATGGAGGTAGAGAGCGGCAGATCACCAGGCCTAATTTCTTGCCAGAAATTCTAGCCTGCCAATTGGCATCTCCACAATCACCAATGATTACCAAAATAATTCAGCTGAGTAGGCAGAATTGCTCACTGCACCACGTACCCTGGCCTTAGTAGTGGCTAAGTAGCTGCACAGGGATAGCCAGGGAATATTTTAGCTCCAGAACAGTTTGCCAGAGTGACAAACTGCATAAACTGCTCAGGTATAAAACATTGACTGTGTCTAGATTTATTTTGGATTGACTGACAGGGCTTCCCAGTGCCAGAAAAAAGTCATTCTGAAGTAAGTGAGGTGATAAGCACATTAGCAGTGGAATGCAGGGCACTATATTTTCTGTAATGATGATAAGTACACAAATCCCAGAATTTGTGTGAAGAGTGCAGCTCTTGGTAATGCTAAAGATTACAGTTAGGTTTGCAATATAGTTTCTTCTATATAGCATAGCAATATTTGATATACTCCAACAAGAAACCTAACCAAATGAAACTTTTGACAATGATGCTCTTTTAGAAAAGAAAATCACACTGATTTTCTATTTAAAATTTGAACTCATCATTACTAATGTCACACATACTATTCATTCTGTGAAATAGAATCTAGTCTGGACCTCTCCAGAGTTTGTAGGAATCTTTCCTTGTAAGTTCAACAGGAGCTGTATTATGCCTTCAGTATACTGATTTTAGGAAATCTGCTCCATGAAAATAAACACCTTTACAAGCTGAGGCAAGATGATGAGTGAAATAAGTGTCTACCAACAACTTTAATCAGTTCTCTAGCATTATTCTAATTCAGTTCAGAAATTACAGTAATATATGAATCTGAGTTTGGGAGGGGAGTATTCTTGATGTACCTTCTGCAGAGGATTTCATGCAAAAGCCAGTTCTGTGTAAGGGTATAAATTTCCATTAAATTCACTTAACTGAGGCTTTCCACTTAGAACTACATTTTCTTGCTCTCCTGTGATCTGCAGGTGGGTATTTGGGTATTCTCAGGATTCATCAACTGTACTTCTGGGGGTTGGCAAATAATACAAATATGTGACTAATTATCTCAATGGTCTTCTTGAGCTCTATGAGGCTATTTCTTCACAATTACATCAACCTGCATAGATGACTTGAGAAAAGAGAGAAATGTATTTGAAATATGCAAAAAATGTATTTGCAGCCAGAGGACATCCAATGTAAGGTAGTGCTGTGGAACAAGGGTATGCCATGATTTAAGATATGTTAAGTTTGACATGGGGCTTGTGCATGTTAACAGCTCTCCCAAACATTCACAAAAGAGCTCACATGCCATGATTTCCTCCATGCAGGCAGTAAGAGTCACCTCTGTGAGGTCTCAGGTCTGTTGCTGGGAGCCCATGAACCTCGGTTCCTGTTATATCATGTTGTCTTGGATTCTGCTCCTTAAAGCTTCTGGATAAGCTACAGCTAATATAGAATTCTGAGTACCTTGCAGGATCTGGGCAAACAGAATTCAGTTGTAGTCTCAGATGCTCAGGCCCACCCGGAATCATCTTACAACAAAAATCAGCTTTGTAAAATAGACTGTGTTTAGTACTTTGCATACTGCTTACAGTAGTATAAGGTTCAAGAGGAGATCTGAAAGCAGAGGGCAAATGCCATGGAATGGCACATGGGTTGTAGACTTGCGTTTTGTAGCTTCCTCCCTCTCCTTTCCCTTGAGGAGGATTTGTATAAGTACATTCCCCATTCCGTACCTTCTTCCCTTTTTGCCTACAGTACAATCCTCATAGCTTGAGGCTGAAAAAATCAGCTAAGAGCCATGTCTATTTTAGGAAATCTAATGATTTACCTATAAACAGAAAGGAGTGTATCTATCTATATATTACTGTTCGTCACAGTAAACCTTGTGCTTCTAATAAAATATTGATTTTTACTCACCCAGTAATTTATGGCCTCAGTTTTCTTGATTGGGCACCCTGCTATTTTTTCACAAGATATAGCGATCACTGGAGACCTGGGGAGTTACATTCTTTTTAGAATACCAGTGAGTTGTGTGTGTTTTTTAGTTCTTCTTTTTTTTTTTTTTATAAGACAGTATAATCATGTACAGCTTTATACATTCTTATTACAGACAGATGAATCCCTGCAAAGCAAGCAAAGCTGCCATACCCAAGGGAATCACAATTTTACATTCATATTTAGCTGAATTAATTTACTGAATTGGTACATGCTATAGTTAAAGGTCGCTATATATAATTTCTCATAGTCACAGCTTTTTATGTGAATTCTCAAGTGCCACTGATAGAAAAATGAAAGCCAGGTTAGAGATAATGGAGTTCTGTGCTGAGATGGCTTTCTTCATTACTCCCTTTGGAAGCATCTTCGTGGTTTAGCACCTTATATAAAATGTCATACATTTCCACAAATGGCTGATAGCAGGAAAGATATGGAATTGTCTCAGGACAAAAACGTTATTTTTAGAGCCCTGTATTGTCTCCTTGGCATCAATTTTCAGTAATACTTGATATTAGCATGACATATGTAACATATATATAATTGGACTCCTTGCTGCATTGTGTCTGTACTCTATTCATATTTAGGCTTTTAGGAAGTTAAATATGTATATGTGGTGACTGATCACAGAACTAAAAAATAGGAAAGAATGTCCTTTAAAATTTCTTTCATCAATTAGAAAATAGACTGTGCTGCTAATTATTGTGTAAGAGGGCATAATTCTCATTAGGTAGGGGTGTCCATGCAATACAGAGTTTATCCTGTCATGGTTTCCTATCATTGAGGAAGAGAAATCAGATACACTTTTTTTTTGCTAAGGTGATTCTTTGCTTTATTTACTTTTTTTTTTTTAAGAGTCTGCATGTAGGTTTCATACTTACATGTTAGAAAAGCAATTTTAACTTCTGAATTAGGTTTTCAATGAATCAGTGCTTTTTTAGCTGCATTTAGCTCATTCATAATTAACGACGGTATCTCTCCACAGCCTGATTCATTCACTTTTTAGAAAAAAAGTTTCATTCAGTAATGCACTTTTAAATACATTTATCTCTACTGTCACAGCAATGATGAATTTACTAAAAATACCTTGTGAATTAGTGGAATAGTGGAGTAGTGGAGGATTTTTAGCCCAGTAACATTATGTTAAACTCAGGACATGGTGCGGGACAGAGAAATTGAAAAGAAGTAGTTTTTGAAGTATCGCAAATCCATCTCATTTTCTGGCATTTTTTTTTTTTTCTGCTTTTCATAGCATAGAGGGAAAAGTATCTCATTTTAAATAGATGTTATTTCTGCCCAACATAGCACCCTGCAGTTATTCATACTGTGCTTATCCCCATATAATTATTAACATCGTGTAAGGGCTCAGCAAGACTCTTCTCATTATCCCTCTCAAATGAGAGCAAAATGAACTACCACTGAGCTACCGAAGAGCTAAAGCACTGTGTGGGAGAGCAGTGTGATGTTTAAAGGGTAATGGTCTGTCCTGCTGGCTCCTTGAGTGTGCATATGACAATTATCCGGTGAGTGTGCACCTGACAATTTTCCACTGAGTGTGCACCAAGCAGAGTGCTAAGTGACACCTAGCATTTGTAAGCCTGAATCTTTCCTGAAATAAAAGTGTGGTCTGAAATGATAGAAAAAGCCAGAGTTTCTCATAGCAGCAGCAGGCTTTATTAGCAAAGGTTAGTTCCATCGCAGATGTCCAGCTCCATTGACCTAGGAGGGTTCATACCAGTTTGCAGAGCTCTGGAGCTTACTTCTTGAGCCTTAGCATACTCCAAAGACATAATAAGATCTGTTCCTGACTGCAGAATTGTAGTCAATTCAAAGTCCAATTTCTATTGATCTCTAATGGATCTGACTTCCTTGAGGGCATGTCTTATGCAGGTAGCATAATCTGTAGCATCCCTGAGTTTCACCTAGGAGGAAACACTGAAGCACAGCCTCAACTCTGACCAAAAGTAGCTCTTGGTAGCTCTTCTGGATGGCAGGACTTTGAGATCTGACCGCTGGATCTCGTCTACTATAAAACGGATGACCAGAGCAACTCCTTAGGAACTCATGATTGCTCTCGTTAAGATAAATGAACATGTAAATCAATAAAATGTGCTCAGCCCCCTTTCCCAAGAATATTTTTATCCAAGAACCAGAGTCTTACTCTGATATATAGTTATTTAGAAATAATATGCCCTCTAAAGGAGATATTTGTAAAGAAATACTATCAGATTAAATAGCTATTTAATCAAATAACTGGAAAGTATTGAAGGTCAAATATCTGTATACATTGTAGACTTCATATGTATAAAATACACTCTTCCAGAATCAGGTTATAATCTCATTTCATTCCACACAAGTGGGCATAATTCTATGGAAGAACCTTTTACATTGAAGTTTTCCTCTTGAAGTTTGTGAATTACTTAGACTAGAATAAAAATAATTAAAGCTAATGCTTTTCATTGGATTATGCTTTATTCATCGTATCAACCAACAAGTACTCATTTATCTATGCAAAATTTAAAGATTTAAAAAGGGAAATGTAATTTAACCTAAAGATCTGAAACCATCTGTAGAATTATGTCTGAGTCTTCAGAGCTGTTCCTGTTGGTTGGTGCGACTCAGAGATCATGCTGCAGTGTGCTCTGGATATCTCCTCTCACAGGCTTCTCAGAAACTATTGCAAATCAAGTTAGTATCATCATCTTGTACCTAACATCTTGTACCTTTTCTAAGGACATCTGGTTTTAGTAATATCTTGAAATTCAACACGAATTTAGATTGTGGTACTTACATACTAAGGTTAAGATGTAAACTTTTTACAAATAATTTAAAATGTTAAAACTACATTTTTAATGTTACTTCAGCTTTGTATAAAGAAGGTATTCACCCATACAGCTAGAAAGAACCAAAATAACCAAATAACAGGAAATGTGAAAAGGGGAAATATAAAGCAGAAAGTTGTCTGCTCTTGCATTAAAGAGGAACCAGATTTTGATTACATCATGTTTATTTTCTCATTGCATGTAGGATTTTGTGGTGATGAGTTTAGGAGATTATTCCAATTCTGACAAAATTCTCTTCAGCCTTGCTTGTAAGTGTAATTTTGGCAAATGTGTCATTTCTTAACTCAGACAAAACATTAACGGCTAGTGAACTTTTTTGTTTGGGTTGCTCACTCCCCTCCAAAAAAAAACCTCCAAACACACACACACACACACACATGAATAAATAAAGAATAAATAAAAGCCCCACAAAAACAAATGAAAAAAAAGCAACAACCCTAAACAAAAACCAGAACAACCAAAACACCAACAAACTTTAAGCTATAATAGTGTATTTCCTAGTGTCAGTTGTTCAGGGTTGTTTAATAATAAAGATGTAAGGAGATAAATAGAGACAATTTTATAAATGTTCCTCTGGAAATATAAGGGAGCAAGGCAAAGAAACATGGAGATATAGAAATATAGCAATATGGCTCGGGGAAATGACAAAAGAAAAGAAGGAAACAGACATCAAGGACTAGCAACATGGGGACAGAAGAGAAAGGAATAACAGCAACCTAATGTATAATATGGGACGGACCTGCAAAACTTAACATTCAATTTCTTTTCTTGTTAAATTTAGAATTTAACTGTATATGATAGGAGCAGCAAAATAAGAGCTAATGGGATACTGCAAGTCATTATTTACAATTTAGTGGCCAGGGTTTATTAGCTTAATTTCTCATTGTAGTTGCAGACATTTGCAATCATCCCAGTGCATCACATTATTGAAATGACATCTTATTCATATGAATCGTCTAGAAAAAATTAAGTACAAAGGAACAAAGCTAATAAATTCTGAGAATTTAAATCATTCCATGCTGCTTCCTGAAACACATAAATCACTTTGAAACAAATACCAAAATTGTTTAAAAGCTAGGTAATTAATGAAATTTTGTCTTTTGGAGTTGAGAAGACTCATAATTGTCACTGAAGTATTGAAAGAGGCTTGTGTAATTGTTCTGTTTGTTCCTCACATATAGAAAGAAGAAAACCATCAATAAGTCAAAGTATAAAGGAATATCAACTAGAGTTATAGGGAAAAGAAAGTACAAGAACTGAACAAAACCATAATGGGTAACAGAACTGGTATTCCAACCAATAGAAGGAAGAGGCTTAATCGTCCTTGTAAGCAGGTGTGATGAGTTTGGAGCACCTGAAAAGCTTTATCATAATGTGAGTTCCTTAGGGAGCAGGTACTGTCCTGGATGTGGAGTTAGCTCTTGCAGAGAATGGAAGAATATTGTGGAAGAACGTGATTCTAGTGCAGCACTTGAAAGGTCTGATCCTGTAGGAATTAGAGGAAAATAATTAATTGTACTTCAGTGAAGTAAGTGTCTGTGAAAAAACATGTAATTTTAACGTGGGTAAAGAATGAATTTGTTTCAGGGGTCCTTCAATATGCTTTAATGTACTTTGAGGTTGACAATAAGTGAGCTGCTGCCCTGGGAGCTTATCTGCTATAAATGGCTGAGGAGAGGAGCTGGGGTACGGGTGAAGTATGAATGTCCAGTGGAATGCGTTATATGCTCTGTTGCATGATACATCAGATGAGGAGTTTTGCAGACATAGAGAAGCCTTTCAGCAGCTCTGACTGAGCATAAGTGAGGCCTTGGAATTGTTGCCAACCCCAGGAGCACAGCACGTGCAAGACGTATGAAGGAGAAGTCTGATGGGTTGAACACAGGAATGTGAGGGGCCTATTGGGCTGCAGACTGGAAGTGCTTGCTTTGTTTAGCAATACAAATGCTTGGTGTCTGTCTATGTATTTTGCAATAAATAGCAGGGAAGGAGATAAAAGTCTTTTTTACTAAAAAAAAAAAAAATATATATATATATAAAAAATATATAAAAATATAAATATATTTATATATAAATATATAAAAAAAAAATATATAAATATATATATATATATAAAAGCAAGCTGTCTGTAAATCTAGGCTTGTGGGAAGCTCATAATGTGCAGGTAAGGTCTTTAGGTTTTCTTTTTGTTTTGGTGTGTTTTTTTTTTTTTTTTTTTTTTTTTTAAAGTTTAACTTCTAGTTCTCAGGTCTGGTGATTCAAAGCCTGGTAGCTTGCAGCATCTCAAGGCTGAATCTGAAAGGACTACAACAGCTCACCCTGTCTTCCTGGAAACTTAGGGGCCAGCTCTGTTTGCATGCTGCCTTTTATTTCTATGTAAGAAACACATCTTAAAATGAGGATTTTTTTTCTTCTTTTCTGTAAGTCCTGACTGAGCAGACCAAAGCCGCCACCTAGTGAGGATAGTCTCCCAGATGTCTCATTTCAGGCTTTCTACTGCAATTACAATTGAGTCAACTATATTTGCGAAGTATTTTGCTACGTTGCTTTGACTGAAGATGCTACGTCATTTGTTCTGTGCAGGAGCAAATTAAGCAGAAATTAATTTGCTGAACAGGAAAATAGGCATTTTATAGAAAGTGTGTACCAAGCATAGGGATAACTATCACCTCTGTACGCAACTACAACTTGATTACTTGAATGTCTTTGCCGTATAGTTACAGGGGTCTTGAGGAAAAGGCTACACTCAGTGTCTGAACTGGGTATCTTATGTTTCCTATGTGGGTTGTGCTTTGAAGAGTCTTTGAAGGGCTCTTGGTCCTCGTTTCTTTGAAAGAAGTGCTAGAAACAGGTAAACTGTGTAATTGGCTGAAATCCACAGAAGTATCTGGAAGTGGTTTCATCTTTAATGTCTTTGTAATCAGTTAAAATGAATGTACAACAATGATAAACCTATACAGACCAAGTTAGCAAATTCTGTAAATGCTTTCAGTTAAATCCACTTCATAGGGTTTTTGAATCCTCGCTTCTGCACTCTATCACTTTCCTCTTATTTCTATTCTGATGCTTTTTTGTGGCTTACTTCCTGTTATTGTACAGAAATAAAAAGAACAAGCTTCAAAAAAAAAAAAATCTTATTTTTATCAAAGAGTCAAGATTTTATTAAAAATAATGACATTTAAAATGTAGTTTACTTAGAATTCGTTTCCTCCACTGCTTCATTTAGGTATATAAGAGTCGTAATTTCAAGACTCTCTTTCTGCAGTGATAAAACACAAGGAAAGGGAAAATATGAGAACATCCAGGTATTCATAGTTGTAACATAGAGTTGTAACTTTTAAATAACCACATGAAAAACTTCTGGTGAACTCATAACTGAAAATAACGGAAACTATTGCCTTTTACTTTCCTTGGTAGAGTTTGAGTTATGGTGATAACTGTTCCTTTGTTTTCAAAGCTGCATGTGCCAGGCCCATCTGAAGTCAATTTTTGAATCTACTAATGATGTAGAAGGGATAAAAATAATAATGAAAAAAAAACTTCAGAGCTGAATTTTTCATTTTCCAAAGGAGTTAATTTTAAACTGCTAAATGCTACTGCCTAAATTTATTTCCTGCTTTCCTCAGTAATAAGTCTTCCAAGTGTGAATGTTAGACTTACTGAAGAAATGTGTTACTCAAACAGAACGTTACAGGGGAATTAACAACAGCTGTAAATTTCAGTGCAGCTCTAAACACTGACTCACCAGGAATTCCTTGAGAATATATACGCTGCAGTATTTTACTAGTTTTATGTTCCTGTAGAGATATGTAGACTGGACTGTGACAGTGCATTGTGCACTGATAGCCATGCAGACAGGTAAGGAAGACTGGCACTATTCTTGTTAAAATAGGTGAGTAGGAAATTGCTGTATTTCACATGTCCGGCACTAATGCTGTAAAAAATGTGAGTGTAAAAGCAATATTGTTTTCCTGTACAACATCGTGGTGTGAAACAGTTACTTTGGTTATACTTCTGTGCAATGTACAGAATCTGTTGGTTACTGAGTGTTCAGATGGGCATGTGTACACGCACACTGCATGCCAGGAAGTTTGGGTCATTTCTGCCTTCATGGGATTACTATCAATGTATCAGTATTCATATTTAGTTTGACCTTTTGTGTATTCTAAGAGGGAGTAGAAACCTTAGTTTGCTGGCTGTTACTTAGTGCATTGCAGTCCCTTAAGATGAGTAAGGCATACAGGTGAAGCCATGTTTATTCTCTCTTCAAAATTAATCTTATAAATTGATACTTGGAATAATTGGATTTTCTCTTGCCCTCCAAGTGGTTTTTTTGCTGTTGTGTTGTTTTTTGTTGTTTTTTTTTTTTTTTTAAACTGTCCTTCTCCTTAAAGAGTTCTTGGGTCTACTAAGGTGAAAGCTATCTCAAAAGATGAGTGGCTGTAAACCAACCTGCTTCCTGAGGCCCTAGAGATATCGTATGTGAGAGCTCTGTGAAGCATAGTGTAGAAGGTACAGTGAGGTGTCAAGGGAAAAAGAGGAAAATTGAAAAAGGGTTGTGTCCCCATGGCTTTGGGACATGTTGATTGCACCTCTCCTGTAGACTGCGACTTTCTGGATTTAGTACTAGCCTTGATGTCTGCAGTGGCAGATGAAGAAAACTGAAGGGATGATTCTTCTAATAGCTTAATATATCTCTGGATTAGGGCTGAAATCAAGGCACAAATAATTGTGGTAAAATGCTAGAAGTTTGAAATATTTCTAGGTGTCATTCTTCATGTGGGACAAGAAAAATAGTCGTTACTTCACATATCTGTTGTTAAAGGGGAGGAAACTTCTAAATTGTGAGAAACAAAAGGTAAGGTCGTGGTTTCACAAGTCAAAGCTTCAGCTGAAATTGAATATAGCACATTTGAGGATATTACCAGGAGCTCTTGGAAAAAGACAATAAGTGATTGCTTATGATGAATGATCCTCAGTATCTCATCTAAAGGACAGTGTACCACATCTAGGTATCTAAAGATCCACAGTAAAAACTTTGAGGTTCACTGACTTTTGTGACAGACGTAAAACTAAATGTTATGTTTATATGTGTAATTATATGTTACCAGACACCAGTTCAGTATCTGACTGCAGTTCAACGAAATCTGTCACCACCTTAGTTTTTCATCTAGCAACAGATTTTGTGTTCACTAGGGAAGAAGAACAAGAAAAGAAAAAGAATCTGTTGTCCCTGATATTGAACCTTTAACCAAGTTGTTGTTGCTATAGCAATAATATTTCTAAAAATACTAAATTTAAAGTAACAGCTTGTAAGAGATTTTTTTTTTTTTCTTGAGGTCTCTCACACTCCACCTAAAGAGGCTGGATAGCTGTATTTTCTGTCAACAAAATACTCAATTAAAAAAAAAAAAAAAAGTGGGGTGACCTATTTTTCCTTTAGGCTAGCATTATATCAGTAAAACAGACATTGTAGTGCAGCTGTAGAAAAACGTAGAAACATTTAGAAGATGCACAAGAACTCCTTATTGGTATCACTATTCCCCACCCTCTATCAGTACTAGGCCATGGCTTTTCACATGTGGTACAGGGCAGCGGGTGAAACTGGGCAGGATTAGGCTGCAGTTTCACAGGGCTCTGGAACTACAGGTGACTGATGTCTCATGGAAGGAAAACCCTGGACATCTTCAGTGGGTGCAGCAGTCACTCCAGTCTCCTGATATGTGCAGAACCACACTTCAGTTCCCTTTCTTAAGTGCTGGTACCAAGCTCTGTAACACTTACACTCCTTTATCCTCTCTATTCTGAGTGGAGACTGGGAGCAAATGAAGGAGATGGTGCTTTGCTATGTTAGAAACTGGAGAACTAGACCAGTGACAACACTGATGTTGGTAAGCAATGTGAATAGTGGCATGTAGCTAAACTATGGCACTGTACTCCTCTCCTTACTGGCATAAAAGAGTAACAGTCTCAGAAACTTGTCATTGGAGTAGTTAGAATCATTTTTAAATGTCATTCTCTGTGAGTGGAAACAGGAACTGGAATATAGCTGAAATTCAAGCTTCTCTTTCTCAGTTGCTCTGAAGTCAGATGTGTTAGAGACTTAGAAAAAAAAAGTGAGAGTGTCTGTTAGTCCCTGTTAGTCCACAGCTGTGTGAGTCAGGACTGATGTTAAGATGTGTTGTTGGATCAGAAAAAAAACAATGATCTGCATCTTGAATGTCATGAGACAGCTTGTGGCTAGGATTCTAGGAAACACAGCTCAAATGAAGACTGAAATTGCACCAGCAAAGTCACTACAATTCTCTGAAGAACTCCTAACTTAAGAAGTTGCATTATATTTTTGGACTATTGGAAGGTAGATTCTGCTTGAAGTATATTATTGATATATAAATCTCTGCTGTTATTGTGCTGAACACAGTATTGTTTAGCACTGACATTTCATACACTAGTTATTAAATAAGTTACCATCATAATCCTTTAATTATCCATATCCTTATTGAATATCTTGAGAAGAGAGACAGTTACTAGTGTCTCCTCAAAGTCATACATTAGTGATTTTAGGACTTGTCTGTTAGGGAAAAAAATGGAATTTGAATTCATTTATTTCTTCTTGCCATTAAATAGATCTTCGGAATTTATAAATTCTTTGGTGTAAGAAATGTCCTTGCTTTTGAAGGAGTTTCTGTGAACTTGTGTCTGATTGTTTTACTGCAGAGCTACTAGGAGTTTTATACAAAATATTCAGTAATAATAGTACATGGATTGAAGCCTTCATGAAGACATTTATTTTTCACTGTTGTATTCTCCTATTGTGTGATTCTGAAAAAATACAGATGTTTATTTTCATACAGTAAATTTGATCCAGCTGGGACAAAAAAATTTGGAGTGAGAATGAAAAAGAGTGCAAATCTTTAGCTGTGTAAAAGTATTGAAGTAAATACAGAAATGATTGAAGTACAGGGCATTGCAGTCTCCACATCTCAGCTTCCTCATTTTAACAAACAGTAAACAGATAAAGCTAGCATTTCATAACAGCCGAAGAGATTAGGTACCCATGTTTTATTTTCCTGAAGTGGACCCCTAATTTATTTGAGTTTCTTCATGAAGCCCAGCCTACGGGCCAGCTGTTGTCATTGATTTCCTTTATCTCAAAATGATCTTCAGTAAGGTATGGAGAGACTACAAGAACTGATGCGATTAAAAAACGTTCATTAGTAATATTGAAAGTTGATCCAAGCTAAGGTTTTGATAAACAGTGGTGGAAAACTTTAAGGTATAAAATTACAGGGCCAAATTCTGTGGAAGTGAAACTCTTTGAGCAGGATCAGGACCTTGAATATACACACACTATGGTCTCTTCCCCTGCCTTCTTGGATTTGGCTGCCTGTGAGGAGGCCAGTGCTGGCATGGTGCTGCCATGCAACCTGGGCCAGGCTGCTGGTAGAAGTTATGTGAGAAGAAGCTGGAGGATTCTTGATGGCAATTCCCCCTCCTTGGGACAGGAGTTACTTGTCAGCTCAAGCACTTACCATGCTGAGCTACATCTCAGAAACATAGTGTCTGGCCTTGTACCTCACTGAACCTGACTTCAGCTTGCTGCCTTGGCTTTTCATCTCAACCTCAGAATGCCTTGTCACTATGGATTTGTCTAGGGCTGCTGGCTGATGCTGGTTACCATCACCAGATCTGATCTGCACACCTTGCTTGGGTGCTGTGGAACTGCACAGTTCCACATTCAGCTTTCTGGTTCCTGGTTCCCTGTCCCTTGCAGAGCAGCCAGCTCTGACACATTAAACTTGAATCAACTTTGTTGTTTAGCTTTAGTTGTCATTATCCCTTATTTAGGATAATTTTAATCCCCAACAGATTTACATTTCAAACTTTTTTTGCACGTAGAAGGTGTAGAAATAAATTACTGAGATTTTTTTTTTTTTCCCCATGAAGCTACAGGGAATCTTGGTTCTGCTTTTATTCCAGAGCTGCAGTGAAAATTCATCCTATCGCATAACACATTATGTTCTTAGGTTAGTATAGGGACACATCTGTGGTGAAGCAATTTGCACTGATGTTTGCATTCTTTTTCTTTCATAATATATAAAATGGAATTAGAGAAAAAAGCACATCAAAACAAAATCCAGTATAAAGATTGAAGGAAACAAAGAAGGGAAAGGAATATAACTATTTAAAGAGGAAGGTAGCAGCCAGAGTAATGACACAAATGTTTATGAAAGTTCATAGCATCACATGATAATTCTGTTTGGGACCTAAGGAAGTCTCTAGTTCAATTTCCTGCTCCGAACAAGGTCTGTTGTGAGGCCAGATGAAGTTGCTCAGGGCTTTGTCCAGTTTGATCTAGAAAATCTGCAAAGATGGAGCATGCAGGACTTCTTGCTGCCACGTGCCCCACTGCTTGACAGTCCTCGTAGTTCAAAAAATTTTACTTTTATCAACTTTGATCCTTCTTGCTTTGAGTTATGTACAATTTCTTGTCCTGCTACATACTGCTGTGAAAAGCTTGGCTCCATCTTCTCAACACTCTTTGCAGGTATAGCAAGACTGCCATTAGGACCCCCAATGTCTTCTCTTCTCCAGGCTAAACGTGCCAGTGTCCTCAGCCACTCAAGTTCCCATCTCAGAGTGTGAAATGAATAAAAAATATAAATAGATGCAATCAGGAACAGTGGAATGAAAGTGATTTTTTTGTAATGGAGATATTTTCTGTGCAGAGGGATCTTGTTTAAGAATTTCCATGCTGACTGTGAGCACAGTATGCTGGCCGTTCAAGTATAATGCCAGTCCTGGATGTGTGCTGAAAAATGCTGGTCAAAATTCTTTCCATTACAGACTTGCTAGAGGGACATTTTTGGTGGAAATATATATATTTTTTTAATCCTTTATGAAACTGGGAAACAACCACAACTGAACATTCTTCCTGGAATCTGGCCAAAAGTGAAAAGTTTGTGAAAGGAGACAAATTTTGACTATCTTTTCATGGGAACGTGCAGCCATTGCTGTCTGTGACCCATGTGAACAAATCCCTGCGTTAACGGCTCTAATTTTGATCTGTGCTGAACTTCAACCTTTTCAATATTTGTGTTGTTTTATTGCCTTATTCTTTATTGGCTTGTTAGTATTGTTTGTTAGCTTAGTGATTTATTATTTTTATTTAATTTTCTGACTGAGAGTAAGTAAATGAATATAAATCTTTTTGCTCCTTTGACTCTACAAACAAAATTGCACTCCAGATTTCAGTCACAGTAAGCTAGACCAAAGAGAGGTCTTTTCTTTCATAGAGACATGAAACCTCACCTTCCAATTCTTTCCTTTCCTCCCTGAACATGTGAGGTAAAATTTCACCTTAGTTATCCATCTGTGGCTTGAATTTGGTTCCTTATATGTATTCTAAGTAATGAATCTTCAGTTGTCTGAAATTCAGTATTCATAATGAAACTGCATGCCATATGATAATATACATTAGGACATACATTTCCCAAAAGCTAAAAACGCATAAGAGCAGGTAAGTAACTGTCTACGTGGGGTAAACAATTTTAAGAGGTGGTTAATTGGGGAGGTTATACTAAAGGAGAATTTGAGTCATTACTGAATCAGGAATCATCATAACACTATCAGTTTTTCTGCTTTTTTATCAATCATTTGAATATTCTTTGTGTGTGTGCATTTTTCATTCATTTCTATCACAGTACTGATTTAAGAAAAAAATCATACAGAAGAATCTTTCTCAGATGAACTTTAAGATTTCTGTTAAAACTGAAAAACTAGATTGAAAGGACTTCAGCCTTCTTGCAGCTAAGTACAAGTGTACTGAGTGTATGGGCTAGCTAGCAAGCTGAGACAGGAGGACGTTCTTCAGGGGACCCTCTGTAATTCTGTCAGCGTATTATGTTCATTTTCCTTGGCTGTTCGTTAACACTGATTTACATAACACACCTGATTTTAAGAAATGTTATGAGAAATGCTCCCTGATTTAACTGACCTGCAATATATTCTTATTAGTTCCAGCTACTGGTTTCACCTAGATTAGAGTACTTTGGAGTTGTTTACTGAGATACAAGCAAGGGAAGATTTATTTTTACTTTTTTTCCCTTTACGTTATCCACTTTTTCTTTGACTGTGCTCTCACAGATGTCTTACAGAGTTTCAGTTTCACAGGAAGATCTGTAGGTGACCAGTGCATTGCTCTTTGTAGCAGAACTACACAGAGCATGTTCTTCTGGTTGGTTTCCTTCAGGCTTTTGTAGGTAAAAGCAACACCTGAGCAAATTCAGAATGTCTGTTCGTGCAGTTTCACTCACAAAGCAATAAAGAATGGGATCAGCAATGCAATTCAAACTTGTAAAGGCTTGTGTGATTCTGTAGATTTTATAAATTGACTGTAAAAGCTGTAGGTTAGAGGTCTGAGGTTCTTTGATGCTCCGAATAAGCAATACAACATGATAAGGAGTGAAACAAATAATGAAAGTAACTGTGATATTCAGTATAAGTTTCTTGATTTTTTTCTTCTCTTCATTTACTGTCGCTTGATTACACCTCACTGCTTGGTAGATTTTATGGTAGCAAAACAAAATGATTATCAAAGGGAGCAGGTACCCTGAGCATATCCGGAATAAGTTCAGCTGTGCCTGCCACCATTCCAGGGGGTATTTATCATAACATAATATATGATTAGTAGAATTGCAAGGATCATTAAATACTTCTTTATTCATCAGTATAACTGAATTAAAGGTACCTTCCAGAAGCCAAACAATTATGCTGACAATCAGTGAAATTCTTCTTGTACGTAAGTGCTGGAACTTCAGGGGGTGAACTAATGCCAGGTACCTATCGAGAGAGATGCAAGCAAGAAATGCAGTGCTGGTGTAAAAATTCATGTATGTAAGGAAGGCAGAAAACTGGCAAAGCCTGGCAGAGAGTGTCCAGTTGTCTCCATTCCAGGCATAATCAATCCACAAAGGCAGAATCACAGAGTACAAAAGGTCAGCCAGGGACAGACTAAATAGGTAGACTGCCAACTCATTCTTTTTCCTCACCTGAATGCAAGACACGTAGAGGGATATGCAGTTGATGGGAATACTGATCACCATCACAGTGCTGTACACAAATGGAAACAAATACTTATCCAGGGTGTGATCATCATGGCACTTAACAGTGTTGTTCATTGTCCACCATATGTAGTTTTGGGCTAATTCCAGCCCAGATACAATAAAAAAACAAGCCTGTAGTCTGATTGGTGCTCATCTGTTAGTTTTTCAGGATGTGGTTGGTATGATTCCATCTTTCTGTTGGAGAGGAAAAAAAAAATAATCAGCTACTACAATGTTTTTGGGCTTCTTTATGGAATTTTTTTGTTTTTTTCTTTTTGTAGGAGATCAAAAGATTTAAAAATCTCTAGCTGGACACATGCAGGGGAAGAACCCCAATGTCTAAGAAGGTCAAAGTCAGTCAGACACAATTTTATACAGCGGAAGTAGATTGAGTGTCTGAAACACATCCAGAAAGATAGAGTCCTGCAGTCACAGGAGAGACCTGTGACTTCTTTTTTTTTGTTGCAACAACCAAAAAAAAAAAAAAAAAAAAAAAAAAAAAAAAAAAAAAAAAAAAAAAGTAAAAAGGTTCTGGCAGATTTTGTATCCCTGATGCCCTACTCCTCTTTAAAACAATGGTGAGACAAGGATAGAATGATGGGGATTCAGGTACCTACAGCTGTTGGGATCTGCTTGGAAGAGAACAAGTGGCCAAGCTGTACCTATTTTATGAATCATTCTTGATGCATCCTTATGCTTTCCTATCTCTTCACTCGTATGCAATCCCCCAGTAACTTGTCATGCTATTCCAGCAAAGGTTACTGCATGTCCAGGAATATTTATGTGAAATATGTCAAGCTATTGGATTCTTGAATGCATAGGAAAATCTGTTATGCCCAAGACTCCAATGAGACACTGTCTGAGTACAGTTTCTCATTTACACTTCTTTCCTCTAAGAAACTGTACTTGCCTTGCATGAGTTTGTAAAACCAGCAGTTAAGTTCATCCTAGGCACTAACAGAACCATGGGTGTCAATAGTTTTGGCATGAAAATACCAGTTAAATGGCAGCCCCAACAAGAGCACTGCAACTGAAAAAGTTGGGTGCATAGGTTTTGGAAGCACTTATATGAGTTGACCTTTCAGTAAGAAAGGGGGTACTACCATACATATGAGACAGTTGGCAATCACTAATTATATCATGCCTCTGTCATTTGGAAACACCAAGTGTGGTCTAGCTCTGCTGATAAATATAACAACTGCTTCAGAAATCACCTCTAGCAACTCATCTCTATTGTGAGCCTAGAATATCAGCGGAGGAGATGAAGAGGCTGTAGAATGAGTAGGTTGTAAGATAGAACTGCTTGCCAGTGTTCTCACATATGGACCAGTTCAAACTGTAGACAGTTTGTGGTATAGGAATTTTCCTAAATGATGGGTAAACTCATGCTGCCCTTTATGAGTCTAATGGATGCATGTGGAGGTTTGTGGGTTTGTCAAAGAAATCCATGTAGGCTTAGTGAATGTTGAGAGGTTATTATGTGGATGTCTCTTTTCTATCGAGAAATTCTCACTGATGTATGTATGTATGTATGTATTTTTAATGGAGCAATGAGAGAACTGGCCAGAAAGAACAAACTTCATTTTAACAGCCAGTGCTTTATTTGATCAAGTTGGCTCACTTTTCACAGTTAGTCGAAAAATCACTCACGTGCTTGAAACGCAATGAAAATTCTTGAGGACTTGTCAATCTGTTCAAGTGAGAGACTTTACTTACAAGATGACTATTCAAGAAAATTCAGTGTGTGTATGCAAGACGCACATAATATATCTGCTACTCGGTGTGGTTTGTTTTATTAAAACCGCATGGTAAATAGGGCATCTTAAGCTTACCAACAGAGATAAGCATCACAAATTAAAATTCAAGCCTAGAAATTGGATCTCAGGGTTTTTCTGGCCCACTTTTCACAAAAGCAAAGCAAATGATTGCAGACTGATTAGATAAATAACAGATTAAATACCTCTCTTCTTCTAATCACTTTTTATTGTCTTTTTTTTCTTTTCTTTTTTTTTTTTTTAATCTGTGACAAACCTTGCAGGGAAACATACCCCTTGAGAAGCATGTATGTAATTCAGCAGTAAGCGCATGAGGCAGTGTTTACATTTGTCATGTGACTGAGAAATAGGAATTCCTTTTCCTTCCCCCCAAAAGTCTTTCTCCATTGTTAATTGACTTGTATTACGGACTCAACATCCTTACAAGCTCCTGACTTGTCTCCACAGGTGGCTTTATCAGCTTGTTCATACTGATTTACAGATCAATAAACCCAGCTTCAACTATTTACTCACTGTTTTTAACAGTTTTCATCTACTCATCTCGCTGATCATAAGGTAAACATACTTTTCAGTATGTTGCACCTGTCTGAACAAACTGTGTGTTCTTCAAGGCAAGATCTTGTTTTGCTCTCCTGCCACCTGCCTTAAGGAATGAACAATGTAAGCAATAACTGGATAATGGCTGGGACACTGAAGATAATATTAAACAGGAGAAGAAAAAAAAAAAAAAAAGCAAGCTGAGATCACATGAAATTTCCCACCTTGTCAGTTTTTTGTCCTTCATGTTCACAGTTCACAGCACCTCATGGCTTTCTTTTCAAACAGTATCTTCAACAGTTTCTATGGACCCAGGAGGCCATCTGAACTTCCCAGGTAATTCATGTCTCAACTTTAATGACACACTATCAATGCTACTCATATGAGGATATGCTAAAAAGTGTGTCATTATGGTATGTATTGATGACCTATAATGAAGTGTGTCACAGAGCCAGCAAGTGGAGAATATTACAACATACGTTGTAGTTTCTTGAGCAAAAACATAAAAGCAGAAAGATCTGTTTTGCAACTGATTGCAACACATTTCTTTATAGCTATCTGAGATCTTATGTTAGGGGAGCCTTTTCATATCATACTTCCTTGCTTAGCACTTCTCTGATAATTATGACTGTGTAATGTAAAATGATTTGCCTTACCTGAAAATACGGTCTGAAGCTTGAAAATTTTTCTCATCTTCTGAGTACACCTGCTAGTTTTGTCCTTAGTATATTTCTCAATAGTCAATGCTCTCTTTTAGACCAATGATTGAATGACTGTAATTGTCCCAAAATCATTGCCATTTTGTTACAGAGAATCTGCTATTAAGAGAACTCTGGAGAAAAAAAAAAGTAACTTGCAATCAGATGTAAAATTTAGAGAAATGATCTACTGTATGCTATACTTTAAGTAATGTATGGAAACAAGCTTATAAATTAACTTCAGGAATATTCCATAATGTATTGGTATTGATTTATTTCCACAGAATCTAATTTAGATTCAAAGATTTCACAGTCAGACAATTTATAACATTTTGAATGTAACAAATGTACACTTATCCTTCCAGAAGCACAAATACAAATGGATGTTCCATACTTTTATCTGTAAAAGTTCTATGGAAAGGCTGGAAGAGTATTTAAAAAAAAAAACATTCCAATAAATCTGCCACTGTGTAGAAAATTATGAAAGATGGAGCAGACTGTGAGAATTTTGTGTTAAAAACAGGAAAGTTTGGTCACTAAAACCACCAATTTAATTTTGGAAGCATCCACAACTGATACATTTTCACTACATGTCCTTCATTAAAGTTCAATTTTAAAAAAGGGGAAGTTGAGTAAGCAGCATATCGCATTATACGATGATACATTTTTGCATGTACTTGGCTTTTTAGATCAGACTCAAATGAAGAAAACACTATCATATCAGCTAAATCAGTAGAGTAGTTGCTGTGCTAATGTCATTGTGTCATCAGCCATAAGATGGAAGGACAGATTATTTTTTTATTTCCTTTTTTCCCTAAACAAGTTCAACGAAGTAAATTTTGCTCACAGCTCGCTGAGATTCAGTAGAAACTCAATTGGGTATGAAAGAATTCAGCCTTTTTAACTTTGAGATACACTTCAGGCATTTTTTTATAAAGCATAGAGATTTCATTGATGTAACCAAATAGAAATGTGTGTGTGTGTGTATATATATATGTTCTTAAGTGTGTGTGTACATATATATATATATATACTTAAGAACATGGACCACACAAATGAACATCATTTTGCTATAAGTTTCTGTGCATCAAGTTTTCTTCTGTGTGTATAGAAAGATGCTGTAGAAAATATTTTCACGTTCATGACTGGTACTCTAGCATCTAGGAAGCTACTTTTAGAACAGCTTGTGTTTTTGCCAAGTATTAAGAATGGTGTATATTCTCATAAATAATGCTGAGTACCTTGTTAATGCAATAAAATACTAAAGAATAATAATAGAAGAGCGACTGGAATGCCTTGTGAGGCAATTTTACAGTGAGTACAGGAAAGCTCAGTATCCTCAAAACTCATGCCCAAATCCTTCCATCCTTTCCTCCCTCTTTCTCTGAGCAATAGGTATTTTGATCATGGCAGTACTATTACAACAATTAATCAAGCTGTCACGTCTTTTCTAACGCATTCTTTTGAAGTTATTTGTCCTTGTACTTTTTTAACTTTTAAGTGAAATATTTCACTCGTGTTGGGGGATGGAATATTACTTCCCCCAGAGCAGTTTTTCCAGCATCTTTTTGTGTCTCTTCTTGTTGCATGATATCAGCATCCCATTAAAGGAGAGCTACAATAAAACCTGTACCACAACATAAATAGTCTATTCACTGACTTCCTGAAGTGTGTGCACTTACCTAGAGAATCAAATGTTCCCACAGAGCAGTTTTACTCCTCTACCATCAGTAGGGTAATCAGGGTCTGGTTCTGAGAAGAGAAACTGCTTCAACAGATAAAGTAACAGGAAGCCGCTCTTGGGTGCGCTAATGAAGCAACAGCTCACAAGCCTTTTGATTTTTTTCTTTTCCTTTTTTTTCTTTTTTTAGACGATGTACTCATATGGAAATATGAAAAATGATGTTAGCCAGTTTGGTAGATCTTTTTTTTTTTTTTTTTTTTTTTTTGTAAACTTAGAAAAGTTTTAATGAAAATAGTGCCAGACTGCATGAGTGGAGTATATTGCAAACCCCTTATTTAGGAGACAATGCATTATGCAGAGAAATCGTACACAGAAATAAAACACTGGGTTGTTTTTGTTTTTTTTAATTTGTATGTGTTCAAAATATAGAAGATTTTTCTGACCAAAAGATTTGGCACTTGCTGTTCCCTACAGATTTATTACAGAATCAAAGACAAATGTACATATGAGGAATTCATAAAAAATATCATAAAGATTTCAGAAGTTCCTTCAAAAAAATCTAATTATTTTCTGAACCTTTATTGCTGTGCTGTTGTTTCTCTTCTGTTTGCTTACTGATGGAAGCAAGTTTGTGAACAGTGCTAGTTAACATAGGATAACAAAAATTTCATGCACTTCAATTTGCATATTTGTGTTTTTTTTAATACAAAATTAACTGTACATTGCTTTTATGAAGTGATTCTTTTAATAGATAATTAGGTGAAAAAAATGTTATATAGGCATAGTTTGTTCATTCCCTCTGTGCTCAGAATAATGTATTGTGTACTCTGATTTTTATTATTATTATTATTATTATTATTTGTAAATTCTGTTTATAATGATTTCTGTTGGCTTCTAAGAAACTGGGTGGAATTTTTAATTGCACATCTATTCAGTAACAACAAAAAAAACCAATCTATTTGATTATTCAGATGGTAATGAGAAATGAATCAGACAAATTTAAAAGCTCTAAAATTTGTACTTCTCTGAAAACAGTACCAAGTATCTGCATATTAAATTACTGGATGCAGAGATTTGGCTAGCTCCTTTTTTTCCCCAGACAGAGCATGACTTTTTTTTAGTTACATTTTTTTCTACTGATTGTCAAACAATTCAATTCCATTTTATGCGATCCTGAACTGGTCTCATAGCGCCCTCCAGCTTGGTGAAATGGAGGCTCTTCAGCACCTTACCTGGAAGAAGATGGGTTAGTTAAAATTCTAATTCAGAAATTCATCCAAAGCTTTATTTTCACGGAGACAGAAGTTATAAGACAAAGACCTGTTTCATCACTTTTCACCTGTCTTTTCCTAACGTGGCATCTACTAAGAATAATGTCTGGTGGGTAGTTGAGGGTTCCTATAGGTCACTGAAGAGAAAGCAATTTTTATTGTTATTACAAATAGAGAAATGTGGTTGATGTATTTCTGAAGGCCTTTATTGAACAGTTGATGGGGGACTGAAAAATCAAAGGAAGCAAGAGAATATATGATCATTCCATATGTTTCTGGAAGTAAAGTTATATGAAAAAAAAAATCAATTTATTACTTTCTTTATTTGCACACTCTATGTACGCAAAGCTGCAGTCTGCTGGAACAAAGGTGAATTAGAACCATCAGCAAATTCTGCCTCTGCCATGACTCACTGTAGCCTGAGGAAGTCACTCTGTGCTTCTACATGTAATAATGACACTATATAGCTCATTTGGGTGTGAGCAGGTTCATTAGTTAATACTTGATATTGCTGTAAAGTGCAAATGTTTCATGAGTGTTTGGTATTGTTATTAAAAAAGAAATAAACAGGAAACGATCAGGAAATGTCATCACTGAGGCATGAAATTCCTCAATGACACAGACAAGATGGACAGTCCCTCAAATAACAGCGTTCTTTGTGAATGGAAACATGAAAAACCAGGGCTTTTCTACAGCATTAACACACTGCCTGCATGATGTCAGCCACTGCACTTCCCAGTGCCTCATTCCTCCTGAAACATGCGGAACACGAGCTCTGCAGGACACCAATGTCAACAGTCAGAAAGCTCCACTTTAAGGATTTTTATATTATATAATCAGACTGATCACCAGTGTCCCATGGCAAGCAGCTGGAGCTCATTGACCTTCAAGGCCCCTTACTACTCAAGGCGTTCTATGAAAGAACTGAGGCCAGCCAGCAGTCCTCAGAGTACAGCCTCTTCCTGGGTGCCCTGCGCCCCAGAGCTGCTCCCAGCCTCTCCGCCGCTCGTACAAAAGATCAAAGGTCTTTCTCTCACCATGCTGTACCGATCATGCCTACAGCATAAGGGGTTTGGTCACAGCTACTGGTGAAGGCCTGGAAATGAGAGATGTACGCCACTCCCCTTCCAGGAAAACTGTTGGAGGATGTGGATCCGTAAGAAGAAGCAATTTTGCAGTTGATGAAAGTCACTTTGGCATAAGTATTGTGAACAGTGCTCATGCTGCAGAGTGCTGTTTTCACAGAGAAGCTCCGTCCACCTGTGATGCAAACACGCTGTCTCACTACGCGTCTCCTGAAACACGCGGCAGCTTTCCCACACCTATCATGGTTCCTCAATAGCTTCACTCACTGTTCAGCACCTTCCTCCAGCACGGCAGTACGCCTCCCCAGGGGCCGAGGCTTCTCGTGCCCTCTCTCAAAATGGCAGTCACCAGCTTCATTCCGCTGCTGCGCAGTAAGAGCTGAGACGCCATTCCCTATAGTAAAATGGCGGCGAGGACCGCTCGTGCCCCGCCCTCCTCAGGTGATTGCCAGGTTGCGCGGTCACGCGGCGCACGGGGGCGGGGACAGATGCGGGTTGTGAAGGGGCAGGGTGGGGCCGGGGGCAGAGCGGTGCAGGACCGTCGGGATGGAAGTTGTAGGGCGTTCTTTCTGCCTTGCGGCTCTGCTCTGTGCTTGGCTCCTGCTCGGCTCCGGCTGGGGCTTGGGGCCCCCCGGGGTCGGTGCTGCCTACGTGCTGGATGATGCCGGCGGGCTGGGCAGGGAGTTCGACGGGATCGGGGCGATCAGCGGCGGTGGGGTGAGCGGGGAGGATGTGCGCGGGGCTCCTCGGGACTGGGCTGACATCGTTTCCTTGGGGCTGCCGCAACTGGGGATGGGGAAACCTAGGGGATACCCAGGGGTATCGGCGGGCTGAGGGACTACCAGGGGGGATGTGGGGGATGTGGGGCTGGGGAGGCTCTGAGGGCGGCGTGGGTGAGTCGAGGCAGGGAGAGTGCAGGAGAGCTGGTGCAGGTGCTGTGCTTGCGGCTCTGCGGGATCTCCCTATATCCCTGCCCTCTGGGCTCCCTTTGCTGGTGTCACGGGTGAGCAGGGCTCCTCCAATCTGCAAAAGCACAACTGTGCAAGTGGAGGGTTAGGAAGAACTTTGTGTTTAGCAAGTTCTTTATGTTGTATTTAATTTTGTAGGATTATTAGTTGTGTGGAACTGCCTAGACCAAAAAATGAAGATGCACTTGGATGTTTGACTGTTAAGGTGTTTGTAATTTTGTTTTCTGTTTTAGGCCACATCTAGACTCCTTGTGAACTACCAAGAACCGTATCGCTCCCAGATCTTAGATTATCTGTTCAAGGTAAGTGCTGTGTTACTGCTGCTCCAACGTCTGATTTCATGCAGAGCTTCTTACTATCACCTGTTGGGATGCCTGTAGTATATTCAGGCCTTCTTAAGGTTAGGCAAGCTCGATCTTGTAAATCTGTTCAAAACTGTTTTTTCAACTTGACACTGAGCACTGAAGATGAATAGTTATTACCTATGAGTTATAGATGGTTTTGTAGCTAAAAGAGTGGAATGGTTGAGCCCAAAGAGAGTTTTAACCTATTAGGGCAACCCTGGTTTGCCCACCAATTCATTGTGTGGTAAGCTACTCATGCAAGTATATTCCATGAAGAGCTTGCTTTTTTTTTTTTTTTTTTTATGATTAGTAACTATGAATACAACACTTACATGTATTAAACACATTTTTTTTTAGTCTTACTGATTTTATTTTTATTATTATATAAGCTTTTATGCGTTCTTGTGGGATAAATATTTTAACCTTTTTTATTCCTTTCACATAAAGAATAAACTTTCTAGCTCTTCACAAGAGGGCATGCTCAGGGACATGATCTAGCGGAGGGTTGTTAGGATAGTTTGGTTAGGTTGTGGTTGGACTCAATGATCTTTAAGGTCTTCTCCAACCTGAGCGTTTCTATGATTCTAAGAGTTTTGATCCCTGTATGAAATTCTGGGAAGCTCCTTTTTCTGAGAGAATAAAACCAACAAATGTTGTCAAGTGTGCAGACTCTAAAACTGAAGGAAAGTTTCCTTCCTTCAGAGTATGACAGCTGCTAATGTATAGCTGATAGCTGCTGGCTGTACTAAAGGGGTTTTTATCAGAACTTTACATTTTTAGTTGCTGTTCTTGATGGCGTGTTTTTTTTTGTTGCTGGTGGGGTGGTTGTTTTTTTTTTTTTTTGGCAGCTTATTTCTTCAAATTATTAGGGTTTCTCTTATTCCTGTTTTCAATGTATTTTCATCCTACATTTTGGGTTAATGAGGGCTTTGCTGTTTTATGATTGTAGGAAGTCGATAGGACAGTTCTGATTAGACTACAGTAGTTTATCAATTTTGTGAATCTGGCGGCATCACTTCAGTAGAATATCTATTCCAGATTAGTAGAAAAAGTGTAGTTACTGCAGAAGGAATATTAATGTTACTGTTTTGTAAGCTGCTTTAAGTAGCAAGTATAACCTGTGGAGTTACTCAACTTAAGGCTATTGCACTGGACAGTAATAACTTGTTTTGCTTTTGGCACTGTAAATTACTCTGCTGAAGGAGAATGTCATGTCACTTTCAAGTACTGCAATCCAAATGGCTGGAGGAAAATAATTTACTGTGTAGCTTGAAATTGGGTAAAGGGTATAGCAAAGAATAATGTATAACTGGGGAGCAAATCCATGTTCTTTGGAAGACCTAAATTGTGTGTTGCAAGTATGAGTTTTCTGAAGGAGTCAGCAGAAATATGACAAAAGGAAATCCAGTTGTGAGAGCATGGTATTTAAAATTTTTTTAGTGTTTTCTTTCACCAAAACAAAAACTGCTATGACATATGCGGAAGGAGGCTTTGCCTCTATTTTCTTCTTGTATTTAATGTTGTTCAATTTGTGATAAAGATGGAAAAGGGTATGTGTAGAAGTTTAAAATAAAAGATGGCACAAGGAGAGATGTAAACTGAGGAATACTTGCTTCTTCTTTAAAAAAGTTAAATGATCTTGTAGGCTGAGCAAACTATTGTCCATGTAGGTGTGGGCTTCACTCATATTTTCTTTTAATAAGTTCATTACTAAATCTTAACGCTTATACTAGGATAATTTCATGGAGAAGGCCAGCTGCATTTGTGCTTATTAAAATAATGATTAGTTGTAAATTCTGGCTTGAGCAACTCTAAAACCACCAATTGCAAGAACATAGTAGGAGTTGGATGAATTGTGTATTTAAATTCTGTGTCTTGTCTGCCAGTCAAATGCAAGGGAAAAGAGATAGTGGACCAAGAGGCTATTTGTATCTCAGTATGGCAACTTTTCTTCTCTGGTAACCTGCTAATTACAGAAAAAGTTATTTCTGACACATATAGAAGGTCTTTATATCAAAGAAATTTATGAAGGTAGTAGGTTTAATAGTTTCATTATTTTGAAAGAAAGCACTAAGCTTGGCTTACAATAACATTAAAAATACTTTAATGTTCCTCATAAAGATTATCTTGTCATTAGTCTGATTTCTCTTTGTTGTTTTTGTTTTTTTTTCCAGCCAAATTTTGGTGCTTCTTTACACATTCTCAAAGTAGAGATTGGTGGTGATGGACAATCAACAGGTATAGATTATGCAGGGTTTAGCTTCTCATTTGCAATGATGCTGTAAGTAATGTGTCCTGCACCTGTTTCTCTTCAGTTGAGACATGGAGATGCATGTTATGTAGTTCTACTGAAGTTACACAGAAATATCAGAAATGGTGTCTGCAGACTTGTAAAAGTAATTTATACTCGTGTCTTAGAGATGGTGTTCTCTTCCCCCTGCCCTTCAATATAGAAATCTATAATATGGTAAGTAGTTTGCATTTAGAGAAATGAGTTCTCTGCAGAGCGTTTCTCAAATACTGTTTCTGTAATACAAACCCCGTGAAACTTGTATGGAGCTTAAAAACATGAAAATGCAAAGATCAGAAAGAGTTTTCATTTTTAGTTTATTGAGCTGCTACATTTCACTGGGGTTTGATCACTGTTTATCTTTTTTTTTTTTTTCTCTCCTTATGATCCTATTGCTCTAAATTTCCTGGTGGTTGTTGAGACCAAGGTAATCATAAATGCATATTTTAGCATTATCATATCTGGGAACAGGAAATGCCTGATAGCTGATCATGTTCTGTTGCAAAAAAAAAAAAAGTCCATCCTCCAAAAAACCAAACATTTATGCTAAGTTAACATGCTAAGAATGAAGGGTGGCCAGTTTTACATGTTCCCTTCCACTACTCATTTTGCTTTGAAGGTGTAGAGCAAAGAATGTGTGAACCGTACTGGAGCTATGTGCTTGACTGCGTATTGTGGCAGTGAGCAATGCAGAAAACTTTATAATGTGCAACAGCTTATGACACAGAAGATAATTGTGAAATGTTTATTTCCTCCCTAGATGGCACTGAACCCTCCCATATGCACTATGAAAATGATGAGAACTACTTCCGAGGTTATGAATGGTGGCTGATGAAAGAAGCTAAAAAGAGGAACCCCCAAATTAAACTGATTGGTAAATTATTCAAGTCTTACAATTTTTATATATATGTTTTCTAACTAACATATCTTACCCTTAGTTATTTTAATAGACTTTTTTGCTGTTGCTCTAGACAAGATATAGAATCTCTAGTATTTGATACGCTTGCATTGATGCTTCTCATAAACAGATTTTTGCTTTTCTATAGAAGTGTAACATTCTGGGTGGTGATCAATGCTTTGCTTGCATCAGGTGATATTAGTGCTTAGATTTAATTGCAGTGATGAATATAAATGATTTATCATGAGGGCTGAATTTCTGAATAACCAGTAGAATAAAAAATTTAATTTATTCCCCCGAATTTAAAGGAAGCATGAACCTGTAAATCTTTCGTGCCCTAAGTTCAGTCATATATCCTTATCATTAGTGCATCACCTTCCTTCCCTGTGAGAGTGTTTCCTGTCTTCTGCTCTGCTATGTGTGTGTATATATGTGTGTATGTATATTTGAGTTGTAAGATAACTTTATTGTTTTCCTGTTTTGATTGTGGGTTGTGTATCACAGAATGACTTGGGTTGGAAGGGACCTCAGGGTCTTATCCCCCTGTGACAGGTGGGGTTGCTAACCACTAGATCAAGTATTAGATCAGGTTGCTCAAGGCTCCATCCAACCTGGCCTTGAACACCTCCAGGGACAAGACATCCATAACCTGTATGGGCAACCTGCTCTAGCACCTCACCACTCTCTCAGTGTATGTGGCAATACAAATACAGAATCCTGGATTTTGATGACATACTTCACAGGATGTATTTTACATGAAAGAGAGGATGACTTTTTTTTTTCCACTCTGTCTCCAAAAAGTGTTTCAAAAGTGAATCTGGTTATAAATAATTTGATTTTATAATGAGATGCCAGGTGGCGTGCATGTAATTCCTGAAACTATATATAATTTCTTACTAATTGTGATAGAACTCAATTCTGAGGCAAAAGCACAAATATCAGCACTGTTTTGAGCAAATGTTTTAGTGAAACATTAACACTGAACTAGTCCTGAGCTAAATGCTGGGCTCTTCCGTGTGCCAGGCCTTCAATATTCCCTGACAAATTTAAAGATTAGCTGTTAGACCTGACATCTTATGATATTTGCCTTCCTCTCCTACCTTTTTGAGAGAATGAAATTGATCTTGGTGTTGAATACAAGTGCCCTATGCTATTGGTAGTGCTTTCATGAAGTGTACTGTTTCCATTTTGTATGTGGTAGTGGTAGTGGTTGCAGAGCTATTATAGTAATAATCAGGTACCTTTGTAATAGCAAGCCAGACTTCTGTGGTCTCCAGGGCAGAGAAACCTCATAATTAAAAATAAATGCACTGCATCACTTGATTGTGTAGTTAAGTCTCAATCTATTTTTTTCTGAGTAGCAAATTTCCATGTACAGCACAGCATTGACAAGGCAAAAAGTGTGGTTTGCAACTTATTCTTTTTTTAGTAGTTTGATTATCCTCAGTGCTCTTACAGTCAAGTGCCAATCAGATTTTTATTTCCTGATGTTTATTAGGAATAGGTGATGCATGAGAAATTCCTTCCAAAGGAAAACTTGTAACAAATGCGCAAGTGTGAAAGTTGTAAAAATACTTAAAAGTAACTGTTGCAATATTTTGACAGCTTTATTTCCAGGAGCTTGAAAGGTTGTCACTGATGTTTATTCTTCCACTCTGACAATTTTGGTTACATAATTTATCCCCTATATTCATTTCATGCTTTGTGAGTATAGTCCACTCTCTGTATTATCAGACTTCCTTTCTCTGTAGTCTAATGTACTATTCCAGTTTCAACAGCAGAAGTCCTTTGATTTTTGTGATTTGTTATTGCTTAAAATTTCAGTCAGCAGTATTTAAAAGCGCTTTTCAAATGGAAATACAAATGTATATTTTCTTTATCCTAAAAGACTGGTGAAACAAAGGTTATTCTAAGTACCTGTGAAATTTCATAAATATGGCAATTTTGCTATTTTACTCCACCTGCCTATGAGTCTCCTTACCTCTCATCCAGGAAGCAGGTTTTTCCTACCCATCCACAAGATGTGACTTGCTGCAGGTTTTATTGGTCAGATTCTTTTAGACAAGCACTATGCAAACAGCAAGCTTACCATCTGTGACTAATTGTGATTGTTAATACCTTCTTCCCTCAAATCAAGCCCACAACAAAGGGAGGAGAGTATGCCTTTTTAATTAATGAGATCTGGTGTCTTATACTGAATTAGCTGAAAATGTGAGAGAATCTATTTAGGTGAATAACTTGTTCTTATTTACCACAAGAGCCAATAAACTCAGAAATGCTTTTTCATAGTCCTAATCTTTCTTCCTTTGCAGTGAGTAAATCATTGTTTTCTCTGGAAGGCATACTCAGGAGATTTTTGCATTTCAGTATTGATCCTTTGTCTGTAATGCTGTAAAATGTTTTTTCAAAAGTCTTTCTTACTTTAAACCTGTTAGAATTTACACAGTAGAAAGATTATATGTAGTCAGTAGCTCTCAAATAACGATGGGTTTCTGACTTAAAATAAAAGCCACAAGTGTTTGATTCCAGTTTATATTACAGCATATTCTATGGTAAAATAAGTGTGTTTTGTTGTCTTTGCTGGAACTATGTGAATCAGAAGGGCTATCTGCTCCTTCAGTTTAGGAAAGATAAAGTGCAGCATGCTTTTAAACTGTACTAAATAATGCAGACCACCCACTTTAGTAATTATTTGCTTTTCTTCTCTTCTTTCCAGGATTGCCCTGGACATTTCCATCATGGATAGGGAAGGGTGAAAACTGGCCCTATGATTATCCACATGTCACTGTTTACTATATTATTTCTTGGATATTAGGAGCTAAACAGTATCATGATCTGGATATTGATTATATTGGGGTCAGTAAAATATATTTTATCTGTCTTCATTTTTAAGTTTTTTTTTTTTTTCTTGTTTCTTTGAATACTGGGAAGGGAGAGATGAAAAACTGTAATTGTGGTTATAACTTTCTGTTGCAATGAGACTGTTACCTAGCATAACTCCTGCCTTTCCTCAGTACTGGCTGTTAATGTGGAAACAATGTAAAGTGGCTAGACTCCTGACTTCCCAATTCTAGAAAAAAGTTACCAGAAAATTTAAAGATTTTGAAACTTGAGCGTGTAATTTCCTGCCTCACTTGTTCTCCTTGGGCTTTAGAAGTAACCAGCTGACGAAAAATGTTAGTTAAGGCTTAGAGTTTGCAAAACTCAGCTAATGTGAGTTCTTGGCATAAAATATGGTTATTATTTTGCTGAAAGGCAGTCCTCTACAACTTCTTCCATTTTTACCTATATTATTAAGTAGTTAGGGTGCATGTGTTACAGTATAACTGCCATATTGTGTTATAAGGGGTTATATGGAAGTAGTGAGGGAGTATCTGAGAAGAGTGTTATTTAGAGATGAGAGAGAAAAACACTTTTCATATTTGTTATTTGATTGTGATTCAACCTTTTTTTCTTTCCTTCTGATTAAGAAAATTGATAATCTGTCTAAAATAAGTCTTACACTTTCTGAAATACTCATTTTGGGCTTCCAAGTGTTTTGATGCAGAATAGTTTAACTGCAGTAAAGCTGACAGTCAACTCAGTGGTCCTGGGTTGAGCTTCTGAAGTTATGGTTCCTGTCCCACTAAGAAAGTCTGACTTTTTTTTAATGTAATGTGAGAAGGTATGTATGATGTATAGCTCTTCTGGCATGTCTCTATGTTGCTGACTATATTAGAAAGTGTCAGTCTTGCACTCTGGGTAACAACTTGTAGGGAGGCAGTGGGGAGGAAGGTATGTGCACAACTTTTTAGTTCTTGCCTTGCTCTGCCTTCAGAGTGGAAGGTAAGTTCTACTTAAACTATTTAAATAATGTCTGGTGTCTGTACTGTTACTTGATGTTCTCTATGACCATGTCTTGAAGTTACAGTGTTTTTCTCCATGATTTCTACCAAACTGTAGACCCATTGTTAGTGATATGTAATGTGGAACAAGGCTAACCATTGTAGAGCTCCCACAGCATTAGTGTTCTTTTTGGCAAGATTACAGACAATAGGCATAAGAATTAGATAGATAAGCATATGGCTTGAATTTTTATGTAAAAATCTCTTGTGGAGGGCTGATAAAAATAATCAGAGCAATTTCCCTTAGCAAACTAAAACCATGGAGTTTAGAAACGATTGTGAAAGATTTATATAAGTGTATATGGGATTGCATTATGTATCAATGCATCCTGACTTCTCTAAATGGCCTTTTACTTTTTGCTTTATAGATATGGAATGAAAGGGCATATAACAGCAAATATATCAAGGTATGTATACTTCTCAAAAGTGAAATTTAGTTCTGAGGTTTCTTTGTTATCATTTACACGTGATTTACTTGTCTCACTTCCCCTGGAATGAAGGCCTTAATCCCATGACTGCTGACTGAACTCTTTCTTGTGGTGGTTGCAGGCATAAAATACTGATAGGGTCAGATCTTTAGAATTTTTTTATTTGAAAAATTTATTTTGAACTTTGTAGATCAGTGTGTGCTAAACATTCAGGACACTTGAATGGAAGCCCCAGTTGAATCATACAAATTCATCTTCTTACCAGGTGAAAAATAGCTTCTTTTGTTAAGTCTAAGATCTACAATTACTTTAAATTGTGATATTCCAGTGGATATAATACACTTAAATTATTGATATACCAGTCCAGGTTCTTATAACACTTTCTGGTTTGCCTTTTCCATAAAGTAAAAGCTCTATATTTTAACTGTGTGAAAGTTAATACCTTGTTCTAAATGAGTTGGAGAGTGACAGTATTTCACATCAGGTAGAACTAAGCTATCACTGCTTCCTTCCTTGCATGCCCTTCTTTGAAAGCTCACTTCTGTTTGAGTTGTGTTATACTTAAGATTCCACGTCAGCATAAGTTCTGCTATATTCATTTCCTTGTTGCTGCTTTGCAGCTAAGAAGCAATTACATTGCCTGTTCTTAAAACGAAGAGTTAAGGTGAATATGAAGGAAACTGCTGTGTGTTTGTTTTTTTTTAATGTAGAACTCAGCAGAAATTGGATCCCTTCTGCTTAAAATTAGTTAGTGGCTATTAGATAAGTTCTTTTAATTTGTATATACTGCATAAGGTCAGTTGTGTTATTTATCTTGGCAACTTCTGTACTTATTTCATTCAGTGGTTAATTTTAGCACAATACAGAAAGTTGTGTGCAACACTTAGACATGACATTTCATTAGCAGGGAAAAAAAGTTAGGCATAAGTTAAATGTCTTTCATGAAGCTGACATATACAGAATTCTGCCTGCTTTTGGAAAGTAAGAGTGCTCTCCTATGAAACACTTCATTTCCTTCCTAGTATGCAAGTTTCTTTACAGCTCCTATGAACTGCTTTGGGTGAGGGATATCAGGAAGCAGAAAATTGTTGGCATTGTACCTGATAACAGAGAAAGAGAAACACCTTATCCAGTTTTGTGTTTCTTCTTAACAGATATGTTAATCAACTGTGTATTTTAAACTGATTTATGTGGTCACTCTACTGCAGGAGTTTAGTTTACATGGCTTATCACAACTTAGACCAAATTCCACATTATCTGTGCTTCATTACACAGCTAATTTCATTAAAGTGCTTTTTCTATATTATCACTTCTGTAGGCTACTACAAAAGTAGTTCACTAGTCAGATATGGGCTAATGGAGAAATCTGAAGATATTAGTAGTTTCCTAAAAGATAATTCTAATTGTAGGGAATAAGGCAATGTAAGATGTAACACATAGGATGCAACATAACATGTTTTCTGTACTGCAATTTAGATTTATTCATAGACTAGATGATATGTTCTTTTGTAAAAGGGATCATCAAAGAGAAGGCAGATCTTACCATAAATAAAATACTCATGTTTCACTAAATCATTGATTAGTTTTCTTTACATCACATAAGAAATTGATTCTCTTTTGCTCAGTTCTCTGCAGTGCTACTTGGAGGCTTTCTAACCTATTTGCCTTGGCTTCCTGATGTGCAGAGAATGAATGCGAAGAACAAACTATTAAGTGAAGGTGTGGCATTCTGTTTGTTAGCTTTTTAAATACCACTGAATTGGAACAGCTTTTGGCTTCTGGAGCTAAATTTAAGTTTGATCTTGAAATCACCAAAATATTTACTGAAATATGTCAGCCTTCCTCTACTTTATGGCTTTATTTAACATCTGTTTTAGCATTCATTCTCTTGCCTGTTGCAGTGTCGTGTGGCATCTCTTCTTTATCTAACACAATTTCATTTGCAGTCAGTCATTTTAGAACAGATGTGTTCACCAAAGTGTGCATCTGTACAGCAAACTTTGTTATGACATACATATGTTTGAGTTCTTGGTTATCTTGCTAAGTGTTTTACTGTAAGAATTTATTTTATTCATCCACTAAAATTCCAGTTAGATTTCTTACAAAGTAGAAGAAAAATGAAACAAGCAATGATTTAGGTGCTTTTAAATTCCTATTGAATAAGATACTATTCTTCTGATTCTTTAAATACCATCAGTGTACGCCTTAAATTTTAGGATTAGTGTATCTTTGTATAAATACACGCACTGGAGTGGCTGGAACAACACCATTCGACGTATGTTATTGTGGAGTGTGTGTTTTGGGTATCTATGATGTGTCCTCAGTACCTGTCTTTTCACATGGATGTTCTGCAGTATTTCTAGTTGTTCTCTTCTACTGAACTACCTCCATGATTGGACAGTTCTCCATATGTTTAACGTAAGTTTTGCTGGATGTTCATTGGGTTTTCTTTTCTCCTAATTCTAGCTACTCCAGAGATCTAATCATGTCGTTCTTCTTTCAAAGACTACTTAGATCATGTTTTGTCTTATCTGTTATCTCTTCTGAAGAACAGTTAAAAAGAATCCAAATGATTCTAGAATCTAGATTTAGATTTAGATTAGAATCTAGATTCTAGATTCTAGAATCTAGAATCCGTTCTGAAACAACTAACAATTGATCTTTTCCCTTGCAGTAAGCTGACACTTTTTCTCCTTTAGTGAACCTCCACGATCCTCAGAATCATTTCAGCAGACTTTCTGCATACTTTATATAGCGTACAACACAGACATACCTATCAGTGCAGTTAATACTATTAAATCAAAATCGCTTATGAACAAGTAAATTATTTATTTCATGGTACTATTACAATTAGTCAAATTCTTCCTTGCTATGGATCTTGCATGAACTTAAGGAATGTACTTTTTCAGTAAGTGTCTAATTAAAATAGCAATTTGTGACAGTCCTTTCTGAATCCTAGTTCAGAGATTTTTGTGGTCCTGTCTTTTGCTGCTCCTCACCCCAAGTGGATTCATCCCTGTTAATTTACTAGTAGTTTTTCTACTTGTAGTACTTATAGCCTTGATTTTAGACATCAGCTAGGAAACACTGTCGAAAACATCTTTAGAAGTCTCAGTTCCTTTAGATTTTATTGCTAGTGAACTGCAGAGCACCTTTATTTTCAGAAATGTGGTTTTGTCTACCTGTGCATCTTCTCCAATCTTTTTCTACCAATGAAGCCAAGCACATGCATAGACTTCCAAGGTGTTGTTATAATTGAACTGGCAACACTTCTGTTCCAGTCAGGTGCTTAGTATCTTACAACTGTTTGGGGCCAGAAATGGAAAGTCTGCAGCCAAGTGTAAGAGAAGGTATCTGACAAATCTTGGGGTTAGAACTTGGGATTTAACATTTTGCAGTGTTTTAGACTGACAAAATAACATAGAGTTGTCTTCATAGTTCTGAAATGTTTAGTCTGTTTGCCTCTTCTGCTTGGTGAAGAATTTTGACTTAATGCACTGAAGGTTAACTGTAACAGAATCTTAAACTATAATAGAGTCACCAAGGTTGTTAGAGAACTCTAAGATCAACCAGTCCAACAGCCATGGTAACTCCACCACCTCCCTGGGCAGCCTGTTCCAGCACATGACCACTCTTTCAGAGAAGTTCTTCCTAATGTCCAACCTGGATTTCCCGTGGCACAACTTGAGGCCGTTCCCTCTAGTCCTATTGCTAGTTATGTGGGAGAAGAGGCTGATCACAACCTCCCTTCAGGTAGTTGTAGAGAGCAATAAGGTCACCCTTGAGCCTCCTCTCCTCTGGACTAAACAATCCCAGCTCTCTTGGCTTCTCATAAGGCTTGTGCTCCAGACTCTTCACCAGCTTCACTGTCCTTCTTTGAATCTGCTCCAGGGTTTTGATGTCTTTGTTGTTATGAGGGGCCTAAAACTAAACAAAGAACTCAAGGTGTGGCCTCACCAGGGCTGAGTACAGAGGGATGATCACTTCCCTGCTTCTGCTGGCAATGCTATTTCTGATACAAGATCTAGCCTTGCTGTGGGTTTTGCCATTATGAATAAGTACTGTACCAAAGTCATAGTTTTTAAAATACAACATGTAGTGTCATATTGTTTGATTAGTGGAAAAAATGCTTTTCAAAAAACAGCTTTTGACAGAGATATTTAAACTTTTCATGCTAAAAGTTTTAAGTTACAGGAACTTCGCTATACTTCACTGTTTCTACCATCGTTTTTTTTTTTTTGTAAACTTTGTGCTTCAAAGGCTTATAGCAATTGAACAAAACTCCATTACCCCTTCTCTTTCTGAAATGTTATAAGTTTAGTATCCATTAATTCTAAGTTAAGGTTGTCACCAACTCATTGCCTTAGGTCCTTATCATGACTACATACCAAGACAGAAAAGCTCTGTGTTCTTCTTCGTGTTTCTAGAAGTATGTTATAAGAAATTGAGGATGCATGCCTGCTGGTGTTCAAATGACTTGAAAAGTCTTCCTTCTATGCTTGTTTAGAGTGCCTATTGCATCATCTCTCTGTGTCTAAGTATGGAAGAAGGATTTTTAGACTGTGGACTGATGTATTTTCCCAGATGCTCTTGCAGGTGGAAGCTGCTGAACCTTATTTTAATTTTTTCTTAAATTAATGTTTAGACTAAGACTCGTTTATAATACCAGTCTCTTTTGATGTGGCCTTCTGAATATTGGAGAGAACACTTCAGTGTTAAAAGCACTTATCAGTAACTTTATCTGATTTGTCATTATAGCTCATCTTTGAGAAGAGAAGATTTCACTTACCTGTCTAGCTCTGAAGAAATGGTTCTGCTGTCTGCTCCTAAAATTGTTTTCAGACTTAAATTTTCATGTTGCATGGTTAATGAAAGGCTGTACTTTAAGTGTTGTTATCTGTTACTAAGGTACTTCGGCAGTCTTTAGACAAACTGGGTCTAAGCAACATTGGCATCATCGCTGCGGATGGAGATTGGAACGTCTCAAAGGAGATGGTAGTTGATCCATATCTTAATGATGCTGTTCAGGTAGTTGGGTAAGTGTGGGAGAAGGGAGGAGTATTACACATTATGTATCACTTCATTTCTGTAAATAAGTCTTCACCTCCATTTTTGAATAGTCATGTAGTCATAATTCCTAATCACTTGTTTTTTAAATCATCATGTACAGTGGTAAATGACTACTATTTCCTGTTTTCCTCTCAGCTTTCAATTTTGTGCATGTGTAAGGTGATCTTATAACTCTTCCATCACTTCTCTCAAGTATTGAGCTAGGAGCTAGGTTTTAAGCTTCTTACCTTAGAAGTCTCCTGTCATTCACTAGTGCTAGCTAATCTGCACGTGCACCTTCAAAGTCAGGAAAGCTTTAGGATGGGATTCTTGATCTGGAATTGGTTCTAATTTCAGATGATCTTGAACTTTACTTGACACTTTTATACCCTTGCAACGCTACTATACATCCATTGCTTGTGACCTTTCTGGCTGTATCTGGAAGCTAGATTAGTTATTGCTTTGATCTGGTAACATCCAAAGTTAGTTTTAAAACTGATACACACTATCTCAATTTCAGCTATTTTCAGATAGGAGTGCCTATTGTTGCAGTTATGGCAACAGGCTACTTGATTATTTGTCTGCACGTTTGCTCCCTAATACACTTTGTTTCTACCTTGCTTTTTGCTAACTGGTTTCTCTTGCTTTTGCATTCTTGTTCATCACTGATTCTGAAAACAATTAATGTATTTATTTAAAGCTATAGCTTGTTCACAATGGAAATTAACTCTGCAACACAATTGAGCCATTTATATGTGTATTTGTTACCTATGCGTTTAGCCTTATGATCAAGAACATGCTTATGGTCCCTGGTGTGCTGTTTGCCCTCATTTATATGTAGGGGTGTGTGATAGTCTTGTAATTTTTTTTTTTTTTTTTAAGCTGATCTATAATACAATGTTATAGCAAGACAGTTGAGCAGGAATTCTGTAAAGAAACTACTTTCTTGTGCATTGAGCTTATAAATATTGATCACCTGGAATTAGCTTCCAGAGAAATATTAATGGTAATACTGGTGTTGCATAAGTAATTTTTGCATTTCTTTTTCTTTTTAACTTAACCTAGAACAGGCAATACTTGCACCTCAGCAAGTTTACAGTGAATTAGGAAATGTTTTAGTTATGATTTTGATGCTAGCAGAACTTGCAAAATCAGTGTGCTGAATTTGTGTAGTTCTTATTTCATTATTTCTTTAAGAGCTTTATGGAGTCAGAGTTTAAATTGTGACCTTGGTGCGTGTGGCTTTTGCTTTGTTGGCGTCCTTTAGAACTGTGGACAAATTCTATTTGTTAAGATGAAAATGCTTTTGTCCCAACTTCCCTACCTCCACTGATCAGAGTGAAGAGATAGAAGTGTATATTGAATAGTGGTGTTATCTGTTAAGACATTCAGCTTAATAAACAGACAGCAGAATGAGAACACCATGTTTCTTAAACAGTGCTAACCTTAGGATGGCTAACTATTGGAGTTCTTGCTGACCTAGAAAAAGATAACAGTAGTTACACATCTGTCCTTCAGCTCAAGTTCATAAAGATTCTAGAACACTGTAACATTGTCTCTTAGCTATCTGTCTAGTTTTTTACAAAAATCAGCTATTCAGTTTGATTTCTCAAGAATTATTTTATTTGCAGTTGTTTACTGTACATTGTTCTGTAATCTCTTTCCAACTATAGCCCTCTCTGTGACTTCATCTTAAAGGTCTGTTAGGATATGGAAACTTGGGATTAAAATTAAAACTTTACTTAAAAATTTTGAAGGCAATTGAAATATTGCTTCGGCATCCACTTGTTTCCTTTCATTTTCTTCCTTGATTGCACTGTTTCCCTGTGACTTTACCTGTACCAAAAATACTATTTGTAAACTGATGCATACATACTGCAGATCTATAGTAGGATTTTTGTCTGTTTACCCCTGCCCCTACGTGTTTATTCTGCTGGGTTGTGATTTTCGAAGGCAGAGGACCTAGTATTTTCTAATTAAAACAAAGGTTACCAAGTTGCTACCAGTCAGTGTGCTTCAATTCCTTTGACTGAGGGAGCAATCTTAATGAACATAGTCCTTTTCACTATTTCATGCCAATGAGTTGCAGCAGTTGCCACTGAGACAGGAATTTCTTCAGAAGAAAAGGGAAAAATAATGTATTGTTATACTTCTATGTTTTGTTTGCAAGACTGTCTTCACTACTGTCTTCCTGTGTTGTTTTAATGGCTGACTTTTTGTGTTTGTATAGTAGTATACCTTCATATTAATCTTCTCCAAGTTTTATTACTTATGACTCTGTACCACTTGTTCCGTGTTGAGCACCACAAACAAAATCCATATCTAACAGAACCTCGCTCTTTAGCAAGTGTTTTCTTAAGTGCTTATTTGCCAATATGTGATTAGACCTGAATGTATTACATAATATTATTTCTGATGCTTGTTTAGAAATCAACAAAGTAAAAATGTTTCTCCATAGTTCTCAGCAATTTGTTATCATTGACTTGTAAGCCATTAATAATGGGCAGTGCTCATATGTTGGGTGACTGAGAAGAAATCTGCAGTTAGGCCGATTTTTGTTTATTAGAAATAACAAATCACATTTTATTTTTAATTGATGCATCTTGAGTCTTTTCTAATACAATGTTGAAATGCCAGAAATTATTGTTGCTATATCTGTGTTTTTCCACTCTCCTATTGCCAGTTTAAAGAAAAATAAATTGTAATAAGAAAAATCATTGTATGTCTTTGAAAGAATGACTAGGGGTGACATGAGCCATTCTATAATGGCTATGGCTTATGTGTAGAGAGTAGTTGTTCTGTTGATTTTTGTACTTAATATAGTTGCAGCTTTAGGGGTATCACTAGCCTTATGGTCAAGGAGGGCTTCCTTAGTCCAGTAAGAGGAATGAGTTCAGTTCCCTGCCATTGTCTTTTTCTATGGTGGAAAACTTTCCTGAGGAGAGATTAATTGACTTCCCCTATAGTATGCTAAGCTGGTGGGGAAAAAAATATATAATTACAGAAAATAATATCTTCAGGATTTATGTTGTGATTTTTTGTTTGTTTGTTTGTTTCTAGTTTTGGGACCATGTAGCCCTTCATCATTTATTTTAAAAAAGATTTTATTTATTACATAGTTCAAAACACAAGCTGGAAACTTTGTTTTGGTTTTATATAATTGATCCCAAGATGTAACAGGAACATGAACTATCTCAATTTAGAAATATAGATTTTAGTGATAGAATAGTCTTTTTTTAAGTAGAATTTCTGGGATGTATCCTATATTTATTGATTAACTGCTTGAATGCCATGTTTGGAGGATATCTGGTTGAACCTCCTTAAATGAAGGAAGTGCAGTTATCTCTGGTGCTGAGGCTTGCTCAGTTAACTTGCAATATCTTCACAACCTCTTTGGAAACTTACTCTACATATTTGACCATGCTCGTGTTCTCTTACCCTTTATCTTTTTCCTTTTTTTTTTTTTTTTTTTTTTTTCTTTTAAGTTATTATAGCTAGATTTTCCAATGTTTCCAGCCTGTAGCATTGCAGGGGATTATTTTACCTGAAGCACAGGACTTCTTGCATCTGCTGAACTTAAGTTCTTTTGTTTCTAAGTTTATCTGATAGTGTTGGCCCTGATGTTCGCCTGTGGGGATATCAGTAGCAATTGATGCCCACTTGGAGTTTTTCAGTCCAGCTTGGTGGGAAACCTTGCTAAAGACAAGGTGCATAATGTCCACTGATTAAACCTTGTCCACACAGGTAGTCATCTTTTCTCAGAAAGCAATTGAGTTTGTCAGATGTTGTTTCACCTTGTAAATCCATGTTACTGTTCTCAGTAATCTTTCTGCCCTTCGTGTGTTTAGAAATGGCTTTCAGAAAAACTGTTCTTACTGACTTTCTCCGGGACTAAGGCTAGATTGACAGCCAGGAGCTTCTTCTTTCTTAAAGACAGGGCTACAATGATCTTTCTGTAGTCATTGGGATCAGACACTAATCGCTAAATGCTTTAGCCTTGATGTGTGCAAGTCTGCAAACAGAATGTTGCTGTATTCTAGTACAAGATGTAATGGGAAAATACAGTGCAAATATAATACTGAGTTCAGACAATATTCTCAAGGCTTTGGATTAGTAGAATGTATTTCATGCCATTGTCAGACTGAATGAGCTTATTCAGATGGTAATCTGTGAAGATGAACTTGCATCATTTTTCTTGTAGGTAGTGTCCATTGTTTGAGAAGATTATATATTGTAGAAACATACAGTATGAAAATAGGCATTTGATATTACTTGAATTACAAGTATAGCAAGTGCTTTTTAGGGACCTTCTGAATTTCAAGAAACTGTTGTTGGCTTTGCTCGCGCATTCGAGCTTCAGATTGTTTCAATCATATTCAAGGCCTTAACATTTCTCTTGAAGTATACAGTAGTTCAAGTTTTTATCTCTTCAAATAAGATGCAGCTGAGTAATGTGGTATGAATGTGTCTGGGGTTTTTCTAATTTCTTCTGTTGGTTGTATTTAGGAGAAGCTGATTTCATTTGTACTGCTTCAGTTAAACTGAAATAGTTGATTAGATGGAAAAATAGGTGAAGCCAAATCCCTTAATGTTTGCTTTGCTTCTGCAAGTCCTATACTGTTAATACTCAGTTGTCCTTGTCCTGCTGTTAGTGGTTATTGTAGCCTAGCCCTCAACACTCTTATCACTGAAGTGGCTGATCTGCAAGTAGAATGTCTTGCATGAAAATGTGTGTGTTTTGTCTGTCCTTAGCTTCATCTGCAGCTTTGTGTGTGTGAGAAAACAGCCACCAAATGTTTTTCACTTTGCTTTTGTTATGTAATTTGGGATTTGGCATGACAAAAGAACTATATGTCCTTTTTTGAAAGCAGTTTGTGCTTGACAGTTGCTTTATTAAATGTTGTTTGGTCTAAAAGTTTTTTGTTCCAGTTATCAGAACAAGAATTGAATCATGATTGTTTTGTTGGGTTTTTTTGAGTATGTTCAAAGAGTTCTGAAGGAGCTGGTGCCTTTCCCAGTATGAACTTTTGACAATTTGAAAAACATTTTTTCATGTATTCCTTCTCTTTGTTCTTTACTTTTTTTTTCTCCTAAAGCTGTTGAGGTACACACTGGATAAGAATGGTCTGCAGCAGGTGAGGATCATAGCCAGCGATAGACTGTGGGAGCCCATTTCCTTTGTCTTGCTGATTGACTCTGAGCTCCATGAAGTGGTCGATGTCATTGGGTAGGGGGTTCTCCTTTTATCTTTCTTGCTGGTTTATTCACAACTTGTCTTTATTTTGCTTGTTTATAAATAGCACAGCCAAAGCTGTACCTCTGTACTGTTGTGGGTTTGATGCTGTAGTCTTTCTCACTAACCTTCGTCAAGTGGTTTAGTAAGAGCCAGTCTGTTCGAGAGCTCAAATGCTAGCCTGATTGCAGCTTAAGACTTTTAACTGAATAATGAGTTTCCTATAGTGTGCAAGACTCTTATTTGCTGTGGCTGCACTTTTGTTGATTTGAATGGGTTTTAGTAAAATCTTTTTACCCTGAAGCTTGCTTCAGTTCCTATATTTACATATAAAAAGTGCTTTAAATTTACAGCTTTATGTGCAGCCTTATATTTACTGACTTCCAACACTCTGCTGTTAGAGAAATTAATGTGATCCAGAAACTAAATGAAGCTTTTATTTTTTTGTTACAATAATGTCTTGATTCTCAGATCCCATTTTGTTATGATTGAAGTTGTATGCTTCCCAAGCATTAAACTGACTGACTTGTTTTTCCAGTTCTTGTTTTCATCACTTGGTGGTCATGTTTTGCAAAGGTAGACTAAATTTGATTACTGACTTCTGCATAAAAACACATAAGATCTGGTCATTAACTTTTATTGTAGCTCTAGATTTTAATTATGATGTTATGTAGACTTGTCTGACCCAATCACATTTCTCAGACATGGCTGTTCCTGCTTCAACTTGAGTCTTTTTTGTTCAACCCATGGGACGTGTAGAAATGAAGTCTTTCCTTCCAAACATAGATAGGAGTCAGTGCCCTGGAAAAATCAACCCCTCCTCTCATTCTGAAAAAGAAGTATCCTAATAATTTCTTGCAGGTCCACAAGAGGGTCGATAAGTGAAAGCAATAACCAACTCTCTCTGACAGGTACAAATCTGTAGCTGTCATGATGCCAGCATTTTGATACGGATTCCTTTCTTGGCAACAGCAAACATGCACTCAGTGTCAGTTCCTGAAGCTTAACTGTTTTCATGCCAGTAAACCATAGTTGCTTTAGCCTTTGTGAGAGATCTAAGTTTTATAGTCCCTACTCTGATTCAGTCTTAGTAGGAAGCTGAAATAGACTTATGTAATAGATAATCAGCTGGCTTATGGGCTGATGGGAAACATGCTTCAGTGGTTCATGTTTCATCACAGAAATATTGTTAAGATTCTTTCTAACTTGAAACTACACAAAAAAAAAAAAAAAAAAAATCAGCCACTGCAATTTTTGTGCTGGGGAAGGGAGGATATTTTTTAAAGATGGACTTACAAATTCTGCACTAATTCTTAGTACTTCAGATGTAGTACTTGTTTATAACATGTTTTATATAAAGTTAGAGACCAAGTTATTCAGATTCTCCATGTTGAAAAGTTTTCCCTCTCTTCCTGCAGTTTGTTGAGAGAAAACAAAATTGTTATAGATCATCAGTAAGTATAATAGAAAATTTCATTTTTCACTTGAGTTCAGAACACCATCAGATGACAACTCTTGTCACTTTGGTTAAAAGTATCAGTGTTCTTAAGCAGACCTGATTTAAATATGGATTTAGTTTAACATAGGTGTCACAGAAGCCAAGGCTTTTGTAGAATTTTTTCAAAACCTTATTATGCACAAATTAATAATCTAGGAGTAACATGGCAACATTGTGTTTTTCCATGGTGTGATACTTGTAATAGCAGGAATTGGAACTGTCCGAAGTACTTTCAGGCCAGAGTTAGCATGAAAAGTAGGAAAATAAGTGTTGCTAGCTGGCAAATTTTCTAGAGATGTTGGGTACTTGATTTTCAGGTTTTTGCAGGTACTGCTTTTCTGCAAAGCTTTATAGCAGTGAGAGTGTTATATAGTCGTGGGTTTTTTGTTTTTTGGTTTTTTTTTCCATTTTAGTCTAATTTCTTGGTTCTTATACTGGTGCATAAGAGAAAAACAGTGGAACAATCTACTATTTCTCTAATGATCTTTTTTCTTCCCTTCTCTTCTTCAACACACTGCTGTATGCAAAATAAAAGATACTGCAAAGGCTTTTATTTTCTTAAGAAAAAAAATCACTGTAGGCAGTTATGTGATGCAGTCACATAAGCCTTTAAGTAAATAAGTTTTTCATAATGTTACTTATACACCAATTTAATGCAGCTGCTCTTCACAGGACATGTGAGTTTTTCCACATGAGGTATATTGCTTCATCATCTGCTATATAAAACACGTCTAATCTGATAAGACTTTTAAAAATTGTTACCACTTGTTATTGAACAATTAGAGGCCCTGGTAATAAGCCACTGTTAAGATATGAAAGTTGAAAACAAAAAATAGCCATTATGTGCATTTATTTAAAATAAAAATAAAATGAAGCATCTGTTTTCTCTTTTCTCTGGCTCCAGGAAACTGAAAGGAGAATCAAATGATGAAAATATATTATTAAACTACTTTAAGTAAATAGCAGTGGTTTGAAAAATGTGAGCACTGATAGTAAAACTTAGTAAATTTTTTTGTGCTGGTAGGAAGCTTAAGCCTATGGCTTCATTGTAATTCTGTTCCTACTATTCCACTCATTATCTCCATTAAGATTCATTGTTTTTCATCCTTTTTATGGTATGCATTACTTTTTTTGCTCCCTCTATGAAACAGTCTTCTGTTATAGTATGCATAGTTTCCTGCCCTTTTGGGCAACGAATCCAAAATCCCACTACTTCTATTGACGCATCATATCTATAAGGATGAAGCGTAAGTGCCCTGTTACAGTTCATCCTCTTGGACAGTGGTAAGAGTAGGTGTTTAGGAGTCTTGTTTTCCTGAAGATGCTAGTGGTCCTTAAATTGATCAATTACTTTATGTATCCATTATTCTGGTGCCATAAAAAGGTTGTTTTCACTGTCAAAGGAGTAAGACCTATTGTTCTGGTTACAGCTTTTCTCCTTTATTTTGCTAGTTGTTAATTGCTGAGGCTGTGGAGTGGCACCAGATATCCAAAATAATGTTTTAGCCTAGTCTTGTTTGTTGTTTTTTGTTGGTTTTTTTTTTTTTTTTTTTTAATTTACAATGAATTCAACAAATCAACATTTACCCTTGTGAAAGTTTGCACTGTAAATGGATAGCAAATGTTGACTCTGTTCATTTGGGTGGGTCTTGAAGTAGATATGCTACAGTGCTTTTAAGTCTTTTAAAAATAATTTATTTACTTTTTAAAAACGAATGTAGTTTTTTGTATGGATTGAAAATAACTTACTAATTAATTACATCCTACTTCATTAGAACTAGTTTAGGCATTAAGGTAAAAATCATCTTGTTTAACAGCTGTGTCTGAGTAAAATGCAAGTACAGTGTAAATCATGTTCATTAATAGTAATTGGAAGTGTGTCTAAGAGCAGAGAAAAAGGATAAATTTCATAACTGATGGTGACACTGTTTTACCTGCTTGCAGATGGGACAAAAAATGAATGTTATTAACAAGTGGGTTTTGAATGAAGCAAAGATACTGCTTATAGTTTTTATTTGGCAGAGATATTGACAATATTTAAGAAAAAGATTTGCAGGACATAAAGTGTAGAAATGCAGATCTATTCCTTCTTTGCATTGTCTTTGCTAGCTTCATGCCATTACAAAAACCTTCGCTCAGTACTAAGGTATTACTTGTGCTTCCAAGCCAAAGGGAAAATGTATGCCATCCTGCACAGCAGAGACAAGGATATAGCTGAAGTCTCTACTGTATGTTATGTTACCTCTAGTGAAGCTAAGTACAAATGACTACAACTCTGGGAAATTGCCTGTTTTTGAATAGAGGGGAAAATAATTGAAACCAGCCATCAACCATAGAAATACCTCTATTATCTTTTATTATTTATTCCTGACTCATGAATTAATTAAATTTGTCAAGTTTTAGCCCATTAGTAAAAACAAAACAAACAAACAAACAACAACAAAAAAAAAACCCCCAAAACTTAGCTTGTATTTAAAGTTTTAGCATGTGTTTAGTGTGTTCAGTGGGCCCAAACCGAGAGGAATGACGGATTTCTGCAAGTGTTTTAAGAGATTTTATTTCAGCCAGAATAATTTGCCCCATTGAATCAGTGTTGTGATTGAATATGACCAGTAGTCTTTATGTGGGAGAAGGTATCTGTGCTCATACTAAGGAAGGTCTTGTGCAGATAACTAGCTTTCATTATGTTTCAGTTGTTTTCAGTTTACACCTCTTAGCTCTTACGGTCCACTCAGCATGCGTTCTTGAAACCTGAGCATATTAGAAATGTGTGCAAGAAGAGCCAAGTTCACGTTTTGCTGCTAAGATTTAAATGCAGCAGTGTTTGTAATCTCCTGTGCTGTATCTTACTGTTAATTTATAATTATTTAAAAGTTTGGCTAAGACACTGTCGGATAACTTGTAAAAGTAACTGTAATATGCTACCAAGGTCACAAGGTCAATTTCAAGATAAAGCTTTACTTCAGCAAGCTGCAGCTACTGAATGATGTATTTAAGCCTAGGTTTACTTAGGCTGATATGTTTTAAAAGAAGTAATCTTGAACTGATGGGAATGCAGCAAGCTGTGGTATATTACAGATTTCTCTGTAGTACAAGTTTTCTATTCTATTAGAATTATTCTAAAGCAAGTTTGTTTTTAACTTTCACTTTGGAGGAGAGCAATTAAGCCTGGAAATACAAACAGCAGCAATGAATTTTCTTTTTGTGATAAGTGCTCTTTCTTTTTAAAATATTGTGTAGGGCTCACTATCCTGGGACAAAAACAGTGCCAAATGCCTTACTGACTCAGAAGAAACTGTGGGCTTCGGAAGATTATAGTACTTTCAACGATGATGTAGGTGCAGGCTGTTGGGCTCGGATCCTAAACCAAAACTACGTGAATGGAAACATGACCTCGTAAGTATTGTGCATTGCTGATAGCTTTTAGGACTTCATTTGTAAGGATTATCTAAAGTACCACGTAACACATCCATCTGCTATGTTAAGACTGTAGATAAACTCTTTTCTCCGTCAGTCTGAATTCAGATAGTCTGAGATGTGAAGACTACTGTACTTAACCACTTGGAGAAAAAAATTTGTGGCAGCTGTAAGGCATTTCTGAGTTACAGTTTCATGTGGGCCTATACAACTGAGTTCAGATCTTTTAGTTTCTGATGATACTTTTCAAAGTAATTCTTCTTAAGAAGAACTAACATGAAAACCCAGGAGGAAAATAACAATGAAGTTAACCTAGCTGAATATTTCTCAGGGTCTCTATCAGTTATTTGTCTTTAGTTAAAGGTAATAGGTGTAAGGATTTTATTATCTGTTGTTTTCTGTACAACATCTTTCTGAGGATCCATTCTAAAATTTGCTGTAATCTTTTGATATCTTTATTATCTTCTGTATGTTTTCTTGCCAAATTGAAATATGGAAGAAAGTTATTGGGAAATTAGGTAAATCAGTTTTAAAACAGAATAGGACACATACTTTGTTTTCAGTGAAAAGCTAATAATGAAAGCATCAATATTTAGGCAAAATTACTTTCAAGGCTTTTAGCTTTTATGTAACTTCATTTTGGGTTAATAAAGATAAATGTTTTTACCTGAAATACTTGAAACAAAGCACAGCAGCAAGCACCTGCATGCTCATAAGGGGAAATTCAAGTTGACTATCTTCTGTGAATCTTTTTTTGAGCAAATTTAAAATTTTAACATATTGGCTATGTGAATTCCTGTCACTCATGTCCTTTAGTATATATGGGGTTATTTCTGCCTTATTCCTGTTCTCTTCTTTTTACGAGCCCTTTGCCAATTATATAAGCCCCATTTGATTAGCAATGTGGTAACCAAATCATATATTCAGAAATTATTATCAAAAAGATCAAAGTCTGTAAATTCAATACTGCTTTCATTTCAGCTTTTATACTGAAAATCAGTTCTTCCTAATGAAATGAATTTATTTATTAGCAAAAATATAAACCTCCTCTCCTTGAAGTTTGAGTTCCTTTCCATTATGGTTGTTTTATATTGAATTTTTGCAGAACTTTATCTTGAGGAAGCTGCTGAGTTGAAAATCTTGTTGAGGGCTTTTTTCTGAGCACATTTTTAGAGGAATTTATAATCTTTCCTGAAATGCATATATCCTGTGATAGATAAGTCTTAGGTAATAACTTCAGAACATGAGCCTTTTGTGCTCATCTATGTACAAATGCGTTATTTCATGCCAGCTTTTGTTTCCTATAGAACTCCTTTCATAAACTGTATTTGCATACCTATGGCTGCACAGACTTTAAGGTCCTAGCATGAGATTGCTTTGAAGAACAAATCAGAAGACCTAAAAAGAATTGACCGTGTCGCTGTCCCAATAAATTCTCAAAATAAATCCTGGAAGATGGCTGGTTAGGGTTATATTACATTCTTTATTTATGTGTGCAGAAAAGACTGTTAATATTTCTCACTGGTGCTTAAAAAGCAAATAAATGCAAGCCCATCAAAAGATCACCACCAATCACAAAGCTAATAAAAAAAAAATTGTGAAGCATCAGAACTTTTACTTTTTTTCTCCCTACTGATTTGGTTAGGAAGTATGGATGGAGTCTTTAATCCTCAGGTGCACATTTCCTTTAATGTGCAGCTTTTAATGGTGATACAGCCAGAGGATGTATTGTTTTTTGTTGTTGTTGTTGTTGTTTTTTTAATGAAGTTCTCAACTCTGGAAACTGATTCTTTTTGTCTCTGCTGTGGATTTACCATCATTTTGCTTTTTTTGGAGGGGGCTCTGGAAGGGCTTGTTTGTATTCTCTCTCCTTTTAGCTGGGAAAATTCTTTTTGTGTTGAAATACTTCTTTATTTTATTTTTTACTGTGAGCTAGGAAGCTGTTTTTTCGCTGTGTGTTGGAGGGAAAAAAACAGTAAATTCTTGTTTTAACTTTATCTAATGCTATCCATATTAATAATAAGCAAAACCTTTTTTTTTTTTTTTCCAGAACTATTGCATGGAACTTAGTGGCAAGTTATTATGAAGAATTGCCCTTTGGTCGATGTGGTTTGATGACAGCACAAGAACCATGGAGTGGCCACTATAAAGTAGAAGCACCTATTTGGATTACAGGTTAAAAAAAAAAAAGTTTCCATAACAGTATTGTGAGAGTCTTTTTTCTGTGTGTGTTATTTTTTATACCACATTGAAGTGGTACAAAAACACATTGAAGCTTCATGGAATGTCTTATAAACTCTTTAAAGAATTTAATTGCTTATTTCAATAGGAAGCAGAAAGATCTAAAAGGAGGCAAATTTGACCATTAGGTTATATGCAGAAATAAACTGCTGCTTTTTACAGCTATCACTATTAAACTATTTTGTTCTGAAGTGCCTGTAGAGGTTAGTGTACTTTCCTAGTTCTTTTTGCTTCACTTTTTTATTTTATCCTAAATTAGATATCTGATACCTTTCAATTTGAGAAAATAGAATGAAGAACATATATAGTCTTGTACTACTTGAGGTTCTTGGCCTCTGTAATTCATTTCTTTGCACATAAGAAAATGGAAATACTTTTATTCTGTGTTGTCTGAAAACAGGGTGGCTACTCCGTAGTTCTTCTGTAGTCTTTACTGTCTTTGCCACAGAGCAGATGGCATATACTATGCCATTAAGGAAGATGGAGGCAAATGTCTAAATATTTATACTTCTGCTAGTTGCCCAGCATTAGGAAAAAAAAATGGCTATAATGTCATCTGAAAAGTTTGGAATACCTGAGCTGGTTTTCTTTTTTCCATGTTGCTTAGTCATACGCTTATTATAATGTCATACGCTTGGCAGTTACTTATGCTGAAAAAACCCCTACCTCATGTAGTTGATTATTCCTGGAGGAAAAGCTCTTCTGTACTTTTTCTGACTTGATTGTTTTCTCTGCCACAGAACAGATGTTTTAAAATGTGTTTTGGTTTAATTCTGTAAGCTTTCGTATGGGTAGAATTTGCTTTGAAATTCCGTTACTTCATTTTGGGAATTTTCATATATTAAATTATAGTTATCTTTATTAAGATTTAATTACTTTCTTATGATTTTCTGTTCCATCTCAGCGCACACAACACAATTTACACAGCCAGGATGGTCCTACTTGCAGGTGGATGGACACTTAGAAGGAGGTGGAAGCTTTGTAGCTCTGACAGACGGCCTAGGAAACCTTACAATAATAATTGAAACTATGGTAATGTACATCAACAGAAGTAGAATAAATAAAGGAAATATTTTGTTACAAAGTGCCTGCTTCAATTTATGCCTTGTCTGTAAATATCCTCTATAATGCTTCTGTAGCTTCATTACTGAGACCACCAGAAGTACTTTTTTTTTCTATCTAAACATTGTATAATCATTATATCACAAACTTATTTGATGACACTCTGTGAGAAATTGAAACTGTGTTTTTTTAAAGCTGAGTTAAAAATATTATAGTTTGTGCAATAGTAATCATCATTAAGATAGTGAAATAAATATTTACAAATTAATCCTGTGTTGCTTTTTATAGTTAGTACTATGTTTTTCTTGAACACTGTCATCTGATAGATTCCAGTAATGTATATTCCTTTCGTTCTTTCCTTTCTTCAGACACACAATCACTCTAAATGTATCAGACCTCCACTGCCTCACTTCCGAGTTTCACCTCAGCGAGCAACTTTCTACCTCAGAGGGTCTTTTGTAAGTAGGCATTAAATACATTTGGTCACTTTTGTAATGTGAATTGCACTGCATCTTGTGTGTACACACAAACTATGACAAGATGTCAAGAGATCAGAATTGTTCATCTCCTGTGCTAGAGGTTATATGCCTGCTGAACTTTTAAATGTTCTTCTTTGCTTTTTACCATAAGACACAATGTCAAAACTGAATTTGTATTATTACTACCTTCCAATATATTTGTGTATATTGAAGAAAAAAATTGCTGGAACAGAGATACAATTTGGTTTGTCATTAGGATTTATTCTGCAGCTACTGCTCTGAAGTGCTGATACAGTTTGGCTGGCATGGTCGTGACCTTTCTAGCTGTCATCAGTTGCTTTCCAGGGAAAGCAACTAGGTGATGCAGCTGACTATATGACACAGGTTTTGTTGTTCTGTCCCAGCAAAAGATATTCTGAGAATCTCCATGTTTTGTATTAGAATATTCTGTTCATATTAGTAATATTACTATGCTATTAGGATAATAGCTTACTGATATATGTAGATTGCTCTGAAAGTAAAGTCTCCTATTTATTTCCATGGAAACCACAACATATAAAACAAAGAGCACGACAACAGAACACAACTCAATAGAGCAAATTCTCAGCTTCAGAACACTATTTTTCAATGTAGTCATCACCATTAGCTATACATTTCTATCAGCTGTGATCAATAGATTTCATGCTGTGCTTGTAATAATCTGCATGGTTCTCTGGGTGACTTGTCTTTCATGTTGCTGCTGCTGAAATGTACCATCCACCACCTCACTGTGCTCACATCAACTGTTTGGTGTACCCATAAGCATTCAGCAAGCATCAGTGGGCCAATGTAATATAGTAGGAAGCATTACTTTTGAATCGGCCCTTGCATAGTTAAGAAAAGGTAAGGTTTGTAATGGCTATCTGAGTTAATTGGTGGCTGCTGATGAGATCAGCAATTCTAAAATAACAAAAGTTAGACACTGATAGTTTTCAAAGCCAAAGTAAAATTGTTGTTGTGTTGGTTTCTTTTTTAATTTAATGCTATGTTTCATTGTAGTATTTCCTGAAAACTCTTCAGGTGTGGCACTCTAGGCTTGGATTTGAATCTGCAAACTCTAGTCTTTTTGAGCAACTTCATCCTGTAAAGGTAAGTTGATTAGTTTTAATACTCTACTGTAACTTCTTGGAATTGGTATTGCAAAAAATAAATAAAATTACTTCAATTTACAAAATATTTGCAAAGTAAGAAATAAAATCCCACACATCAAAATAATCTAAGGTAACTTTTCAGAGAAGCTTTATGGTCTTTCGTGTGAATTCATGAAGATAAGCGTTCATTAGGCTGGTAGTACAAATTGTTTTGTAGGTCTGAAACATTGCAGCATTTCAATAGGTATGTGCTTTGAGAGTAATGATTTAATTGGTTCTAGTGTGATAATGAAGACTGTGGATGTCCTTTTTTCAGTTTTTGGACCCACTTTACTACATTTTCAACCTATACATTTGAATTACAGTGAAATGTTTGCAATAGTGTACCTCAGCGTTGTTTGTTGTGCTTATGCTACCTTATACTCTGCTGAGTGTTAAAAGTAGTCAGGTTTAGCAATTTTGTTCCTACTACAGAAGGATTTGCAGGATGATATCTATAGTATTTATGTGGCCTAAAGGTTATAACCTTCCAACTTTCTGGCCTCTCTACCTGTATTCTTTTCCAAGACTTTGGGAATTATGTGCTCACTGGGTGCGTTTATAATAAATATTTTTTAGAAGAGAACCTTTGAGATTTTTTTTTTTTTGTACTACCCTAAATATGAGAATGTGAGAATGCAGGATATTCAACACAAACTGATTTCTGTTAAAGCAGCATTTCTCAAAAACAGAGCATTGTATGTACTGTGACTTAAATCTTGCCCGCGAAGGAGTATTCTAGTATACTCTCTGTAGTTTCAGGTGTGTGTTTTCCCCCATTCCTGAACTGCTGCACCTCTATGCTTTAACTGTATACTTCAGGCATGCTTTATTAGCTCTCTTTGACTAAAGTTTTACTAGCTGTATACAAACTTACCTGGAAGCAATAAAAACTTGAGGGTATTAAAATGTTGAGGCAATTTTTGCCTTAAATCGAACTTTAGAGGATATCCTTGAACTCAGAAGCTTGGATTTTTTTTTTATGTTGCAATTTGATTTTTGCGACTTGAACTTTCTTTTAATTCCAGATCTGGAGGGGAAGTTTTTCTTTAGACCTAGATGTGGATGAAGTCTATACTTTAACTACACTTAAGACAGGACGGAAGTGTAGCTGCCCAGAGCCTCCACCACCTCAACCCTTTCCTTCAAATTACAAAGATGACTTTAATATTCGTAAGTCAGAAATCTCTTATCAAAAGCTTAATTCTCATACAGATATAGTCTCACTGTAGGAAGGCCATAACAGTTGTGGTATTTGAGTCATCTGATGTAGAAGACATGAAGTAATTTGAATGTTTCATTATTTTTCTCTGATAATTTGTGTATGTATACCTTAGTTCCAAGACAGCTAATTTTATTCTAGCTCTTAACTAAGTGACTGCTACAGTTTTAAAATTCTTGATGCGAAATTATATCTCGAATGTAGTGAACTACTTTTTTAAGGGAATGTAAAAAGAATTGAACACCTCCCCTCTGAGGATAGCCTGAGAGAGCTGGGGCTCTTCAGCCTTGATGAGAGATTGTCTCTGGAGACCTGATAGCAGCCTTTCAGTATTTAAAGGATGTCTATTACAAGGAAAGAGACAGACTCTTTATCATGATCTGTGGTGACAGGATTTGGAGAAATGGTTTTAAACTAAGAGAGGGAAGATTTAGACTGGATACCAAGAAACCTGGAGATCCTCAAAGTCAGGTTGGACAAGGTCTGAGCAACCTGTTCTAGCTGCAAGTGTCCTTGTTTTTTTTGCAGGGCAGCTTGACTAGATGACCTTTAAAAGGTCACTTCCAGCTCAAACTCCAGCCCAAACAATTCCACGATTACATTAAAAGGGAGAGAAAAAAAAAAAAAAAAAAGAAACTTTGTATATTTACAAAAATGGTCCTGTTTCCAACTTCTAAAACTTGATTTTGCATCTTTTTCTAGTGTAAAAGACTACTTTGATACAATAAATCAGAAGCCTGGAGGGTAGCTTCAGAGGAAATCTCTGACATCAAGGTCCACAAAAGAAAAATAAATGTTTTGGTGCTGACATCTTATTCTCTGAACAGGTAATCCACCTTTCAGCGAAGCTCCAAATTTTGCAGATCAGACGGGTGTGTTTGAGTACTTCGTAAATGGCTCTGACCCAGGAGATCATGTTTTCACACTCCGACAGGTGGTGATTCAGCGACCCATCACTTGGGTTTCTGATGCAGACCAGACAATCAGCATCATAGGAAACTTTCAGTGGTATGTAAATACTACTTTTTGTTGACAGCTGAGGAAATGGTGTCCTTAATAGTTTGAATTATTATTTGTTGGTCTTTTTCATTTCTCTTATTTCTCTATATTTCTCCTGCACTGAATGTTTTTTACCTTCAAACAGTCTGTAGTCATGTAGAAATGATGATTAAAGGGACTTAAGTTCTTGAGCCCTGCATGGTGCTATTACCATCACTATTAAAAGGTCAGATCAACAAGACCTTATTTAAACAAGTCTTCAAAACATCCAAAGATGAAGATTTCGTTTCATCTCCTAGTGGTCCACTGCCTTGGGAAAAGATTTCTTAGACTCCTATGGGGCACATTTGTTCAAGCTACTTTTGGGAATAATTATGTGAGATGGCTCACTAGGGAGACTAAGTTAAAATAGCACTAACAAAAAAGCAGGATCTGAATTTTGAAGTTTGCACAGATATTTTTTTTCCCCACTGTTTTTAAAAAAGACAAAAAGTTGATTCAATTTATTTTACTTGATTTTGAATTGTTGCTTGATCATTACTAATTTGATCTATCTCATGTTGTGATAGTTTGGGAGTTAATTCTGTTATATTTGTTGCAGACTGCCATCTTCTGAGCAGTTCCTAGAATTGTGTATATTTAATTTACCTACTGCTTAGAACAGTTGTATTCTTGGGTAGATGTAGCAAAGATTTACTAGAGTACAGTTATCATTCATTCTAGGAGGTATAGTGGTGATAATTTTGAATGAAGCAGTATGTCTTTCAAGCTATGGCAGGGGAGATTCAGGCTGGACATTAGGAAGTATTACTTTTCAGAAAGGATGGTCAGGCACTGGAATGGACTGCCCAGGGAGGTGGTGAAGTCACCGAGCCTGGGGGTGTTCAAGGAAAGGCTGGATGTTGTGTTGAGGGACATGGTTTAGTGGGAGGAGCTACTGGGAATAGGTGAACGGTTGGACTGGATGATCTTTTAGGTCTTTTCCAACCTTGGTGATTCTATGATCTTGGCATAATATTTAAATTTAAAAAGTATTTGGATAAGAACCTGTTGAATAATTGGCTTAGTAACAGTAATTAATAAACTTAAGCATTAAGTTTGATTTATTATTTTTACGATTTGGAAGAGACTTTAATTCTTTTTAGAGAACGTATCAAATAACTGTTTTGTCTGTTTTTTTCACTGTTATCAGATCAGTGATGCTTTTTTAGAACATGTATTATGATTCTTATTTCTGGCCTTGACAAGTTATTGAATCATTTTGCTTTGAAGCCCATAAGCACACCGCTGTCTTGTAGCTGAAGGTTGTTTTTGAGTTTCTAGATGTGTACTTTTGCAGTCCTGTATTGAAGCTTCGTGTTTTCCCCTATAACCAGCTTCCCCTCATTGAGCCAGTCATATCTCATGATCTGTGTAACAGATAGTACACTTAAATTACTGCACTGAAATCTCTAGAAACTTCCCACTTCATTTTGGTTCTATTTTTTTTCTGGATTAGTGTCTTTTCAAAATAAAGCTTGTTTCTTGAATATTCAACTGATTATTGAAGCTTTACTCACCTCTTAACTTTTATAAGGAAAGTTTTCAAGTTCAGGTCCAGTTTGCCTGATCTTTTCTTGGGTACATGTTTTCTACTACTAATGCACAATATAAAAATATTAAATTAAATTTGCTCTGAATTTCTGAGATGTTTTCATTTCAGTTATCAATAGCAATTCTTTGATTTCACTCAAGAGTTTAGTTGGTTTTAATTCGGATTTTAATTTTGTGAAAGTTTATGTAGCTACTCTTGAAATTTTTTGTTTTGCTCTGATGAAGCATGAAGCTAGGTTCAAACCTAGCTGCATGCTGTAATTATTGATATTTAATACACTTTGCTCCCAGTGTCATTATAATATTGTGAAAAATGTGGGAGTCTTGTGTTTAATACAAAGGAAGATAAGAAAGGTCTTAAATGACTTGTCTAATGAAAATGTATCCAATAAACTGATGCTTAAGCAGTAAGAAAAAATCTTATTCAATTCTGACGCAAGAGATGGAGGAGAAGACTACCATAAATACATATTATTGATTTATCTGTAAGCTGAGTTTATACAGGAGTTTTTCACACATTTAAAAAAACAAAACCTATGTATAGTTGGAAACTTTCTTTATGTATGACCTTTTGACTGTATCCATACTAGCAACAGTTCATCACAAGTAACTTAAGATAAGGAATGTAGGTACTGAATTTCTTGAGCAAGCATTAATAGGGTTGGTTAATTTTTACTTGTGAGAGGCTTGTACTGCAGTCTGAGGAGTGGAGGGTTATTAAGTAAATTTTCTAAGTGCTATCAAATTATTCTGGTATTTCTTTGCCTGATGGTAGGTTATTTTCCTTAACAGTTGTAATTAAATGTATAATGTGGTACTTTACAGTTGAGATGAAGTATTACCTCAGGAAAAAATCAAATAATTTCAGCCTGTTAAAACACACTGTTTCTCTTACAGGGTAAATCTGACAGTCACTTGTGACATCTACATAGAAAAACCACTTGATGGGGGTGTGTTCATTGCTGGAAGAGTAGACAATGGTGGGATATATGTTCGTCGTACCAAAGGAGTTTTCTTCTGGGTTTATGCAGATGGCACCTACAGAGTCACTGGTGACCTAGGTAAGAAGCCCTTTCCTAAACTGGATGCTGATAGATGGACGTATTGCACTGATAGCCTTGATAGAAATGATGAACATTCTGGTTTTGTTACTCAGCTGCAATCACTATGAATTTGATTCATTGTGCTGTAACAGTGGTTGCATTTTGTATATGGCTAGATCATCTGAAGGTTACTGGCTGCTCTACTTCTCATTCTCAGCTTTCTGGATATCCTTTCAAATATTTCCAGAATCACAGAGCTGTAGGGGTTAGAAGGGACCTCAGGAGATCATTTAGTCCAACTCTCCTGCTAAGAGGCTCCCTAGAGCAGGTTGCACAGGAAAATGTCCAGGAGGGTTTTGAATATCTTAAGAGGAGACTCTACAACTGCTCTGAGCAGCCTGTCCCAGTGCTCTGTAACCCTTGAAGTAAAGTTTTTCCTCGTTTGTGTGAAACTTTCTACATTCTGGTTTGTGCCAATTTCTCCCTTGTTCTGTCCCTGGGCACCACGAAAAAACAACATGGCCCCAGCCTCTTAATGCTCTCTTTAGATATGTATAAGTCTTGGTAAGACCCCTGCTCATTTTCTACTTCTTCTCTATGGGTAGGCAGAGTACGTGTAGCTTGGGAATTCTATTACCTTCTCTTAACACACTGATTCCAGGGGAACCTCATGTTTAAATCCACAACAACTTAAGTTTCACCTGGGTGTAATAGATATATATATTTATTGTATATACATGCATACACTTGGGTTTAGAATGAACTGCACTGTTTATTTCTTGAGACATGTCAGCATTGCCTAGTAGAAAATAACTTTTTTCCATGCTGAAATGAGGGGAATGTGATTAATGACTTCATTATTTCAGATGGGCATGCTTGTTAGGCCATAAGGTATTTTTTTCCTCCATAGCTATTTTTCATCATCTTTATATTTTTCTAAGAAGGTGTCTGTGTGGTAAATTACCTCGCAGCTGAAACTGCCAACTGAATAATTGAAGATTCTTCTTCTAGTGCTTAGTTGTTTTGTGTTTTTTTCCCCTAGTCTCTCTCCTGATTTTAGCTTTGATTAAATTTTGACTAGAACTAAACAATGTTACATTGTGGCATCTCAAAACCTCTGAATTTAAAATCTTCTAATACATAAAAAAAGTTTAGTAGAGTAAGTGGTGTGCTAGCTACTGTCACACTTGGTTAACCTGTACTCCCAAAAGATGAAATCTTCAGTGGGAAAAAAGCTCCTAACAGAACAGTAAACTACACCTCTGTAGTAAGATGGTGGTCCTGAACATGTCTGAAAATGAAATGCTTTCCTTTTGCTAGCTTGATGCTATCTGGCAGTCTAAGCAAAAGTTAAATGACACTTTGCTAACCTAGAGCATGTTTTGCAGCTGGAGAAGAAATATTAATGAAAGGGCTTTCTGGTGTCCGACATAATGCTTGGCACACACTTACTCTCAACATCCAGGTAAGAGCATGGTCAAGAAGCTGGAAAATCTGCTATGAAAATTCCATTCCTAAATGGTTTAGACAAAAGCATGCTATTTTACTGTTTGCATGAGGTGATCCTGCATAAAACATTGATATATATTTTAATATAAACAAAGACTAAAATACCACTCATTCTATTTCCTGTATTTTTGAAGAGATCTTGAGAAAATGGAGAGGGTATAGAAAGTAACTGGAAAAGAATGATTATGACCTGGCTACCTGTTCTGAAGATTCTTGGTGAACTACTTAACTGTTTTATAAGTCTGACTCCAATTATCTTTGCATGTTAAGGCCCTGTGTATGATGCCTCTTAAGGACTTGGATCTAGGGAACTTGAATGAACTGCCATTTTTCTTTCCTGTGCTGAGAAAGCGTGGGCATTGTTTTGATGTGAAAAATGGCCTATTGTTGATTAGAAGCCTACTCAAAGTGTGGGATCTTCGTGTGGTGTTTCTGCATTTTTTTATCATAGTGAGAAGAGTGATACCAAACTTTAAATATACCTGTGCAATTTATCTGGACATGACACTGTTGCAACTAAAGGGCTTTAAATTCCTCAGCTGGGTGCCTAACCCCCTTGGCTAATACAACCTTTGCAACTGCAAGAGATCTAAAATAATTGGGAAGCTTAAATCCCCTCTGAAGATATCTTGTACTGTAACGAACTCTGTGAAATTCTGTGCTAAGTCTCTAACAGATAAACAGTCTATGAACATTAGAAGCTGTTTGGCTTGGTGTTTATTTGCTTTTTCTGCTTTTGTGTTGATAGACAAAGGAATGCTTTTATCTGAGGCATTCACAAATGTTTGTATAGCCACACTTATGACAGTAATTGCTATCTGTAAAATGAAGTTTGAGACTTGCTAGCCTGAACAGAGTACTAAAAATGAGTAAATTATCTAAAACAGAAAACAATGATGTTGGTCTTCAAATCATGATGCTGTAGAGTTGCATGTACCAAAAATGCCTTTGAGGTAATAAAAGAATTGTAGAGGATGCTTTTTGAAAAACAGTCTGTTTTTACATATATTTGTAATTTTTATAGATTCAGTACAGGTAAACTAGAATGTTCCCCCCCTTCAATTTAATATTGGCAAGATAAATTTTAACTGTTCTGAACATTAATGGTAACATTCTACTTAAAAGTTCCTAAATTCCTTTCTCTCCTTGGTTTGATGACTAAAATACATAACTCTTTTATTTTGACCTATGTCTAATTCTGCAGAATTAATGCCAGGTGTGTCATGTAATAGAACTGTTTGTAGTTCCAGGTAGTTCTAGTTTTGTTAAACACCTCAAAACAGGTGAGCATTTGAAGGAATATGATACAGATGCAAGAGGAAAAACAGTTTACCTTTGAGATTCTGCACTGAGTTTGCAAGCTGAGAGTTTGGGAAAGATAAATCTTTTATATACACTATATAAAAGCCTGTTAGATCTGTTTCACAGAGCTGATAGGCACTGGATGAGCAATATTTTGAAGCGCCTCTGCATGGAAAGCATGTGAAGTGTAGTTGAAAATTCACTGGACATCTTTTTGACTTGCCTCGTCTGCCATACAGATTGTCTTGGTGTGAATACACTTGATCACTGGATTTCACAAAACAAACTCTTTCCCTTTTTTCTGCCAGGGCACTTCTGCCTCAGGACTGTTAAATGGTTATCCGCTCTGGGAGAACGTCACCATTTCTCAACCAAGTAATGGCTGGGCTGCTATTGGAACTCGCTCGTTTGAGTTTGCGCAGTTTGACAACTTCCATGTTGAAGCTAGATGAGGTAGCTTTTGCATTTGGAGAATGTCATCATCATACTTTGAAGAAGAGTCAGCTCAAACTTTGGGGACAGCTTAACACTGACACTGATCTGTTGGCAAAGAATCTGAATTCTCACCCTGTTATTTTATAAAGCTTTACATTACTAGTTACCAGTGTAAGTTTCATCCCCTGGTTGCTATGGAATTTTTACTCTTAGAATTCTGGGGGTAAATTTTAGTTCAAGGTAACGATGAAAACAAAATCATAGATCCTTTTATTCAAGAATGATCAGATCTTAACTTCCTATCTCATTTTCAAGCCAAATTTGAAAGTTAACAGAAGATAAGGGCCTCTCAAGCTGCATTTTTTTTTTTTTTACACTAACGTGACTGTGTCCATTCCTTTCACTGTAAGAATTAAATACCAATAAGCCTAATGATCTAGTGGCCCCATGCAGCTGTACTATAATTACTTTCAGATTTCATTTGGATGAAGAACCTATTTTTTCCTGTATTAAGAAAAACAATGTTTTGTCTATTTATGCTACAGTCTGAGTCTCAACATTACAATGCTAAAGGTGTGTTTGATTACAACTTCCAACTTTTATCTCTAGCCTTATAAATATTTCTTTTGAGCAGAAGGGAAATCTCTTATGGGTGATTAGGCAATGCAGGATGTGCCTTAAGTTTCAACTACCTCCTTTTTTTTTTTTTTTTTTTTTAAAAAAAAAAAGGATTGAAATAGATTAAAAGATCAATAATCAATTAATTATTGATAGCCTTTATGGAATGATGTTTTTTGTTGTTGTTTGTTTTGTTTGTTTGTTTTGGTGGTTTATTTTTGTTTTGCATTGTACAAGAATAAAAAATGGGTCCTGGGTACTTAATTTATGCCAGGCTAAATGTGGAAAAACTGTCTTTTAGAAGCTTGAGCATCCATCTCTCATTTGTGATGGATCTAAAACTTTGAGCAGAAATTGAAGTATATAAAAATGTTACTTGGTTGTTTTGGTAGCACAGAGAAGGTATGGGTACTATCATGTCCTTGCATAAAAGGAAATGAAAAATATACATATCTTAAGGCCTTGAAGTCTAATCATAAGGTGACAGCAGATGGATACAGATGGAATGGCTTGGTGTATCAGGCTGCACTACTGTCCAACAGTATCCCTACTCCTAGGCTGCATGGAGTAAAGTTCAGATTGAATTCTGGATCCTTCAGAAAAGAGGGATTCTCTTTTGTTGCTACTTCACTGTTTTTTGAAGTTACTGTGCTATCAAAAAAAAACCATCCAGATTGTAGTGAGATAGCAAATGCTGTCTTCATGAGTTGGCTTCTGAATTTTTCTGTTGGTCATTTTTGAATGAAAATGATGTCTATTCCATAACAAAAAAGTATCCCATGTCTGCATCCTTTTTCTAACTGGCGAACAAGAAGTTCTGGAGGTGTGATGGGGCACTAATATTTGTGTGAGGCTCTCTGTAGCATGCAGTATCTCATCTTTGAGAAACAGATTTGCAATATACTTCAACTTATACTAAATATTACTCTGATCCATTTTATTTTGAAAGCTAATTTCAGTGAGCATTGACTTTGCTTTTTGATATTTTCAGCTAAGGTAGAGTTAATGCAACACAAATTATTACTAGACTTTTTTTAAGAAGGTTATCTTCCAAGTCAAGTTTTGGAGAGATCTCAATTTCCTTAGTAGAGATGAGTGTTTTATTTCTTTCAACAATTACCACTGATACCACTATTAATTGGTTATGAATCATTCATAAGTGCAGATTTCACACAAGCAGTAACCTTGAAGAATGATCTAAATGACTGAACTTTAAAACTCTTGTAGAGGACTTTCAAATATTAACTGTTTATTTAACTGGGTAAAAAATGAAAGCCAGCTTTCCAGTTGAGTTGCATTTTGATAGTCACAGTGTGGGTGCAAATCTGTTCATTATTTGCTTGATTTCAGAAGGGATGTCACTGGGATCCAGATGTGAAGGAATTTAACTTAAGGTCCTTATATTCAAGTAATATGAATACAGAAGAATAAGTTCTCAGAATAAACTTGTTTCAGCTGTGATAATTTTTCCTAGTAGCACGTTTCTTAAAGAGTTCATGTTAGCTTGTGTGGGCTGCAAGCAGTGTCGTATAAGAGAGATTAGCAAAGATGCAGTTTATCCAAAGGAGTTGTCCAGTTGGTCTTTTTTACTACCCTTTAATGCACTAATGTAATAAACTACTGTCATATTGTGTACTAAGCACAATGTATTTTGTCACTGAAAATATTGATTATTTTTTCTAATCTTAACTTATTAATGTTAAAGGATTAAACTGTTTTATGAAGAGAACAAGGGATCTAATAGTGATATAATGTTGTTCACTCTTGTGTGTAATTCTTCACCCTTCAGCAGGCTGTAATATCCTTGCCAGTAACAAGCTGTCAGGTCTTTCACTGAGGGGTAGATTTATGTTGTTGATTATAAATACTAATCATTTCAAATGGACAAATAAAGCATTTAAAACCCCTTTATTTGTGGTGACTGCTTTTGTTAATGGATCATGATGTCCTCCAGCAAGAAAGCTGCCAGTTTTTATCATTGTGATTCCTAGTAAAGATGATTGCCCCTATGTTAACTGGATTGGAACAATTTTTCAAATGCCAAACAATCCTTGTTAACAAATATCATAAAATCAGGACTTTTGCTGTTGATATGAACATTATTTATAGTGCTCAGTATACATTCTGCTTCTCTTTATTATGATGGTTTTTGTGTATGTTTTTTTTCCTCTTTTTTTTTTCCCTTTGCATTTATTTAAAGGGATTAAACTGTACTTAAGGGTCATTTGTACAAAACTGCTGAGTACTGAAGTCTTGTGAGCTTAAGCTGACAGTCTTTTTACAAGTGTGGAAGCAGGTAGTGCAATTCAGGTATATACTAAAGTTTACATGAGAATTTTTTTTTTTTTTTTTACCTTGAGTAACCTTTTGGGTCTAGCTTCAGTTTTTTGAATTATTTTTTACTCCCCTCTCCAGACCTCAAACTTCTGGATTCAACTTTAAAAGGGGAGGAGAAATTCCATGATGCTAGACACGTTTTCCTGGCTATCATGCCAATGGACATGAATTGCTCTGGAAATGCTGTTTTCTGCTTCTGTTGGTAAAAGATGTCTCTCCAGTAAGAAAGTATTACTGGAGTTACCACTTTGATTACATAGCACTGCATTAAAATTGATTCTGTCCTTTATTCTCTGCCATGTGACTTTTAGGTTAGTTCCTACAAACAAAATTCTTGGGGTTTTTAAATTTCTGCAAAACAGCACTGTTTTTCTTTAGGCTACTCACGAGCATTCATTTTGCAGCCTCATCTTGTTCTCACTGCATCAAAAGTAAATTTCTAGTTCTGAATTTGGAATGGTGAGTTGAAAACAACCGAACTTATTATGTGAGTCTTATCTGATATTTAATTTAAGTCCCTTGGGTGTCTTTTCTGTGCCCTTTAGGCTTCTTCTTACCATTCAACACCACTATTTGGTAATCACAAACCACTATGATCACAGTCCTTCAGAATCTCATCTCCTGGAGGACAAAAGTAACTTTGTAATTATTGCATTAAACCTCTTCTTTACTTCTGTTGCATGCCCTAGGTTAAGATGAGGCATATCTCTGGAAACTGGAGATCAAATTAGTCTAGAAGTGTTAGAGTGGTAATTTTTTTTTTTGTTTTTAAAATGTCTTTTCTGTTCGTGTTCAGTGTTTGAGTGTAAGCACTTAGATCAGGAAAACAGTCATTTTGATTTTTAGCTGTTTATGAACGCATCTCAAAATGCTCAACTATAAGAGAGGATGGCTCAGTGCAATACAGTTGTCAACAGAAAATAGAGCCCAGTACCCCTGGTTAATGTGGTGCAGCCCAGGTCTGGGAACCTTTGGTCTAAGATGAAGTAATTACCGCCATAAGGATTATCTAAAAAAACCACAACTCTTCACATTTCCAAGTAATTGAAGGAAATGTCCTCATTTAGTTTGAATTTCTTTGTTCATTTTTTGGTGAGAAGTACAGGTAGCTTCCTTATTGTTTCTCATTAAAAAAAAAAAAAGTGCCTATGGAAAATCAAATACTTTGTTTCTAGGAAAGCAAATATTTACTAATTATACACGCTGATACCATTTTCAAGAAACACTGGGATCTTGCAACTTAAATCCTCATACCTGCTTTGCATTAAGAGCAAGAAGGTAAATTATAGAATCAGAATTGCTTAAATTGGAAGGGACTGTTAAAACTCATCTAGTCCAACTCCTCTGCAACAACCAGGGATACCTACTGCTCAGGGTTCTCAGAACCCCATTCAGTCTGACTTCTAATGTCTCCAGGAATGAAGCATTCAGGTCCGTGTCTCTCAATGTACTCCACATCTGGATGTAGTACTCCAGGTGATGTCTCACCAGCACAGAGCAGAGGGGCAGGATCTTCTCCTTTGCCATGTTGGCCACGGTTCCTTGGAAGCCCAGGGTATGGTGGGTTTCCTGGGCTGCAAGGGCACGTTGCTGTCTGATGTCTGGTTTGTCCTCTGAGGGTACTCTCCTGCTGCCATGTACCATCAGTAGTACATGGGTGTCTAGCACTTCCTCTGTCCAACAGTCTCACAGTATAGAAAAACAGAAGTGATGCATAAGGGAGCTGAAACCTGGGTACAGCATCAAAAACTGCCACTGCCTACAAGAAAATCTTTCGGAGAAAGTAAGACCAGTAGAATGGAGATGAATAGGGTAGGTTGGAAAAAACTGTGTGAATGCAGTGGGAGTGATGTAGAGCTTCCACAGTTTCTGTATATATCATGACATGAGATGAGAGTTGTTTTAATGCATCTATAAAATACTGGAGTACCTAATATGCTCATGGAAATGCAAACCTCTAGGCACTCTCTTTTCATGGAGGAAGCTGATGTAATTCTTACTTTAAAAAAAAAAAAAAAAAAAAAAAAAAGTAAAATGACATGAAAGGAAAACTAAAGGCCTAGTCTACTTGCTGAATCTGTGGTCATCTTTTTTCAAACACTGCATTCTTGAAGCTAATGAACACTGTTCACATTGCTCCTTAACGGTAGCTGCTCCTTTTCCTCCTGAGACCTAATTCCCTGTGAAGTCTCTTAATCCTAACCCAAACCAGATAAACAGCAACGCTATTTCAGTTCCTTGAGTGTGACTGACATGAGATTTGAAAGCATCCTGCGGCCAAGGCAGTCAGGATGGTGAGCTCATACTTCAGGCTACAAAAATACCTCATTACAGCAAGTCGGATCTATGCTGTGAAAAATCTATAGCAGTATCACAAAGATAGATTTTCAAATGAAAAATTGATATTTGACATGAGCCTTAGAACTTTTTAATCTTTTTGTACAAGTTCGCGAAGAGAGGAGTTGCATTTTGTGCCAGAAGCACTAGATGGCAGTGTAATTACAAGGAAAAAAAAGTAGCTGTCTGGATGAGTTCAGGGCAGCTACATTGAGCCGGGAAAATAAGGATGGAGGTGGCTTTGTTTGAGAAGAAAAACAACGTTAAGACTATGGACAGCCTCCTGTGCACAGAGCTCTACAGCATTCCTTACAAGGAATAGTAATTCATCTTTTAACATAATTTTGCATCTGCTCTAAGCACATTAACATATATAAAACAAATGCTTTCTAAGGCATCTATCACCTGCAGTAGTCTTTTTGGATCAAAGTCATTATAATGAGTCAAAGAAGTCCCATTGCTGGCAGAAGCACAACTTTAGCAGTTGTACCAAGTCTCAGTAATCTTTGAGTTGTGTGTTCAGGTTGTGAAAGGACCTGCAATGACTTTTTTTCAGTGTTACAATGAGTTTGTGGTTTTCTTGTGTTTGAGCCTGTATTCTAAAAGCCTTTTAAATGCTAAGCTCTGGTTTCAGAAAATATCCTTAGGAACCTGCACCCCTGGGCTGCTTCATGCAGCCTTGTGTACCTGGCTAGGGCTGTACAGGAGAACGTGTGTGTGGATGGGATCTGGCACTAAACTCCAGATTAGATGTGATGATGGATGGGAATGGTACATAAGAGCTTTCCACAGCACACAGCTGTAAGACTATTTCAATTCAAGGTTTTCTCTGAAGTGGGTCTCAAATATTCTGCTTTAATTTTAAAATAATGAACTTCAAGGGATAGAAGCACTCTGAGAGGAACGAATAAGCATGTCTGCACAAGCTGAGAAGCTGTCATCCAGTTTGTCCTTGAAGAAGGTGATTCTTTGTTCGAAGAGATTTGAAGACAAGGAGAGATGGAAGCTCTGTAAGGTTGTGTGAATGTGTGAAGGAAGGATACAAGGAACGCAATGGGAACTGGAAATGATTGACTTTGGGGTGACTTATAAGATCAAGGGGTCAGGAATGTGAAAGCAGAAAATGTTTGGCCATTACTGAGTGTCTCAGAACAGCACAATCAGAAATATGGGAGTAAATGAGCAGTGATTACCTGGACAGAAATTTACTCCCTCTTGCCAGGTTTTCTAAAGCTTTATGTATCTAGGTTAATAAGCCAGAAATCTGCTTTCACTCTGGGCTTCCTGAGGTGGTGTCCTTCACAGACCATGATTGTGGCCAGTCAACACTGGACATAAGCATGGGCTATATCAGCCCTGCTTGGCTGATAGCATCTTGCTGCCTCAGGGAAGTCTGTGGCAGTGGGCTCACAGGGTGTCTCTGTAGTCACAGGAGGGACCAGCAGAGGCAGAAGAAGGCACACAGACCCAGGTGGCAGAGGCACTTTGTTTAACTTAAAACTGAGGCACAAGATTCTGATACAGAAAAGTATCACTTTGCCTTAGTCCCTAGAAGGCAAAATGAGAAATGTTTTCCATTTTGGAGGAGATTGTAGTGTGAAACTGAAATGGGGGTTGCTCTTCTTCCATCCTGCTTTTATGTAGGGTGTCAGTGAGGTTTGCTTTTCAAAAAGATCAATGCATCATTTGTGTTATGGACAAGAGGGTGGGAACTGAATGCTTATTTATCTTGAGTTCTTATGAACAGTATTTAATATGACATTCTGCGGAGGTGGAAGATTGTGTTTTCTTTAGGAGTATTGTGCCCCACTGCCTAATGAAAGGGAAAGTTGTCTTTGAGGAACTACAAAAATTTCACTTAGTGTTTTATAATCTTAATATTGTCTGCGTATTTGTTGTCTATTTTTCTTGATGAAATTCCTCTGAGTGTTGTTAGTTTTATAGCCCCTTAGGTGCTCTGTCTTGTCTGGATCATGGCTCTTTGTTGTTTGTTCTGACAAAATGTGATCTTCAGAAGCACTTCACATTCTTATTTTGCCTTTCCTAGGTATACTTTTAGCTTCATCTGTGAAAGTGAGAAAGAAATCATTCTCCAAATTGTTAAGGGACTAAAATATGATCATTAAAACTTGATAGGTTTTCTTTTTGACTCAGAGTACTTTGCAGACAAACTGCTTACCAAAAACTGTGCTAGAATAAATGGAGAATGTACAGGAGAGTGGAAGAGATATCCCAAAGTTTGGTATGGTCTGTAGAGAACAGTGGCTATTTACAAGTATTTTTTAGCAGGTGAGTTATATGTCTGTCTCAGCCAGTAAGATAACACCAGAACACTGCTCATGACAACTGTGTTTCATGTGGATATGGTTTGGAAGTGCGTTAGGAATGTTTTGAGTCATTTTAAAGAATTCCTTCTGGGTTATTTGGTGGGGGAACTGACTTAAAATGTAGCCTTTATCTCCTAAGAGAGAAAGAAGAGCTTGGATGAGCTGCTGTTGTAAATCTACTCTTCCTGGCCACTGGCAAGCACTTCTGTTTCTGGTTTTCCCTTCTTAATGACTAACCACCTGTTTGGTCCCAGTGCTCCAGTGTTGGTGGGCGCCTGGGCTGCTTCGTACTGTAATACATAGCACAGAGCAGTAAAGTTAATAACAAGGAGTTCTAGTAACAGAGCTGAGGTATAATTCAATGCCTTTGGGAGCCATACATAACGCTCTGCAGAGCACAGTCTTCTACTGAGAAGCTTTATATGGAAAATACCACATCAAAGAGAAGGCTTATGCCAGTCTCTAGAAATAAGAAAGTAAGGTAAGTAAGGAGGACCTGGGGAAAGTAGGGGAAAGGAGGAAAGTAAGTAAGGACCTGGGAATAACTAGCTGAGTAACAAACCTCTGTCATACAATGGTTTAAGTGAGGCAATTGAACCAGCTCCCTGAGGAAGAGAAGACAGGGGATTTGAGGGAGCTGGAGCTGTTGCCAGTTAGCCCTTCTAAGGTCAGATTGTTGAGGATTTCTGGTTAAGGCTTATTAAATGCAGTCTGTCCTTAGTACTCTCTTGTTGAAAGGGAAGTAAGGTTAGCCAGGTGATTAAGTTTAGGGGGTAGGGCTTCACCTTCAGGCCTAGAGGACAAAATGTTCAACCTTGATCTGCTATAGGCTTTTAATAGCAGTACTGATACTCTTGTAGAGTCATAGGCCAAACACAGAAGTGTTGTTAACGCCTTAGAAGAGCTGCATTATGGGAGGCAAGAAATCCTTGTGTACCCAAAATTGAGATGTTTGTGGATTACTGAAGAATGACGCAGTCCTGACTCCAGTTTTGGAGTAAAGTTTTTGCCATGAATGCAAGTTTCTTGTATCTGACCATTCCCTGTCTGTAAAACAGTGTACCAGTGAGACTACTTCATTTTCTCTAGCGTTGAAATCCATTCATAAAAATGCTACCCCAAAGGAAAATTATGGTTATCACTCAGAAGAGAAATGCTAGAAATATAGCCCTTGCTTTTTAAAATTCCACACACTTGTCCTGCCCTTTGGAAATAATAGCTTACATGGTCGAAAGCCAGCATCATGTAATAGAGTTTACCCAGGAGAACTGAAATACTAAAACTTGGACTGTAGCTAGGAGATGTCAGCTCAACAACTGAGAAATAGATCAGCCTCTATGCATGCAAAAATGGTTTAAGCTTAGCTCTGAAAATGGGTCTTGCTTTTGTTACAGGGCAAGAAATTGTGGCCAAGACCTAAAAGATATTCATCTGTTAAAAAAGGTATGACTAAATATTTAATTTCATTTGGAAGAATGCAGTGTGGAATTTCCTTCCTGTGGCAAAATATATTTACTTGGTGTGGGGAAAAAAATAATCTTGGCAAATTACAGGGAAACATTCAAACTGGAAAGAACAATGACTACATAGTTTTGATTTCTTCCTAGGTTCTCTCAAGGCAGCTGGTTCTCTGTAAATCAGAATCAGCTTTTCACACATAGAAGATGATATTTAACAAGCAGCTGGTGGGGTAGCAAAGGGATAGCAATGCGTTCCTTGTGCCACGTTCGGTATTCCGAAACTGCAGAGAAAGACCCACCAATGGGCAACTTTTGAAGCCATCTCATTGCCATAGCATCCTTTTGGCCATAATATATATACCATATAGTATACCTGTCACCTGTGCATCTAGTTGGACTGAAAGACAAAAAGAGACATAGGCAGTGATATTTTTCTTCATGGTTATGAACGAAAGGATTTTATAATTTGCAGCAAAATTGTAGCTTCACTCATCTCTGTTTCTGAGCTTCTAATGATTATATACTGATCAGGATTTTAACTCAAGGGGGATGCAGGCTGGGAGGCAACATTAGGTCAATTATATTCTCAGAAAAATGTGCAAAGGTGAGATAAGAGGTCTAATACTTTTCCTGGATTTGTTACTTGAGGAACATAAGGTGTTCAGAAGAATCTTTCAATGCTGTCCTTTCTTGAATCCACTTTACCTGGCATGTTTGTTGTTTTTTTTGTTTTGGGTTCAAGTAAAAGAATGAAAACAAACAACTACAGGCTTGACTTCAGTGCTTCCTCTGTAGATTTTATGGCTCATAGTGGACACGGGAAGACTCTCTCCTAAAGATAGATTATAATTTTGCAGCAGATCAGAATTTTTTGTGGTTCAGAGCATCACACAGCCTAGTAGCCAGATTGGCGGTTCTGGCTTTAGAAGAAGGAAAATACTCAGATCGTTGATTTCCTTGATTTAGTCTTGGAAATGAAGATGGTTGTTATTTTTTTCTCCGATGTTGGAGTTATTTGCTATTTTGGGGGTAATGGGAGTAGGGTGATACATGAGGGTTCACTTGATTCAGACTCGTCTTACAGTAATTTACAATTGCTGTCAGATGAGTTATGCTATTTGAACTGAGTTGTTGTAAGCGCATATGTATGTTCTTAGCTTGCAACAAATTTTAGTAATTTAATGATGCTTAAGACAGCTCCAGTGTAGAGAAGATGCACTATTAAAATCTATAAATCAAGCTCTGCAAATACGATAGCTGAATTGGAATTTGAGCTATTCCGCTGTCTCTATGTTCCGCTTTCCTTTATATACATAGAACTATAAAGTGTTTGCATTTATAGTTTTGTGGTTCCGTTTGTTGCTTATATCCACAACCCTTTTTAACCACAGATGTTGTGGTGTTCACAGCGTTTTATCACTTATCAACAATTATGCTATTTCTGCTTCACGAAATCCTCCCCCAAATGTTTCTTCTTGTCCAAACTGAGTATCTTCATAAACCACGTTTCAAAGCAACTTGTATAAAGACTGAGTGCTTGAATAATGATAAAAATGTGTTGCCACTTGCCGCTGCCATTTAGGTGAGAGGAAACAAAGAAAAGAAGTAGGTGTGTTGGGAGAGCAAAGCTCTTTTTCTTACTTCTTCATTGAATTATTCTAGTTATATCCATATCACAATTCTGTGGACAAAGGAGAAATCTCAGCAAAGGCACTGTGGCATGAGAACTCACCTCAAACTGCCAAACTCTAAATTCTAGATTCCACTGTGGGCTACCAATGTTAAATGCTGATCATAGGTCGCTGTGACAGAGAGAACTGATGGGGTTCTGCGAATAAGAGATTGATACCCATGTTATCTCTGGCTTCACAGAAGCTCTATATCTGTTTCCTCTCCTTCAACTTTCAACTTCTTATATTCTCTTCACATCTCAGACTGTGGTTGCAGAAAATCCTTCTGATTTCTGCCTTTCAACTGCCTAAGACAATGCTGCTTTAAATTCCAGAGGCCTGTTTTTTGTATTCCACAAGCCTCTAGGAAATCAATAAATGACAAAGAAATGTTGGTTTATTTATGTGTTTATTAGGTTAATGCTACATTTCTGGGAAGGCCTTGTGGTGTTTGGTCATAATATCCTTAGAAGGCTTAACACAAGATAACAGCACTGTAAATATATCAAAAGAATTCATGCATTTCTCACAGTACAATAAATCTGTACTGTTCTTCACATCAGTGTGTTGAAAAAGTACTTCCTTCTTAGACATTTCCTATGTCAAATGACTTGCTCATCTATTTTGTTGTATTTGTTGCAGTTTTTTTAGGATCCTTAAGAAAATATTTGTTACAAGAAAGATTCAGGCTGTTCTTAGGCAACATATATTTCACAGAATATTTTTTCTGTGAATCAGTTCCATGTTGTGAGCTCTCATACAACATATGCAAAGAAAAGAATCTCGTTATTGATGCTTAAGCATCAATAGCTGATGGCTATTCAGGATTCAGATAAAGACTTGTGGCTGTAGCATTGGTGATAGCACTTTTCCAGCCTCACAGTTGGTGTCCTGTAAAGGATTTTGCTCCCCTCTGAAGCTATTTGACCAGCCATACTTTATCACTCATCTTGACTAGTTAAGGATAGAGTCAGCTCTGTCTACTGTGCTTGAATGAGATGATGCAGACAGCGACTTTCCCTTTAATCTGGATGTCCCACCTACGGATGAGACGAGTACTTTGCCATCCTGACCTGCTGTGATCTCTCTGGAAGACACACAGCTGCAACAGCCTTTGAAATAAAAGGTATCTGTAGAGACTGGATAACTCCACTCTGGTGTCAGGGTGTCCCAGGGCTCCGTTCTCACTCCACCCCTTTGACCCAATCCTCACAGCTTGTGTGTGCTTTTTTTGTTATGGCTCTGTGCTCTGTGTTAGAATTAGACTGAATTTGGCTTATGGATTGCTGTTCAGTTCGCATAGAACAGGCAGTTTCTCTGTGTTAATAATGTTAGTTATGGTATAGTATGGTAAATGAAGTGTAAGAATAGAAGATACAGCTTGCATCTGGGCTTTTATGGTCTGTATTAAACTTTCAGATTGAAATACCACAAGACAAAGTACTGAATGGAAACAGAAATAAGTAGTATAGCACAAAAAGCTACTCTTGGCAGCTTTGAAGTGAACAGAAAGGTGTGGATCATGCATAGTGCACTCGTGCTAGATTTCAGAAGTTTGACTCATGACACTGTTGATTAATTCTTTTCCTTTAATGAGAAGATAATTCATGACTGTTAATATTCAGACAAGGAATACTTCTTTCTAAGTCTTATGTGCATTCAATTAAAACCCTGAAATGTAGCCTATCCTCCGTAAAGGGGGAAAAATGGTGCTGATGCTTCACTCAAACTGGTATTTTATAGGTATTTAAACACTTCAGAACATTGTTCTGCGACTACTGAAGCCTGTCATCTGAAATACATCATCTGCCATGGTGTGATGGTTAAAGGTTGTGAACTGGTAATACTTACTTAATGAATTCTAGCCAATTCTCTTTATGACTCATCTATCAATAGGCCCCACTTTCTCTATGCATTTTGTCTATCGATCTGTTTGTGTAAACAGCTTTCCCTGTTATTTACAAATTATTCTTCCTCCTGTTCTCCTTCTGTAGTGTACTGACAGCTGAGTGGACAAGATGTTATTCTCAATCAGATAATCAATGACCAAATCATTTACAACTAACAAGTAAATCAAAGGCCCTTAGAAATGGATGCATGGATGTTAGTGGGCATTGGCATTTGTGGTGCCATGTTTATTTTTTGTGATCACTTGGGCACACAGCTACATCACACATGGCTACATGATAAATAGGAAAAACTACCATTTTACTAGTAGTGAACAAATATCCACTAATTCTACGTTGTTATTTTGTATCACTTTTTAAGGCTTTCACATGTGTTGGTTGCTTTGTGGGCCAGGTAAAGCAGAAGAATGGATTGTCCAGATTTTGTAATAAGACGCAGCATTTTAACATCTGGGATGGCAAAGAAGAGAATCAGTAAGGAGGGAATAGAGGTTATTTCTAAGATATTTTATTCAGGACGGTTACTTACTCACTTAGTTGCAAACGCATTCACTTGAGTGTGCATAAATTTGTATCGCTCTGTTAATGCATCTACTTAGCATTAAGCACAAGAATTGTAAAGTGGAGCATTTGTATTTTTCATTACTGTAGATAATAAAAAGGCTGACAATGTCATTGGGGTACCGTTTTACTGTCTGTGAAGGTGCAATGCTGTAGGATCTGCAAGGAGGAGATAGGTTTTGGCAATGCAGGTCCTCAGTCAACTGGGACAGGAGTTTATTACTGACAGAATTTTTATTATGCTGGCTGTAAGTTTATTAAGCACTATACTGCATAATTTCTGTCAGCATATTGTATCATTTTCTGAGCCATATAATAATATTGCTTTGAACTTTTACAGTGCCTTCCATTTCTGTAGCTTCCTAAAAAGTTATATCCATGTTAATTGTCATAGTACCTCAAAGAAGCAAAGAAATATTTTCTTCCTCTTGGGATAATCAGTACTACTTTTTGTAGTCAAATTAAAATGAAATAGAAGGCTCAAAATCAAGCTGAATTTTTTTGTCATGTGCTAGGCTTAGAAAGGAAAGAATGTCTTCGATCTTGTCGTTTAGTTCTTAGAGTGACAGATAGATGTAATGATTTCCTGCTTCTAATCTTGTCCTCTCTAGCAACAAGTTCTTTGAGGTAGCACATTTTTTGGCATGTGCCTTGCTCAATGAAAGTGGTTGGATTCTTTGGGCCACTCTGTTAATTAACACCAAAACTTTCCGAAACTAATAATGCAGTGTTTACAAGAATGTCATTTTTCACTAGGCAGTGATAGTGGGAATTTCCCTGTATAATACAGAACAGTTTGTCCTGCAACAGCTGATGGAGTCAACTGAGGGTGGATCCAAGCAGCTTGGATTTTCCCAGAATACATCCAGAACCCTAATCCTTATGGACCCTGGGTGTGTCTGCAGTCATGAGCTGTGCAGGCTGCATGGCCACAACTGGACAGCAAATCTCCAAAAGAAACACTCGAGACAGCGTAGGCCACTGAAGCCAATACTTCATCATACCCTTCTCCGTGGCCCCTGTACAAGCCAAATGTACAGAGTGATGTTGGGATGCATGATGCCTCCTCACGAACTGCCTTCTAGACAAGGTATGAAATAAGGCCTGGTTATTTGTAAGACTTAATCAGGAAGTGTCAGGCTGTGCAAGACAGAGGTTGTGGCTCCCAAACTTATGGCAAACTTGCAGAAATTTGCATTATGTTCTGCTTGTCTATGCTGACAAGGGTAGCTCTTGCTTAGCAGGAAAACGTCTTTCTCTGCGACACTGTCTTTCCATGGTGTGGCTGTATTTCAGTGATGAGTGCTGTGAGAAGGACCTGTTTTGTACTGAGAACTGCGATTACAATGGGTATATGGACTACCTGCTAGGCGTTGCTTCATTCTGAGCTACAGCAGCAACCCATCCACTTCAGCAAGAGAGATCAGGTTCACTAGTGCAGCCCTCTGATCCTGTTACCATAGCAGCAGCTTCCACAACGGAAAGGGAGATTTCTGCAGAAGAGGACTAGGTCCTTCCATTCCAGAGCAGCAAGCCTGTAGCCTATGCCCTGACTCTCCTGCATCAGTGACCTGGCTTTCCGCCTGGTATTCAGGAGGACATCCAAAGGCTCTCATCCTTGTTGCTGCTTCTCTCAAGCAAGAATTTCTGCTGCTTTTGGAGCCTTCTACTCCTCCTGCAGAGATTAGAAATAAAAGAGGATCAGTACTCGACTTCTGTTTACACAGGATTCTTTAAACTACCACCATTCTGCTTTGTCTATAGACATAAATTTCAGAAAACACATATATTTTTCTTCTTTCATTTAAAACCTTTCAGCCCTTGTAATGCGCTTAGAGCTGTAAGGATATCAGTGGGATCGGTTACATGCAGGTCCAATTTGCTCTAAGCGAAACAGCAGGTAACCATCTTATAAGAGGGGTCACTTACAACACTGAGTCTATTATTTAGTCAGGACTCTAAGGGTGACCTGCAGATTCAGATTTCTTCTCTTTTTTATGTCTTTATCCAAGGCCAAAGGTAGCCCATTAGATTTTTATATGGAGAGAGGAAAATAGATTTTCCTCTGAATTTCTTTTCCATCTCTGTCAATGTCAACATCTCAACATAGATTAGGTTTTCTGGTTTGGCTGGAGACCGTTTTGGAGTGACAAGGAAATGATAAGCAGGGTTTCAACAGTTCTTGCAGAAGAGGTAAATTCTGGTTCTCTTAATGTAGAGTTCTTAATCAGAGCAGTATAGTTGTTACATCCTGATATAATCTGATTTGGAGGTGTTCTTCATCCTGCAACTCTCCCTACAGTCAATTTGAGTTGTGAATACTCAACCTATCTTTCTGGATTATGGCTTCCAAGACACTTCCTTAAGAGTGTTGTTGAACCCCCTTTTACATAAATGAAGTGGCCAGCAGATGCTATCTTGCTGAAAACTTTGAAGACTGTGGAAAATTAGGTCAAATATGAATCCTGAGCTATATCTAAGGCTGATCAGAAGGGCAGATTGAGTACTCACAACTCAAATTGACTAGAGAAGGAGTTGTGGGTTGAAGACAACTTCAGAATCTGACCATATTAAGCTGTAGCAGCTATACTGAATCAGACAGATAGCTTGTTCTTTTTTCTTCTTGAATCTGCTAATCCAACTTTTTTTTTTTTTTTTTTTTTTTTTTTTTTTTGGAAGAGGGATATTTCAAAATATACAGGAAAATGTTTTTGACTTTTGATAGACATTCTAGAAATAGTGCATATGTTTAAAATGACTGCAGAAGAGAGAGAAAGGCAGTGGTCCTTGGTGTAAAAGAACAGAAAAGAACAAAGAACAGAAGAAAATACTGAAGAGGGTTGTCGCAATTAATAGTCTTGCTTTTACAGAAGGCAGAATTTGGCACCCTAGTGATGGGAGAAATGCACATAGCAAATCATTGGTGGAATAAGTGAGGGAAGGAGATTGAACTGAGCCTTCAGGGTGAAACACCTATACTGATGAGAAATAGGTTAAGTAATGCTCTGCTTTTCAATTATGTTAGAGCTGTAAGTGCCGAAGCTTGCTCATTAGCTGAGGCTATAAAATGCCAAGTTTATTGTGTCATTATTCTTTCAAATATTTGCCTGTTGGGCTTGTGAGATCTTTAGCTCTCTCTTCCTGAAATTCCTGCTTGTTCTACCAAGGGAAGCTTCTCTGCCTGGCTCTGTGCTCAGAAATATCAATTCCTCACTTATTAGCTCTCCCTCTATTAAAACACTGCTTAGTGTTAACCTTTCTTGGCCTGATCCTTATGAAGAGAAACATCATGTTCTACTCGCCCTTCTGCTGACCATCAAAGCAGAGATAACTCTATAGGTTCATTCCTAGTTAGCCCTTCAGGACAGCCTATCCTGGTGTCTGACTCCTCACTGAACTCTCCAGCCAACCTGAGGCTATTATGTAAGTTTTCACTTCACAAAATGAGCATGTGGCAGCCTGGTTTTAGTTCAGGGCCCAAGCTACTGCTTTCTTAATCAAGCAGTTAATGTATTTGCCTTATGTTCAATACTTACCTAAATTAAACCCCATCAGTCTTCCAGATCTTGACTTACCCCAAAACATTTTTGAATTGTCATGTTTTGCTTTGCTAGTGGCAGGCTTCAGCTCTTCTTGTTCAGGTGCGTGGGGACCTAGTCTGTATCTCTCTTTTTTTTTTCTTTTTCTTTTACAAGTGAGGGTCCTTTCTTTGATTTCAGACTTATGTTAGGGTGCTCATAGAATCAAAGAATCAGCCAGGTTGGAAAAGACTTTAAAGATCATCGAATCCATCCATGACCTACGCATACTACCATAACTCTAACAACCTTCCTCTAAATTGCGTCCCTGAGCATCACATCCAAATGGATTTTAAACACATCCAGGAATGGCTCCCTGGGGAGCCTATTCTAGTGTTTAACAACCCTTTCTGTAAAGAATCTTTTCCTGATATCCAACCTAAACTTACCCTGGCACAATTTGTGGTCATTTTCCCTCATCCTGTCACCTTTCAGCAGTGAGAAGAGACCAACCCCGCTCTCTCTGTAAGCATTTTTCAGATATTGGAAGAGGGCAATGAGGTCGCCCCTCAACCTCCTTTTCCCCAGGCTCAACATTCCCAGTTCCTTCAGTCTCTTCTCTTAGGGCATATTCTCCAAGCCCTTCACAAGCCTTGTTGCCTTTCTTTGGGCCTGCTCCAGCGTCTCAAAGTCAGCTTTTGAAATTGAATGATACAACTTGTTGCATTTCATAAGTGGTCCCTTCAATTTTATATGAACTTCCACCCAAACATGACAATGTTTCCATAAAAACCCAGTAGATGTGTCACTTGCTATACTGCATGTTTTTGTACTGTACCTTCCATATCTATTAAAAAGTAAAAATCATTTTGATTGTCAAGGTACATTTTTTTCCTACTGATATATTTACTTATTGAATGGCCTGGGAATTGGATGGCTATTTTCCTTCATCCTTTAATTGTGAGATAAGAAGTGACTGAATTCAGAAAACTCCGTGACATATGAAGCAAAGAGATCTAAATATTGCATTGCCCCCTACAAGTGTCTGTCCCCCGATATTTTCCCTGGTCTGATCATAATGATCAGAGCTGTTCAATGTAGCTGTTTGTGAATGTAATTTTTGGGGTGATTTTTGGCATGTCTTACATATCTCCTGCCAATAGATACATGCATCTTGCTTCTGTGACATAAAACTTCTGTTATTTTTTTTTTCCCCATGCAAGATGTGTTATGCAGAAATGCAATGCACTTTCCACAGTTTTTTTTTTGTTTGTTTTGTTTTATTTTGGTGGTTTTTTTGTTTTTTTTTTTTTTGGAAGTTTGATCTTTTGTCTTTTCACTTCTTGTATTGGTCTCAGAACTGTATGGGAGTATCACAAAGGAATTGGGATAGTAACAAAGATGCTCACTGGGAGTTGACTAGTAACTTGATAGGAATAAAGAATGCAGTTCAGCTTAAAATATCAGCCAAAAATTAACTTCTCTGCAGGGATTAATGTGGAGAGCTTTGCTAACTTATGTGCTTGTACATGCTCACAGTGAATTATTATTACTACTAAATCTAAAGAGGGAAGGGGAAAACTGGGAAGGAAACACAGCATTCCCCTAATTCCTTTGCATCTGCAAATACAAGCAAGCTTCTCAGACAGACATCTCATACCACAAGAGGTGCCCAGAGACGTCTGTGTTTGATAGCTAAAGTGCTTGCTGTTTTTCATCTCAGAAGCTGTGTTAGTATGCAGGGCAAAATGTGTGAGGCTTTGCTAATCTTGCCTCTGCGCTCTGAATCAGTCAGTGCCTTCTGGGGAAAGGTTTTGAACAGAGAGGATGGTTACATTCTTACAAGTTGAACAGAGAATCTAACTGTATCTTTAACGACATCTGCATGCCAGGACTGTGCCACTTTGGGTTCAGACAGGAGAGGCGGAGCCCACAGGCTGGGCTGTGCAGTCAGCATGTTTTTAGAGGTTGTTTCTTCTTGCAGACAGATCTCCTGCAATCACTATGGGTACTTCTTGTCCTGTAACCTGGCACGAAGTTAAGCATTTTCCAGTTTCTTTTCTTTGGAGTGCTCATGTCTCATTGCTCCATTCATAAATGTATCACTTAATAGAATAGTTCTAGAAACAAATCCAGAGAAGTCTGCAACACACTGCTATCTCTACTGATGGTGGAAACAATTCCAGCCCTTGTAACAGAGTAGCAAATTCAGTTTTTTGGATACTTATTCCCGTTCTTCATTTTGCAGATATGATTATTCCTTCTACAATCTATTAGTAGTTTAAATAGAAAGTTCCCAGAGAAATATGTGGGTCTAATTGAAGAGAAGAGCGAAAGAAATAATCAACAGCCTAGAGAAATGTGGGTTCTGAGAAAAGAAATGGATGGGTGAAAGATCTTCTCATATATGTATGGCTGATGCAAGGGGAAAGTAGTAATTAATTTTCCATGCCCATGGCACAATTAATAAGAGTATTAAGCTGCAGCTCAGATTTTGGTTTACCCCAGGCCTGATGAACCTCTTGAACAGATGTCTTAGGAAGATGATGTCACTAGAGGTCATTTTACTTTTTAAAATAAAAGCAAAAGCCCCCTTTTTACTGGCGATTTTTAAGCTGGATGGACTTCTTTCAGGAAAGCAGCCAGCCTGGTTGCACTGCTTGGGAGGACTGCCTGGAAGAGGTCCTTCCAAGGTCACTGCAGCACGTTCAGAGACTCTGCATTCACTCAGATTTAATGTAACTGAATTATACTCAGCCAAAGAATCAGCATCCCAGGCATAACATTTTAGGATATGTATTTCCCAGAATAGTATCGAGACAGGAAAGTGACATTCCTCAATGTAATCTGAAATATATCTAGCTTTTTTGTTTGTCTGTTTTTCATTTTTCCATGATTTGGGGAACACCACTCAACATTTGATACCACAAAGCTGTTCTTTTTCTGAAGAAAGGTTTGCAGTTTTACTTGCTTCAGAAACTAAAAACAGAAATCCCAGAATCTCCAAAGATGCCATCTCTCTCAGTATGCTCTATTGGCCTGCATTTCTTTTACATGGCAGACTAGTTGTGACAGATTACTTTTCTCATAAAATATGTGAAGTGGTGTGATTTCCCCTGTGAATTCCTTGTGATTTTCCACAGGCAGCAGTGCTGTGGGACAATTCTCTGATTTAAGGCAGGTAGGGCAAAAATCTGATGTAGGTTGGGCAGGGAGCTGGCAGCAAGGCTGGGAATGGGCTTGGGGATTAACCTTGGCTCCAGGATTTTTTGGAAGGTCCTTCTTCATGACTTCACTGATAACTATTGCACAGCCTAACTCTCATGACCCTAACCTTGACTGGGTATCCCTTTTCCATGATCTCTAACAGGTCAGAAAACTGTTGATTTAGCTGCTCTGTAATATCAGTGTTATCTTTGACTGAAGGAAGCTTTAGACTTATTTTTCATCTGTTGAACATCCTGCTTGGTAAGAGGTTTAATTTTTCAACTGCATGAAATCATTGAAAAGGAAATCTTTTGTTGCTGTTTGATTGAATTTTGCAGTGACAAATGGAAACAATCAATTGAAGTTACCAGCCCCAAAAATTTTAACATCAGTTTTTCCCATGTGAAATTCCCTGCAAAGAATTGTAAGAACTGTGAGATCAACTTTATGGGGAAGCTGAACTAGACTTCAGATGTTTGCACTAATAAGCTGGTGTTTCTCCTCATACCCCAGTGCCTTTGTAATGTGTTGAGAAAGAAGCTAAATATTACTGTCAGAAAAATACTTTCTGCTTCTTACAGCTGGCAAGACTTGCAATCAGAGCTGTCTGGGTAATACTGATACCAGTTCAGGTTTTTGAACATCTTTGTGGTATGACAGAGTGAAGAAAATGTGTTGATTCATGTAGGCACATCTAATATTCTTGCGGTCATAATTTCCAATTTTTTTTCCTGCTGTAAACAGTTACAAACTTAACATTAATTCCACTTTTTATTTAATGCTCCTACTGACCTACTGAAACTCCTTCACTTTCATCAGGAAATGTGATGTGGTTAAAAAATATATATATTCAGGAAAATGAACCAGAGATGCCTGATGGCTTCTCTTCTTAATAATGCCATCCTCTGAAGTACAATGTCTCCCATAGAAATCTTTCTATCAGCTTAGTATGGAAAATATACTCTTCTGCTGCCTTTTCCTCATAATAGCGATACAAATGTAGGTAGAGCATTCTTGACTGGAGCTATTTATGTTATATTTCCTGTCCATACCATTCCCTGGATCTATCCCCACATGGCCCACATTCCAGAACATCTGACATGGTGATGTGTGTCAGCTGCTCTCTCTTCTCAGCCAAAATGTTGCGGGAAGAAGAGTGTATGTTCCAAATTATCATTTATTTTACTTTATCTGTGATCTAAAAATGAGGCTGCATTTGTTCAGATGCCAAAAGGAACTTTTCCATATGGGAAGGAATACTCAGACAGACTTTATAGTCTTAATTTCTTTGTCATGTGGTAGGTACTCAAATTTTTGAATTCACTGTTAGTGCTGGTAAATTGGTCTGATCTTATTATGCAGGTGATGCACCTCATCAGCCTGTGATCACTGATGTTTTTATGCTAGAAATAACCAAAATTATGCAAAGTCTGGTAGCCAGTAGAATTTAGGTGACCATTTTATGGTTCCATTATGGGTGAGGAAAAAGAGAATGTGGATAAAGAGGCACAAAAAGCCTGCTAGAGGCTTTGTGGGTTGGTGTTCACTGCAGACATGTGCTCTGCAGCTCCTAATTCGCCTAGGAATCCCCAAGCAGAGAGTCCAGGATCCAGTCTTGACAGCAGCAGAACGAAGTTCTGTATACAGGAATGAAAGAAAGCAAATGTGCATTCAGCATTTGTATAATCATATAACCAGTTTTCCAGATTTTGCATATGGATTATAAGGATTTTAAGCTTAAATCACAAGAATCCTGGGTAAAGAAACACTGTATGCGAAATAGTATCTTTGCAACCCTACAATCTCCAATACTTCTGTTTCCCTGCTTTATCTTGCTGCTTTGCTTCATAGGAAAGTGGATTTGCCTTTTGTTCAGTGGTAAATGAAGCTGATGAATGAAGTTTGGATGGTGGTTAGCAGAAATTAGTACCCACTAAAAAAATATTATCTACAGAAACAACATTGGTTACTGTTCTTTAAATTTGTGCAGTACATAACAGAAATACATTTTGGGAATTCCTTTGCAAATGGAAAGACCTGCCACAGATGTAACCCAGAATTTGTGCCAGGATGGATTTTTTTTAATTTAATTTAATTTTTTTTTTTTTTTTTTTTAATTTACTTACAGCAATTTGGTTACCTTTTCCTGTTTTTCTTTTCCTTTTCTGCATTTACACTTAGTTCAAGCTGATGTGGAAAGCACTGCTGCAGAAGGAGAGGATTCTGACATTTTCATCCTTACAAAAAGCAGTGAAAGGGAGAAGTCCCATGAAAGAGCCTCCTTCCTGGATTACAGGAAGCCTTCTCAAAGTCCAGGAACTGGCTGGAGTAGCTCTATGCACTTGCACTGGGAATCATCTTGATTCAAAAGGAGGCTCTACAAAGAACTGCTGTGCTGCTTTTGCTGAGATAAGGAGAACTAAAGATCCATTCACCAGAGGATGGGTGTTTCCTTGTAGGCACAACTCTAGATAGTGAAGAGATGTGTTTCTGCTTGTTGAACAGTTTTAGGAGGTTTTGTGAAACCAAAGCTAAGTGCCTTCTGAAAAATATGCATCAACAGGGACTGAGTCAAAGGACTGTCTATTTTTGACACTTTGTGGAGTATGGCTTTCTCATGTCCCAGAGCAGCAGCCTGTTCTGCACTGCTGGGTGATGCATGAGAAACAGCACCTTGTCTCTGTACACCACTACTACTTTCCCACATGCTTCACTTGTGTGGGAAAGCAAGTTACCATCAAACCCAGCCTTAAAAATTATTAACAGTCCTCACAGAGATACTGAAAGAGAATCTCTGCTTCTTTTCAGCCCCACCTAAAGTAGCCTTAAATATTTCAGTATTCAGTTTCTTCCTTTTCTATCAATAGAAAGAGAGTTCTTGGCAGTTTTCTTTTTGGATGCACTGAGTCCATAGAGAATGAATTCTTAACGATACAGTTTGTGTGCTCTCTGACCAGAAACATATTTTGCCTCGTGTCCATGCTTGAAATGGTTTATTTGTATGTTAAAACACAAACAAACAAAAAACCAACCAAACAACAACTTAATTCAAATAGGAAAATGAGCATGAGTAAAAATATGTTTGTGGTCAGAGAACACCTACATCCACAGAGCTGGTACTCCATTATACTCACTGGGGGTCATGTGCACTTCTCAAAAGAGCCATAATCATTCATGTAAGCCTGGAGGTGTAGAAATATCCTGTTGAGTTTCACCTCTGCTCCATCTAATTGGCCTGGTATTCTGCAGCCTGTATTATTTTTCTAAGTAAAAGGAAACAATTTGCTTGTTAACAATACACTGGCTTAAATAGAGCTACAGGTATAGATTTTCCATAAACCAAGAAAGCAGCCCAACTTATCTGTTGGCTTTTAATTCTGAAATTTATTAGCTCTCCACATCCATTGCAGATACAAGCACAGTCTTAATTGCTCCATTTTTATTCTCACAGAAAATGCAGTAAATCTTAATGCTTGTGCTTCAAACATTAAGAGGCAATGTAGTAGATGTAGGAAAAAAGTATTCAAAACACATTAAATTAGTAAGTGCTTAATAATGTTTTCAAGCTGTTCATCAGAATTTATTTTGAATTTGAATGAGTAAACGTCTCAATAATTCTTAAAAGGGTGATCCAAATGGAATACTTTTCTCCTCCAATTCTGATAGTTCCTTAAAACATTTTCTTCATTCCTCCTCTCCTACCAACATTTTCAGAACTGTGAAAACAATATTTTTTTACTTTAATTATAATGCTAGTTGAGAATATGTTCTGCTGTGTGTACATTACTAGCTCACGCACTATTTGTTTATAGCTCTCTGAAAAGCCATTTTAATAAGGTCAGATTTGCAATTTAAATTAACTTTAATATTTCTTGCAAACTTCAGCTCTGTTTGTTTATGCAAGAGGTAAACATACTAGAAATTTATTGTTTTAAAAATGCATTCCTTTGTTTTATTTTCAAATTGGTACTTTTAGGTAATAAAAAGCCTTGACTATTTGTTCTGCTGTGTGAAAAGGAAAAGAAGTATTTTTGGGGGGGAGGAAGGAAAAAGAATATGAGTGTGAGAAAGAATGAAATCAGTTATTCATAATGAGAATTTCATCTGGGGAAACAATAATGAACGATTTATTTTACAAATTAAAATCTTTCTCTTTTTACAGAATTTCTTCTAAAGAACTGCTGCTTTAAATGAATTTGAGTATTAGGATTTGTTAAATCATTTGTATAAACAAATGTTTGCCCCTGGATGTCTTATGACTATTCACTGGAATTTTTATTCCCATAATGGAATTGAACACTAGCATTGGATAGCTGGTCAGCTGCATTAATAATGCTATTTCTTTTATTTTTTAATTAGTTGACCCAAATTTTTTCTTTCATCAGTAAAATTTCTTTCTTCCCTGTCTATATCAACCGTAGATGTTTTCAAAGCTTAGCATTTTAATAGCTGATGCTACAACTCTTCAAAAGTCTGAACAATAAACATAATTCAGTTTTGCAATTAAATGAATTTTCAAATCATAAATTTCTCTTTTTCAGGCAGTTGTATGGCTGTACTCCACATAACACAAATCGTGTTGCAACTTGCCAACAGGAATATGAACATCAGCAGGTGAATTTCTGACAAGAAGTTCCTGAAGAAGTATGAAATAATTACTTCTTTTTTTGAGATGTTTATGGAACAGTTAATACTTGGTATTGCCTGTTTTATGTAAAAGTCATACAACTGTGTAACTGTGGATCATAGGCACAGTCTCATTCCCATCTCTTTGAGGCTGTGGAGTAATTGCATCAGCTCATCTGTAACATGATTTTTTATTTGCTGGGTACAGGATGCTGAAAATAGATATGAAACACATTCCTGTGTGTAAGTGTAGTTTGCATGCGCAACTGCAAATTGATGATGCTCACCTGATTTACACCTCTCTCACAAAAGCTGCAGCTTCTATGCTCTTTGTTTCTTTGCACAGGTACATGAGCTCCTCTCTACTTTTCTGCTCACCGCCTAATGCCTCTCCTGGTAAAAGTGGCAGTTAAGTCTGCAGACCTCAAAACTCTTGTTTTTCAGAAATAAGTAATGGCAAACTGTGTGTGGTTTTGTGTGAGCATTTGTTGGCTGAGATTATCCAATATCTTTATGGTAAGGAGGAAAGCCAACAAAGCTAGCTGTGAGAGAGTACACATTTTTTTACCTAGATATTTCAGAAATGTTTGTTTCATGGTATGTTGGGGTTTATTTTGTGCCTATTTGCCATTTTTAACATGGAGATAAACAAGGACCCTTTCTTGTGATGTTAAACGAGTAAGCTTTTCATGTGGGAGGAGGAAAGAGAGGATAAAGCTTGATGTGAAACTCAAAGAGAATGCAAAATAGTAGTATCAGAGACACAGCGGTGAAGTTCTGGATTTATTTCCCTTGCTTGCTCCTCTGTTTTGTTCTTTTTAAGACAAGAATTTCAACTTACTTTGAAGAAATACAGTTCTTATTATCACTTGTATCAGCAGCAGGAAGAAAGAAGGAAGGGTGTGGGTGGGATTTTCAAGGAAGTGATGGCCTCTGCCTTTGTCCTAACTTGTCTGGAATCAGTAATGACAGAGACAAGGATGTTGGTGAGCTGGGGACAAGGCCTAGGGTTTTGTCTTGTAATTGTTGAAACTGAAAAGATTTTTGGGCCATGAGAAGACTGACAAAGATATTCAGTGAACTCAGTCTGAAATTAAACTTCATAGAAAAAAAATTGAATTTTGAGTAAATTATTTTCAAGCACACTTTCGAGATGAAACTTGCGTCAGATCACCCTGGAGCTTTGAGGTACCAGCGTTTGCTGGGACAGCCAGAATCTTGATGCCTGAGGACACTGACCTATAATCTGCAGTTCTTACAAATCCACTCAGCTAACCTAACCTATAGATTGTCAAATGTTTTTCATTACCCAAAATAAAAATAAAAAAAAAATCCCATCTAAAATAATCGAAAAATCCACATCTTCTTCTGACCTGAAATGAAAACTCATTTCAAAACCTTGGCTGTTTGACAGAAAAGAAGATTTTTTTTTCTGATCAATCTTAAATACAAGGTCCCTCCAAAGATTTTCTTTCTGCTGTTGCAAGAGAGAAAAATTAGATGGGTAGGAAAGATAAATTTCCCAGTAGACTGTCCAGGAGTCTGACGCAAGCATAAGGGAGAAATGGATGATTCCTTCCCTGGGGCTTCTACTCTGGAAGAAATACCAGACTACTGGTTTTCCCGTATTATACATGGTGCATCAAAGCTTGCTGCCACATACCTGTGCATCTTCTTAATGGGGCATGGTAATTCTGTTCCTGGCTGAGTCTATTAATATATTTCATAATTATCCGTGCCATTTTTCTTCTCTATTCCCTGTCTAGCTGTGCACTGCTTAAGGCTGTGACACCATAGTTTTCACCTGGTGGATTCTAACTGTTTGTTGCCTGTATAATTGTAGGTTATATTTAAAAATTGGTTCAGACCTTGGAGGTTGAATGGAGAGGTTAATCCCATTTAAAATGTAACACCTGTCAAACCATTTAAAATCTAATTTAATGGCTCTGCTGCCTGACTCTCTCTGTGTACACAAACAGAGAAAATAGTTAAATTACACAGGTAATGCTTCTTGATGAAGCATTACCCACAGTACCATCCACCTTTAATAAGTTAGTGGGAAGCAATAGGCTTGGCTCTAGGATGCTGGTACACTGTAAACATCACTACAGGAATAAAATTGGTTGAAACATTGCTAATGAAGGTTTTTTGCAACGTGAAGAAATTAGAAATGATGGAAATTACTCCTTGGGCACATTAGAAATCAAAATGAACCATAGTGCAAAATTTCAAACCACTTCCAAACTCTTAAAAAATCTTAGGATAAATGATTCCAGCTGGATCAGCCTGTTTCTGGAAGTGAGATAATATTTAGAAAAGAGTTCTCTCTTCTGGCATTGTATTTTTATCAAAGAAATTTTTGTTTCATGGTCTGTACTTCATATAGCCTGACTTTGCATGTCTCTCATTACTGTTGGCAGGAGTGCAAACTGAAGCTGTCTGTATCTCCTTCAGAAGATTCTCCTCAAAGGTTCATGCTCTGGATACATAGGGACAAATGGGTAAATATCTTCCTTCAAATTTCTTAGTTTATGACCAACATCTCCAGTGGCTTTCTCTTCGTCTGCTCTGCCTAGATCCTACTGCTTTGTTTACATCAACATCTTCTATTTACATCCAGTTCAGAGTCTGCTGATGACATTAATTTGAAGCTGGGCTTAAAATTAACTGTAGTTGGAGAGTCATGTTTTCAAACTGAAAAGTTAAAGTTCAAGAACGTGTTCCTTCCTCTGACTCAAAAATCTGAACTATCACTACATGCCAGTGACAATTTCTCAATGGTTTTGTGTATTATGAATAATGACTATAGTTGAGATCAAAGTGACAATCTTTACCAAGAAGTAAAGCCATTCACCTGGGGAAATGCTGTTTCAATGAAGTCAGTAATCTATCTGTTCAGTTATCTGTTGATACTTATGTTTTTACCACTCCTTTCTCACAAAGGATTGGCTGTAGGCTTTTTAATCTGTTGTTTCCTGTTATCCATTTTCACTGGTACATCAACATCTCTTATTACTTCTTTTTTTTACATGGTTCTACTTTGATTGAGGGTGTCTCAGTAGGGTTGTGTATAAGAAAGATCATGCAGAAACTCTGTCTCCATTGGTTGATTATATATCCTGCCAGTTGTTAGCTGTTCTGCATTTTGAAATGTGTAACCATATTTAAACATCCCAAAATAGGTAACTACCAGGCTGAATAAAGCAAAGAAAGGAAAGAAATGACAGCGACCTCTGTATTAGTTATAGAGTAGGAGCAAGGAGTGACATAAGCAATCTCTTGCACTGGAATATAATGCAAAGCTGCTTCAAACTGTGCTTGCAGGCAGAAGCTATGAAATGCTTTAATTCCTATCAAGGTAGCAACCTCTTAAAGTCTTAGGCCAAATTGCCATAGACAGGAACACTGCTTGTGTAGTGAGGTCCTTGGTACTGTACTCCCAAATCTGCCACTGACTTGTTACATGATCTTGTGATATTTATCTCTCTTAAATTGTCTACAAAATGAAGACAATTTTACCTGCTTTATATGAATGTTGAGATTTACATCCATCATTGTTTTTTATTGATGTCTGTAACAGGCTGCTTGTCATTATGCTCTTGTCTCGTAATTCTTTCTTCTAATTATTTTTAAACTGGCATATTTTGGCCTTCCTTTCCCAAAGACACTTCCTCATTTGCTATTCATCCTCTTGTCGTAGCACTGCAGCAGTATTGCAATGATTAATCATTGCAATGTAACATATGCCAGCTCCTGAGGAAGTTGAGCCAACAGCACTCAGAATAAGTGAGTTTCTTAACATAACACATGGCTGATAAAACAGGAAAGATAAATGAAGCCCATAATTCCTTCACTGTTTGCACTTTCTAGTAGTGAGGCATACCAAGTTGCTGAGTAGGATTTTAAATTAAACCCCCTTACTATTTGTCATAAAGAATACCAGATATATAAAATGAAGTGAAAGCAACCTTTAAAAATAAAGCGTAACCAGGCACTACAGTTAAATGAGATCACTTTCCTTGTAGGTTTGTTACATTCAATCCGATCTTATGTAATGAGAATTGAAATTAAAAGTTTTTCTGGTGCAGTAGAAAATATAAATGTAAAATACTATTAATGCTCTTTTGTTACACAGTGGTTATCATCATGGCTGCCATTGGGGCTGCTACTGGAGTTATTAAAGAACTGATTAGATGAAGTATTATTTCCAGAAGGACTGTGCAAATTTTAATAAATTTGTGTTTTCTTTCATCAATCAATTTTGAATTTACTTAAATATCTTGGATTTAAAGTCTCACAGGACCTCACGATTTATTGGTTGCCTGCTTAAACATGGGTCAGCTATCATGAGAAAGAGCAGAGGGGAAAGCAGGATCACAGACAGCACAGAAAACTGCTGACGGAATGGGAAGTACAAAAAGTAGAATATTATGTGACTGTGCATAGAGAAAATGGGAGTGGAAAATGGTTAAGAAGTATTTCCACTACCCTCAATAAACCATGTTCCAGCAGATTCTTTGGCCTTATTATTCTACTCTTATATAGAATATAGCCCTTGTAACAACTTAAGAAACAGGCTAGCATTTGAATTCACAGATAAGAGGTTTTAGGGACCATGTCTGGTTTTTCAAATCCACAGAGAGTCTGAGAGATTTGTATGGCTTCAGAGTCAAGAAGGTGCCCCTTCTCTGTTTACAGTATCATTTAGTAGAAGCAAATAATATGCATAGGCCAGTAAGCTGCGAACATATGGAAGGAGATGTGGTCTGGGAAATTTCACCTGGCAGCTTATTTTTTCATTTAGTCTTTGATGTATATAGTGCAATATTAGGAGAACAGGGTTATGAATATTGAGAATTAAGTTGGGAAAGGAAGAGATTTTATGAGAACAAAATTTAAAAAGCAGAGCATTTCTGGACTTGTCTACAGATATTATCTTAAAAAGATATTCTGTAAGATTCTTTTGATTGATTTTGCATAACAGATTTTAGTATTTTGTCTTAATATATAGCATCATAAAAGACACAAGTGAAAGTTTGATTAAGCGAAATGAAACGGATTTGAATAGATTTTTAAGGCTATAAGGGATCATTATGATCATCTAATCCAACGTATAGCAGGCTATCAAATATTAGGCAGTATTCTCTATCTTCAGGGTTGTACCTGTACTTAAACAATCATGTGCATAGGTACGGTAGTTGAAAATGCCAGATGCTAGGCAACCACATCAAAAAAGAATAATAACTTCTGGAGTTTATCATCCTAGGGAAGAGTGGGTATTCTAAAATTGTATCCAAACTGTTTCTGACTACTTTAAAACTCACATTTTGGGAAAAGGTGTATTCAGCAACAATTACAATCCATATAATTTTAGCTGTGGGTAATTTTTCCCTATTATTAATTCTGCTTCTTCTGGTGGTCAGGTTAGTTGTTACTTTTAGCTTGGGCTGGACACAAAATTGTATGTGCACATACACTGTGTGACCCATGGGGTACAGAGGAGAAGAGAGGAGGGGCAGCTGCACAGCCAGCAGGCCTCCTCAGAAAATCTTCCTTTGGAGAAACTGTGACTGTTGCAAGTACCATGCACTTTCTAAAAGTGGAAACTGCTTGTGACTGGCTGCTTGAAAATGAAGAGAAAATCTGGAAAAGAATCAAGAGGATACAAACATGAAGGGAGGTGTTTTGATCTACACTTCTGCCAGGCATTTCCAGCCATGTTTTTGTTCTCTTTTCGATTCCTCAGAATGTGTCAGGAGAGTATTCTGTTGTCATGGTCTTAGAAATCACTCTCAAGGTTACCATCAGCTAAGTTTCCTTGCTTTACCAAAAGCAGATGAACAGAAGTCCCAAAGCCACTTACAAGTTTCTTCAATCCTTTGGAAACATAACTGCAAATTCTTTTGATTATTTATTTAAAATGTACCTGTGAGCTAAATACAATGATAGTCCAGGAAAAGAAAAAGAGAAACAGTTGTTCAGAATTCCTTGATATCATGTGTTGTCCCTGAGTTTGACAGAATCTCCTTAGGGATGAAAGCACAAAAGAGGAAAAGAATGGTAACACAGGAAAAGCAACTTGAAGATACATTGTGGTTATACAGTCTGAAAAAAAAAAAACAAAAAACAAAAAAAAAACCTCCTTGCTCTGAAAAGCTCACAATCTAAGTAAGAAGAGAAGAATAAAGAGGATAACCTCTGATTATCTCTATATGCTGTGAACAAAATAACATGCCCAGTGAACCATTCACATGGGGCTTGGCTGGTTTTGTAGATGGGCTTTTGTCTGTTTACCACTATGTGCGTGGACCAAGGTTCCTTAAGCACTGTTAAACCTGTGGAAATGAATGACCAGAGCATAAGAGGAGTACTGACCTCCTGGAAGCTGGCTACAATTCTCTTTCTTGCTGTGATTTTCAATGCTATCAGGGGAGATAAACAAAAGTGAAGCTGCAATGAAGAGTTTTGTCTAGGTTATCCTCGGCTCACTGTGACTATAAAGCACAGAAGAGGGTAGGACAAGTTCTCATGGGGTCCTAAAGAGTGAGATCATCTGTATTATAATACCTTTTAAACACAAACTAGACACATAAATCATAATTTCTGCCCTACAGAAAAGATAAAAAAGGTTTTAGGATTTTTAGAATTAGTTTTAGTCATAAAGCAAGTCTAAATTCTAGCTAGTAAATGCTTTTGCTTCAAAAAAGATGAGTAAGCAAGAAAAAGATGTGCTCTGATTTAAACCACATGACCATGTCACCACAGTTCACAGTTTGAGCTAGCACATCTTGGATATATCAGGGCTTAATGGCATGAAATCTCACTATGTAACTATAGGCAAATGATTTGAAGTCAGATCACAGATTGCCTTCCCTCCCTGCCCAAATGCCTTTTAAAAACTTCTGAAATCCCTCCTCAGTGAAGGTTTTATCTGTAAGTTCAGTAAATACCACAAAGTGTCACACAAGTATAATTCACACACTCCTTCATTCTTGTTTTCATGTCTTTGCCTCCTTGATAACACAGGGCATCACACAGTGCTGGCTGATCCTTGGGCTAGACTGCAGAAATACTTTTCTGGAGTGACATATCTCATGAACTACTCTTGCCCCTGAGGCAGCTTGAGTTCTGGGCAATGTCATTCCGTTTTCCCAGCAGAAAATTTCAATTTTGCAGAAACATTGTTTTCTATTGAAAAATAATTTTGACAGCTATGTCCCAAAGAGTCTCACCAGTCAGCTCAATCTGAACGAAAATGAAGTTTTTAACAAGGCAAAGCTCATCTAGCAAACAAAAAAAGAAATGCAAGTGGTGCAGCTCAGGACAGACTGATTGTTTGAGATAAGAAACAAACAATAATCTGTTGGCCACAAGTGGAATAAATAAAATGCTGTTTCTGTAAGGATGTCTCCTGAAGCTGAGACATAAAATACAGAAACCTTACAAGTGTCTGTCAAACCAGCTCAACAGAATTAAGATGTATCTCCTGATAGCAGCAGCAGACTGTCAGCAATGTGACAGACTCTGAATAAATTGCTGTTTTCCAAAGATTCCTTCACAAACAGGAACATAAAAGTAAAAGACAATAATATAAACAAAAATTCTCCACACACGCCCCTTAGCATTCGTCCCAGATTTTTAAGTGAGAAATACTTTTTCCAAATAAATATGCTTCCATGACTGAAGCCTCTTGGAAACTCTGCATTTATCATTGGTATCTTTGCAAGCTGACCAAGGCTGACAGCAAAGGCTATATGCTGCTCTCCACTCTTGAATAGGTGTCATCTCTTCTGGGTCGCCCACAACACAGAGGGAACTAATAAATCACTAACAGCCTGAGCCTGGGGAGGAGAGGAAAGCTGACCTCATTTGTGAAGAATTTCTTTTTTACCAGACCTTCTGCATAAATGACAAAGCTGTTGACTCCCACATGAGGAAATACTGGAAGAGGAGCAATGCGTGTGAGTGTGTGATTGAAATTCATTCTCTCAGCTTTGTTTCTACATCCAGGCTCTTCCTTAGCCTTCTTCTCCTTTCCTGCCTTCTCATCCAGTTCTCTACTCTCCTCTGGCGTGCTGTTGCACCCTCCCCAAAATTTATCAGGCTTCAAACTCCTAAAGCAGTTTCACCCCTTTTCCCTGATCTCCTTGCTCAGCCTTTCCAATTGTGCATCCCTAGAATTATTGTCATCCTCTATTCCATTTGCTGATCTCTACACTGGGTGCTGAATGGTTGGACAATGAGCCAGTGAAATCATTTGTAAAACTGTTTCCAGAGCTGCTGTCATACAAGCTGCAAGCAATTATGTCTTTCAGGCACCTCCCCCAAGCTCATCTCCCCTGCATTCCTAATTTTTCTTCCAGTGCTGGTGATGTGTGAATGTAGAGCTGTTTCTGAGCAACTGTGGTATCAAATGTATTTTAATCCATGAATCAGCTTTCTTCCCAGATTTGTTAGCCTGTCTGTCAGCCTAGATGATGGAAATGGGGCCTTACTGCTTCCCACAATGGGCACTCAAGAGCTAGCTCAGAGCTCAACATGTTGCAAAGCTGCAGGCCTCACTCAGGAGGAAACATCAGTTCTTTGCCTTTTATTTTCTTTCCATGACCTGAAGAGGGCTTTCAGAGGAGTAAGATAGTGCTTCTTGTTTCAGTTTGTGATGCTCAGTTTGTATTGTCCTAGAGCAATAGCTGAAGAGCAAGTCTTTCCCATTTTCAGGCTGTGCATTTTCTCTGTCCTTTGTCTCCAGTCCTTATTGTGTTAAGTGTAGCCCGCATTTTTCTCTGCAGCTCTGTGAGCTGGGTATGATGACTGTATGCAGATTTCTTGATGGTAATGTTAATTTTCCAAATTCTGAATTAACATAGAGCACAGGTTGAGTGACAGTGCCACAGCAACAGTAAGTGTTACTGCCTTAGGTTCCCTGAATTTAGCTGCTGAATAGCAAGTAGAAAATCATTTTTTGCTAGTGCCTCAGCTTCTCCTACCTTGCAGTGGAATGTAGTGTGCTTAGATTTCTGCCACTCCCTGAGAAATATCACAGCTGAGGTGGGGAAAAGCAGCTCAGTGCAGGTATGTTGAAATCCTCCTGTGACTCACAACACAGGAAATTTAAAGGTCTGTTTTTGTCTTTCCTGTGTTTGGTTGTGATTATAATTTGTAACAGGGTAAGATATAAACAGGCATGACCTGTTCTTATTCTGGCTAGCACCTGTGGAAGTTGTACAACTGTTCTGAGCACCAGAGGGATGAGATGTGCTTTAGAGAGTATATATATGGTGAGACACTGTTATGTTTGTAACGGTTCCGGTATCTGGAACCATCAGTGACTACTTTGAATTCCTATACTTACTCCATGTTTCCCTATTTGTTGTCATTCTAACTGTAGACATTAATACGATCCTCAGCGTGTTTATTTGACAGCCCCTTAGTTTCTTACATGCTACCAAGTAATATCTGGACACATCCTTCTTCAAGGTTTTGAGCTGGATTACCATACTGAAAGTCTCTTTATTTTTCTTCTGTGCATGAATGTAGAAAGGGCATTAAGACCCACCAGTATAATGGTGGGATCGCAGAGTGTATCTGACTTTTGTCTCTGTGTATTTGAGGGGGCAGAAAACAAAGAAAGAGTGGTTTGCAAAGACAGATCCCACCAGCATTTCAGTATTAGCTAAAAGCATGTTGCTGCTAAGGGTGTCTGACAAACTGTAGCATACATCTTTTCACTCTGATTTCTGTTAGGATTGCTCTCTGTCCTCAGCTTCTAAAATGAAATGTTTTCACAGTGTGCATATTTCCTAAGGTTCTATCCAACATGATTTTCAACATTTTTTTTGGCACTGTGACTTTATTGCCTATTTTATATGAGAAATAACGACAGGCTGGCCTAAACAGTGATCAGTGGCAAGACTCCTATTGATTTCACATTGTGACAGAATTTAGCTTAATGAATTCAATAACTTTTAGAATGTCTCAGACATCCACCAGTGCTATTATTAACCAGTCTGCTGCCAGCTGCCTGTACAATAGCTCCTTGTTCTTCTTTGCCTGTTGCTTAATCAAGAAAGTATTGTTGCCTGAGAACTTGGCAGGGACTGTAAGCCTGATTCAGATTTCATTTGCTTCAGTGTGAACTTTGGGAAGTGTTGTGGACATTAGTGATTTTATTCTGGGTTGCCTTTGTATGACTGTGATCTGTATATGCTTTCTTATTTTTAAATTTCTCTCAACATTTTTCACATTCATAGGGAGCTTTTATAACAAGTTCCTTAGATGAGAAAAATCTCTTTGCAGTGGATATGTGCATGTATTTATGCACACTGCATAGAGCATTAAATCTTACCCTTTTCGTTTGCCTGGTCCCTGCAGGCCAACACAATACTAATTACCTTGGAAAATGATTGATGTTTGTGTTAAAGCCAATATGCAGGTGGAACGTGTGTTATACTTTTCCATTCATTAAATTATCTGCTGTTAACAGCTGATTGCTGCCTTGCACAGGGGACTGCGAAAAGCTTTACCAAAGGAAATATCTGGATACATGCAAATTTAAATCACAATTGCATGATGGAGAGGCCTTTTCTTTTGTTAAGCTTTTTGTTTTTAATTTTTTCCCTGTGTTGTTTGATTGTGTTTATGTCAGCTGGTCTGGAGGGGACCTTTCAGAGAGCTGACAAGTGGATGGGAAAGGGCAATGGAAGTGCAACCAAGTGAAGAGGTGATTAAGTCTGCTCAAATGTTTAAAGAGACTGTGGTGAAAAAGATAACTTCTCATTTAATCCTTTGTGCTAGTGAGCAGACATCAAGTCAAGTAGTATTTTTAAAAAACGAGCAATTAAATTTCATTAGTCATACAGGAATATATTATTTTCATCTGTAACGTCCAGCATAACTCCATGTTTTCATTGTGAATCCAGGATTTTGGAAATAGTCAATGACATCAACTCACTCTGTTCCTAATAGAAAGTGGGAAAAATAGGACCGGGTGTCTTTGGGCTGCCAACTTTGCACTTCCTTTCTTATTGAAATCACTAACTACCTGTTTCTTCACCTGCCTTGATAATAATCAAAGAGCTCTTACAGAGCCTTTAAATTCTCACATAATGCTCCTTTTATTGTACTTAAAAAAGGGAAATTGCTTAGGAGAATCAGAAATTTTACCTATTGTGCACTTAAGTTCATGTCTCTGGACCCATCAAAAGGTCCTTATCTCCTCAGACCATTTCTGGCACTAGGATTTACTTCTGCCTTTATCAGTTAAGGGGGGCTGGGAGATACTATAGTATCTTTCTGCTAAAGTAGAGTCTTGAAGCTGCTCTGGCCTCCACACAAGGATACATGGATCTTTCTGTATGGTTTTAATTTGCATGTTATTTTGTTTGACAGATTACAAGTCAGGGCAGTTACACAGGTAGGAAAAAGTACTAATATTTTGCTTTTAGTGTTTTACTGTATTTCAGAGTATCAATAGAGTAATTAATTATTCTACCAACTTTACTTTGAACAATTTAGAATCTCTTCTATCATTCCTCTTCCTTGAGCAATTGTTCTGAAATTATATTACTCATAAAACTGAAGATGACAAGAAGCAGGAGTGATCCAGAGGTCAAACTTCTGTCTTTCTAGTCTGTTCACCTAACTCTAAGCAGATCATTCAGGCGAAGAAATCAAATGTGTCTGAAACCCTGGATGCCTCCTGTTGGCTCTGGCAATGGGCATGGACAGCCACACCTGCCCAGTGGGACAGCTAGCTTTGGACACACCATGGCTAAGGTAAATAAGCCCCATAGCAATCACTTCCACATCAAATGCACCTATAATTACTTTATAGTACAACAACATTAGGGAACAAATGTAGTATGATTACTAACACTGTTGTGTGCTGTACTTCAGCCATTGGACTGAATCCTGTAAATGTACCACAGGAGAAAATCTCATTAAAATTAATGGCAGTGTTTTAGGTATAAGCATATTTACTATTCTCTTGTGGTTGTCATTTTTTCATGTATTTCACTCAGGTTTTCCTGTTCTTCCTGTAGTTCGGTAGTGAGGACTCTTTTCCCAAACTGTCCTCTCGAAGGAAGGCAGGGAGGTATATAATGTTTTAAATAAATATGCTGTGTATAGCAACAGAATAGTATAGAATTTAAAAGAAAACAAAACAGAAACTCTTGAGCAGTGTCTGCTTTCTGCATTTGTCAGCTAACCCAATCCACACGCTTGTTCATCAGGCTGCCTCTACTGTTTCAGTCTCTCCTCTTGTTTTATTTTAGCTATACTTAAAGGGCTTCATTTCCCCATGCTATGTTTGGGTGTTTCTTTTGGGGTGCACTGCAGACTGTCGGGGTTGTTTCCATACTCTTTACCTATCTGGAAGATGATAACTGAGGATCTTTTTAATTTATGGACTATGGCAATTATCCCTACTGGGACTGTTCTTGAGGAAATTATTTTTTCATGATTTACCATCCTCATCAAATTTTTGGAAATTTTCATTTAATGTAAAAAACAGTAAATCTTGAAAATTCAAGGTCGTGTTGAAACCTCAATTTATTTTGTTAATGGATTTGATCCAATTTAACAGTTATCACATATCCTGAAGCAATGTTGGTAAGTTTTTTCAAATTTTGCAGTAATAAAATAGGAGATATTTTTTATCTTTATGCATTTTAGAAATACTAAAACTAAATTCTGCCTCGTTACTCACAATACTATTACTTGCTTTGGCTACACAAGAAGTACAATGACAGTCTTTTAATATTTTCCAATTACTCCAGTCTTTCAACTGCATTTTTGTTTTAGGAATGGCATAAGTCAGAACCACTCAGCTTGCTTTCTCACATGCGTTATGTTGTATTTTTTCTTACCTGTGTAGCTAATAGGCAGCATACCCCAGTGAATTTGATTACTGCCAATGAGGCTGGAGTTTATAACTCCTGCAGAACAGATCAATTCTAAAAACCAAGATGACTTCAGGAAGATAAGAAGGTAGGTGGGAAACAAATTGTCCTCTAGATACAAAACCTAATATTTAAGTGAAACATGTACAATGTCTCATGAGAGGTATTTGTATTATAGCAGAAGGAGGAAAAGCAATAAAATGAACACTTCAGTAGTGTTGAAATGATTTGTCACAGAACAGACACAAGTGTGTTGGCATTCTTGCAGATATCTGTTTCTGCATTCACTCGCCGTGCTGTTTCTGTGTTAGACCCAGGCAAGTCATGATGCTTTAACACTGCATGTTTGTAACCTTTCCATTTCAGCATGACAGAGTTATAGTAGTGATGTGGGTGAAGGGAAAGGTAAACATTTAATTATAGTGAATGGCATCCATTTTACACCTGCTAAAAAGCTCCTTGCCATTCAGTGATATCAAGGAGATATTTTTTAATAGGCATTAAATGAATTTCTTCAGCTTGTTCTGCACAATAGAAAACTATGTTTTCTCAGTTACTGTGTATCAACATCTGATTTAACAACACTGCTTATTTCTACTACCTCTTTTTTACATCCAGATTTTTCAGCAGCCCATTAGACTAGAAACAAGAACATAAGGCAGTTGTGGTACCTTGCATTTCTATTTGCTTACTAAAAACAGTACAATGGCTTTTTTTTCTTTTTTTCCAAGGCTATAGACTGTAAATATGAAAAACCATTTTCAGTCTGTTCTCTGCTAACATTTAAGACTGTGAGAAAGAGTAGGCAAATATACCTGTGGAGATTGTGCGCTGTTCAGCTTCTACAGAGCAGATTGTATATTTGGGATTTTATGGGAGATGGAAGGGTTGAAAACACATTTCTCTACAAACATCACAAAAAATTAAAAAACTTAGGCACATGATGCAAAAGATTACTCTTTTTTTCCCAAAGATACAATTAGCAGTCTATGTAAAAGCATTTGCAGCTTTTCACAAGCACAAGTTGTATTTCTTTGGTTTAGCTGATAAAGAGATCAAAGAAAATCAGATCCAAAGAGCTACATAATTCAGCATACATCAGATAAATAGTAAAATTCACCAAGAACTATCCAAGTTTGGTATTTAGGTAAGAAAAAAACTAAAATACAACTACAAACCATTGTACAGATGGTAAAGTACTGGGGTGGATTGTCTGAAGATGTGCTCACTTCCTTGGAGGCCTCAATTAGGCATTTGTCAGTAAGTATACGTGAACACTCTATGGATAAAGGAAGAGCTGACCTTTTGAAGGCTCATATAACCACATTCTTCCATTATCTATAGTAACCATTGCTATTCCAAACTTTAAGGTGCCTCAAAATGCAAACTAGAAAACCTAGTGCACTCAGAATGAAGTCATTGGAAAGAACTGGGGAAGTTCTGTGTTTTAAAGCATAGGTCTAGGCATCTGATATAGCTCTTGGAAAGAGTTTAGGTCTGCAAACCAAAATTATGGTTCTCAAGTCTCTGTTTCAGCTGCAATCTAGCCGTAGATTGTGTAGCTTGGCTAAGTGTATGATATTAACAGCTGCAATAGCATCTCAGCTTTGTCTGCTGTGAATGCTCAGACACTTTTCTGCATGGGTGGAATGTGCTAACTTGCCTCTGAGCACCTGAGTACCACATGCAGGGTTGTCCTCCTGTTCACATGCGCAATGATACTCTCATACTGTGATATCAGCTCAGGCTATGCACAGGGTATGGTGATACATTTTTCTCTGTTTAAAGTTGGACAGAGAGAAAGGTGTGTTGTTGCCTTGGAGTCGAAAGAAGCCGTGTCAAGCTGATGCCAGATAAAGCATGAGAGAGATCGGCAGTCTAGAAAATCTTCTCATTAAGGATGATTCTTTTGTACATCAGAATGACACTAAGATGTCATTCCCCAATGGGAAGTTCTTCACAGAAGGAATACTATTTGTGTACCTAATGGATCAGAGGGCCATTTTCTAACAGGACAGGTGCCTAATGGCATAAGCACAGTGGAGCTGCAGTGATTTGTTTTCAGCTAATTAGGGCTGTGTAACCTGGATTTAACCTGAAAAACTTTCCTGCAGAGCAATGACTGGGCTTTTGCTAGTGCTGTTCTCCATGATGCTGCTGGTAAACGGTTGCCAATTCCTGAACTAACTACTTCTAGTCAGTTCAGATACAGCTGTGCAGTGGAAATTGTGCAATGATTAGCATGGCAAATGACTGCAGGGCAACTTCTGTTCATGATGCTTTATTTTAGTTTTCTTGACCTAAAGGTGAAGTGTGACGTAATGTTAATGATTCTTGATTGAATGAGAACAGAATCAATTGGCTGCTTGGTGGAAAACAAGCAAACAAATTAACAGTTCACCCATTAAATACTTGCATGCGTTTGCTACAATCAAATGGAAAGTATTATACTTACTGAAGTTATTATAGGAAATATGTGTGTGCTTGAACAAGACGTAATTTCCCACTTGTTTGAGAACGTCAGGCAATAATTTGAACTTTCTGATTTCTTATCACACTTCAGATTTTCCTGACATAGAAAGATCTAGAATTAGAGTTATCAGCAGCTTTATTTTGTGAAAAATGTGCTCAGTTCTTTCCCACTCCTACAAACACACAATGTTATCTCCTCAAGCCACGCAGATCTATTACTCATTTCCTAGCAACATAAGGTTGTGCAGTCCATAATATGCTTAGGACATCTTATTTTATCTGTCATATGGTAAATTTAACTTTAAAATGAACATAATGCATTAGCATAACAAATTGACCTTCTGTCTCAAAACGTATGATGTCAAAAATCTGATTGCAGTAATATCTTTTAAGCACACTGGATACTTAAGCAATTTTATTACCTTGTCCATACATGCCTCAGACTAACATATTAACACATTACTGCTTTTATTGTTTTATTATCCCATTAATAAAGCTATAAGCCCTCTTTTATGTTAAATTTTACATTTATTTCTGTTGTACAAACCCACAAATCTCTTAACAAGATAGGCCTTTCAGGAGCTAATTACTCTTACAGTAAGAATACAGGTAGAATTGGGATTCACGTACCCAAACTTCAGGTCTGAAATTCATCTCCCATTTTAGACATTTTAAACAATTCTATGCAATCAAATGCCTGTCAGTGATTCAACATTTTTTTCACATAATTTCTGTCTGTACCCATTAGGTTTGAAAAGCTTCCTAAACTTTGATAGATTTCTTTCCCATCACACCCACATGTACATGATGTTTAAGCATGAATCCACGCCCAAGCCTTACTGCAAGGTGGTTCTCACAAGCAAAATTGTTACCTATTGTACTCTTATACTTAGCCATGTCTAGACCATTACTAGCTCAAACTGGCATATTTAAATCAATGACCTGGAAGTGGGAACACATCTTCATCCTTGACAATAAAGTGCTAATCTCTGACACACAGTTGTCATGCTGAATCCCAGCTACCAGTACAACTGAAGAGTAATAGAAGAGTAGAGGACTTCAAAAAACTTTGACATTGTCTGCATCATCTCCCTGCAGGTTAGCAACGAATTAAGGATCTGGCTCCCTTGCTGCTGCAAGCTCCTGCCCTCCGCATTGATGCCCTTCTGAATCTGTGATACCTTCACAGATGATTCTTAGAGGATGACAAGAATTCATTAACTTCTCTGTGGTTGTTAGAACATAAATCTAGATCACTTAATGCAGGCTACTTTTCAGATGATAATCTCAAGTTCAGATTTCCCACAGCATTATCATCATGCAGCAGTAAAGTGGTATCACAAATAAGCAGGACATACATCTCTTTTAGGCTGTTCTTAACTGTTGTATTGCTAGTGGGATCAAAATATAAAACACTGTATTTTTCCTTTGTTCATTTTTCACTAAAAATTAAGGTTACTATCTTGGTTTCTGATCCCTCACCCTCTTAGTGAACCTCTGGGTCAGCTGACTGCTGCAGCCAGGGATGCTACCTGTTCTTCCACACAAGCAGAGCTTTTGGTGGCTTAATCAGCAATGTTGCTCCATTCTCTGCTCTTGTACTTTGTAATGCTGAATCACTGAATCACAAAATGGCCAGGGTTGGAAGGGACCTCATGGATCATGAAGCTTCAACCCCCCTGCCACGTGCAGGGCCACCAACCTCCACATTTAATACTAGACCAGGCTGCCCAGGGCCCCATCCAATCTGGCCTTGAACACCTCCAGGGACGGGGCATCCACAGCCTCTCTGGGCAGCCTGTTTCAACACCTCACCATCTCTCTGTAAAGAACTTCCCCCTGACATCCAAACTAAATCTCCCCTCCATCAACTTAAAACCATTTCCCCTTGTCCTACACATATCAACCCTTTCAAAGAGTTGATTCCCCTCCTGTTTGTAGGCTCCCTTTAGGTACTGAAAGGCTGCAATGAGGTCACCCCGCAGCCTTCTTTTCTCCAGGCTGAACAAGCCCAGCTCCCTTAGCCTGTCTTTATAGGGGAGGTGCTCCAGTCCCCTCATCTTCTTCATGGCCCTAAGGGAAAGAGCCCTAAGGGAAAGTTGATTCCTGAAATGAATCAAAACTTACCTTCCTCACAGCCTTCTGCATCCTCTACAAACTTTAATACTAGAAAGAGACATCTCTTGGAAGGGAAAAAAGGATTTCCTGTCTTGTGTATGAAAACTAACTGTCAATCATCTTTGGCTCTACTGCTGGCCAGAGACATCTAATGCCCTCTATGTCCAGCTGCCTGAATGGGGATGACAATTATCAGCCCTGTTTCCAAAAGCTCTACAGTGACATCTAAATATATCTGTAGGAATAGCAGCTTAGATCATATATAACAATGTGTCTTTGTCCTAAGCATAAATGTGGGCCATTCATAAGAACTTACAGGAAAGAATTGAATTAAAACAAAAATTGGCAATGAAGTGAGGTATCTGTACAGACAACCCAGAGAAATGGGGAACATTTCAGAGCTATAAACAATTACATTAAAATAATAATGTTTTTAAATGTTTCTCTTTTGTTTATTAAATATTCCTCTTTATGTATGCCAAGCATAACAAATTATCTTGCTTTAAAAATAAATAAATAATTAAATTGTAGAGCAGAAAAAGTGAAGCAGAGATTCACTTTTTTAATGTGACTGCCTCTGTGGTATGTTTTTGTAGAATTATTACAGCAAGGATTGGATTGCTTATTAGATGAATAGCTTTGTATCCACTGATTTTGTAAAGCCACCCCATTTATCTTTTGAATAATTACTATGTTTGTAATTACACAGCAGGATTAATAAAATACAAATTGGACGGGAAAACAAGATACATCACAAAGATAAAACAACAAAAACATATTTATAGTCCCTTTTAAGGAGGAGTTTCTGCCTAAGGATTTCATCTTTAATTAAATTTATGCATTTTATTTATAGCTCCTTTTATTATTTTTTTCCAGAACATGCTGACACAGCAGCGGTTTTGCTAATAGAATCTATGGTATTCCCATAATAAATATTATGGCAAAAATCCCCTCTGGACTATTTCCCTAAGTGTTAGCATTTTGAGAGTGCATTTAGGTTTGGCCACCATGAATTCATGCATTGCATATTTGATTGTAAAATCATCATTGTTAAAATATATGACTTTCATAGGTCTTGAACTGGCACAGAAAAAACAGGCAGAGCTAACAAACATGGAGAGAATTATATCTACTTTGGCATAGAACAAATCTGCAGCCAGCTGCTCACCAAACTTGTGTTGTTCAGTGACTGAAATGATGTTCCTAAGGCTTTCTTGGGAGTAGTTAATTCCCAAGTTTGCTTGCTATGACTGTCTCAGATTTGCTTGTGTATTTCTTCCATTGATACTTCTTTTCTACCATCAGCTATGAAGCTTCCTAATTGAAGCAGATTTTGGATGTGAGGCAAGTACAGGAAGAGGGGATGTTAGCAAGGTGAATAAAAGTTTATCTCCGAAAGGCCAAGTGCTGAGGAAGAAGTGCTCTCTCAGTGCTGAATGAGTTTGGGATGAGATTCATAAGGAGCTTAAAAGTTCTGTGACTACCTGATTTAATGTATAAACAAAAGCAGATAGGCTGAGTAATGTTTTCAGACTCCACCTATTTTCTGCTGCAAGTTCCTAGACAACTATTACTGCTGGATAAAAGGACAACAATGTGCTGCAGAATGTGAACCTGAGCAGGAAAAAGGGCAGATTTATAAGTGGGATCCTCCTTAAGGGAAAAATGTTTTGCAGAAATAAATGTAAGAAATGAAGGCAACAGTAAAGGCTGAAAACAAAGGACTACTGTTTCATAGAGTGTTGCTGGGAATAGAAGGGAATTTCGGTGAAGGAAAGTAAAAACCACTTGGTTTTGAAGAGTTTATCGCAGCGGAATAAAGGTAAGGGGCAGTAAGAAAAAGCAGTGATGTCTGAGATTGGAAAGAATCCACGGAACATGTTGCTAAACTTTCTCTCTTTCTCCCCCCAAAATTATAAAAGGATAATTTTGAAATGGAACCAGAATAAATTGGGAAGCAGTGAAATAATATCGGACTCTATGTAACATTTTTGTACATAAAGAGGGAAGAGAGATAATTTTCATAAGATGGAAAAATGTTAATCAGCACTGTAAGATGAAGAGATTTAATTAGTAAGTTTTGAACACTTTCAAAATACAGACACACTTAGATTGCACAGCTTAAATGCAGGCTTCCTTCTTCTAGGTGGCAGCAAATTCATGTTGTGTGACTTTTTTCAGACCTTAAAGATGTTTTCTAAAGCATTAGCTTTCTTTAGTCTTAAAACAAGCAAACAAACAACAACAAAAATAAAACCACGGAGAAAAACAAGATTCTTAACTGCCACTTCAGCTTTCTTCTACGTAGCCATCAAAAGTGTGGTAGAAAATGCACTTAGAATATTAAAACTTCTCCACACTTAGAGCAAACAGCTGTGCATTTTCTTTAACAGCAAGAGAGAAAAAGGGGAAAAACCCAACAAACAAGTACTTTCTTATCAACTTGTGTTTAGGGTGATGCAAAGTTTGTAGAACTGCAATTTAAGGAAGTCAGAAAGTTTAGGTATGGTTGATATTGACACAATAAAAATTAGATGGTTTCATGAAGACAGTTCCTGGTCTATTTTATACAAGTTTGTGGTGAAAGATATATAATGAAATATGTTAAAATATAGCCACCCATATATGGGGCAGTGCTGACAAGGTGGCAGTACAGTTACTAGGGGAGCTTGTTTTGGCTTGTTTTTATTATCTGCTTGCAATTCCCAACACTAAACTAAAATGTGCAGTTAGCTGCAGTAGTTTCAGCTGTGTTGTATGATATACCTCTGAAAACACAACAGATGGTGAAGAAGAAAAATGTATGTTTCAAGGTATGTTGCTTAAACCTGAAAAAAAATTGGGGAGATGTGAAGCAAGAAGTGGGTGGTGGTGAAGTAGAGCTAGAGATATGTAAACAGATGTTTTTTCCTCTATAGTTTCTGAATTTAAGAGATTTAACAGGAAGGAAATGTAAGTACACTCTGTCAAGACAAGGTGAGAATCTGGACAGATTATTAAAACAGAAGTCAAAGAGCAAGTGTGTAATATCAGGATTGAAGTGATAGATGGAAAGGAGAGCCAGAAAGTCAGGAAGAAAAGATCAAGATTTCATTCTTAATGTGTTGTGTTGGTTTTTTTCTCCACAGGGGACATACCCTGGGAGAGACCAGGGATGATCCGTATGAGTAGGGAAGGAATGGCTAAGCAGACCCTTCATTCTGAGCACACACTCAAAACTAAGCTTGTCTCACTGAGACACTTTGAACAAAAGATAAGATGGATATAAGTGTTGCAAGCACTAGTAGACAAATGTCTGACCAGCTGCAACCTAATTCATCACCTGTTAAGCAATGGCGGTTAACACCAGGTCCTTCTATCAAAGTCCCAGTGTCACTTGCTAGAATCTGCATGAGCAACTGTGCATCAAACTGCACAACAGAGAACAGAAATCCCTGAAGAACAGAACAGGCCCCCACTTATAACATTTGATAGGCTAAACTGTATAGATCAGGTGAGGAAAGCCATGCTTTTCACGCATTCCTCACAGAAGATATCTGACTCGTACTCATCATGAAGCAATCATTCAAGTGCAGCATGGTCCTGATGGACATCCTCCACTGCCTACTGGGGATCTGGAAAGTCAGAAAAGAAGGCAATTTAAGAAAAATATTGCTTTGGTTAAAACAGAGGTGGCATAATTCATTTCTATAGTGAGAAAATGGAGCTTTAGCATCCTTTGCTTCCCTTTGAGTCACTGCAACCTTCTGTGCATTCTACTCAAAGTTCATGGAAATTGATACATTTCTGGAATTGTTTTCATCAACTGGCATTTTACGATGGGAAAAATATAATTAATTTTAAGGTGCCATAAACTCTTGTGAGGAATACTTTTTTTTATATATATATGGTGGGGATTTTATTGTGTTTTTCTGTTACTTAGAACTAGCAAAATTTGAATGTTTTCTATTGAGAGTTCTGGCTTCCCACACTTTGTATTTAAATCCAAGCTACCACAGACTGATTCTCTCTCACATTGTGCTTGATCCTTTTTGCCTTATTTAGATTAAGAAGCAGGCAGCTCAACTCTACCTCTTGCTGATGGCAAGCACTATCTGCATGCTTTGCTTTCCTGCTATGCACGGTGACTGTCAATGAACGTTTCCCTGCCCACAGCAGGGAGATTGGAGCTCAATAATCTTTAAGGCCCCTTTCAACCTGAGCCATACTATGATTCCAAGATTCTATGATCCTTTATCCTAGCAGTAACTTGACTGACAACAGATCAGTACAAGTAAATAAAGCATTTGATAAGAAATACACCTGTGTCTGGATACTTAAGAAGGAGGGAAAATAGTAAAATATTTCAGATTTACTAGGGGCCATTATGTGTATTGTGCAGGTTTGCATGTTCAGTTATGTAATTTAGTGACTGATGTGATGTTCCACATTATATTTCCAACTGAGAGAGAGGGAGCTGCACCCAACTGTTTTAAATGTGGCTATTTTTTATCAAAGGTTTCTGGTGGCAATATTACTCCAACAACTTGTGCATGTCATCAAAATCTAGAGGTAAAAATATAGCACTCCTTGAGTATGCTTTACTATTTCACAATAATTGGATACCACTGGATACCTAATGAAAATTTACAGTAAGCAGATACCCAGTGTAAATGTCATGCTTATTCAGTCCTTTTCATTCTTTCTTGGCTGCCTCTGTATACTTGCTCTAATGTTTTTAAAAGAAGTATGATTTTTAATGTATTTTTAGGAAATTAAAATATTTAGGGAGTTCTGAAGTATTTTTCAGCAGGAAAATAATTAATTGCAGTACTGGAAATTAGATATTTACTTTAAAGTCACTGTGAGTTTGTTACCATTAGCAGGTTCAGAGCAATGGTAAAAAAAACCTTTTTCCTAGATTCTTGAGTCTCCAAACCCTGATGTACTTGTTTAAATTTATACGTGTGAATAGTCTCACTGAAAACCCTCTTAAACCAGAGTACATGTAAAACCATTTGCAGAATAAACCCTTGATTTGGTTATATCTGACTCATCTTAAATCTGCAAAATATCTTCTTGAACATTTTTTTCTGAAGTTTTGAAAGTCCCTGTGAGTACTGGATGAAATTTCATAGTTCTTATTTCAGCTGAATATAGCTTGGCCTTCTTTAATGAGAACAATGTTTTGTTTTCAAAATAATAATTGTAATGGAAGGTGTTAGGGAGTTTTAATGGGATGTGTTTTCTAATATATAGCAGTAATGCTTTGTGATTTTTATAGTGCCTTTCATTGTAGGCTCTGAAAGTGCTTCAATAATGTTTTAGTCTCACTTCACCCGAAGTGTAATGGTATCCTGCTTGTTTTACAGAGAGGAGGGTAAAACTGAGAATGAGCTGTGAAATTGAGAATCCCATCTAGAGTCTACAGAGCTAATGGCTATTCACAGACTCATTCACACAACACACACAGTCTCTTCTTGTGTACTTTTAGCCATTTTCCTTTAGATGCACTTTTATGGCTGATAAGAATTAGTGTCATGAAAATAGCAGAACCTTTGACTTTGCAAACTATTTCTGGTTAGAAAATGCTCATTCGGTTTCGCTTTTATTGTTCTAATCAGGACTTAATATATGTGCTAAAACCAGTCCTGTGTTTAAGTGCTTTTTGATTCAGGTTCTATTTGAATAATGGAGATGAAATGTTGTAGAAAAAGGGATAGGCTTCATTTTTTCAATGGAGACCACCAAAATCCATTCTCATCTGAGCACTGACACCTGGCAGACAGACTGATGCATGTAAAATGCTTATTTAAATATTCATTTTCTGTAGCACAATAATAAAAGCAAAGTTCAAATTGCTTTTCTTTTTTAAGAGAAAAGCCATTTCTATAGTCTTATAGTGATGTGTTTTATCATGAAATGCTGATAAATGCTACCTGAAATATTTTCCTGCTTTCTTTCTGACTCTGAAACTGTTTCAAGCCAAAAGCTGAACTGATAGTTCTGAACACTGCCTATATTGTCCTGTTTCACAAATATTTTGTTACAGAATATGAAAGAAAATGATTTTTATTTGTACAAATTCAGTTTTCATTTCTAATAGACTGATCTAACTTGAGTAAAATAGCATATAATTACACAGAGAATATATATTTATTACTTCATAGCAATTCTATTCTGAACTTGCACACTGATGAAAAAATAAATAAAAACACACTAGAGAATTGTGAAGAAAATGTATCCACAGAGTGCTTTTTTTTCCTTTCAGTGTAGTCTTCAGTTAAACAGAAACTTATGATAATCTTTGGTACGCTTGACCAGTATTAAAATTAACAGAGGGTTATTGTACCAAAAAGGGAGCACTTCAAGAAAATAATCCCATTTAAAAATATTTTTAAAACCACATTTTTTCAGTGTATTTTGTTGGTGGTTATGGTGGCATGTTTGATTAATGAGCTGTTTTATTGGTAATGCAAATAATGTGTAATGTCATAAGACCCATATGTTGTAGATTAGAGAGGTATTAAACTTACCTTGGCACAAAGTGAAAAATCTAAAATATCCCTCTGGTAAAATATATTATTCTAGAGGAACAAGACATGTTGGCATTGCTTGTATTTATGCTTTTGATAAATGACATGTCGTGTTTACTTAGTTTCAGTATCCAATAAAAATCCATTCTTTCTCATATTTTGCTTTTCTTTTTTTTTCTGCATTGCTCCTGTAAATTCTACTTGCAGTGGTCAGCAACAGTCTGACAGCAGGCTGCATGCTACCTGATAGTAATAAGGACATGAAGGAAGACAGCACTGTCTAATTTTCATAAGACAATTTTTGTATTTATTGTCTTTTATCTAGAATTCTGCAAACAACAGAATTAGGAAGGTATGCACATGCAGGAAGCATGATGTGAAGGATCCTCAACACTAGCCCAAAACACACAATGGAAATTCACTTGATTCAACATTGCACAGTAAGGCTGAATTGCAGGTCAGTGTCTATTTAAAGATTCACTGAGATTCTGGGGCCCTTGGAAAAAGTTTAGTTGAGAAATTATGATCTAACTTCTGAATCTAGCTTGGAACTGTATTAAAAAAAAAAAAAAAAAAAAAAAAAAAAAGAACAAGCAAACTCAGAACCATTTAAAACGCAGTGGTTTAAGAAAATTTTACTTGGAGGTTTTGAGTTCTTTTGACATTCAATGATAGGTTAGAATTCAGAAAAAGCTTTGTGAGCATTATGCAATAAAACTGCCAGGTTTCATGTTATTCTTTCCAGATTTATGCATAATCTGGAGAAAAGTCTGGCTCTCAGGATTATTTGTATGTCTGTTCCAAGGCCAAAAATGGCTACTTCTTCTGATAAAATTCCAAACAAGAACTACATCTCACAGGAATACAACTGTCTCCTTTTCAAACTTGATATTTTATTTTCTCTTTCCAGTAATGTAAGCCTGGTCCTTCTTTTCTCTGTTTTTCCATGTTTCTGTTGTCCTTGGTAACCCAGGAAATGCTTTCTTAATGATTATGACCATTCCAGACAGGAAGATTTGCACCAGAATTAGGTACCTTCAATTAAGAAGATAAAATACACCACCATGTGGAACTGCATTGAGTGTCTGCCAGCCCATTTCTAGAATTCTTGCTCAGACATGTGTGAAAACAACCACCTATCTCCCCTCACTCATAATAAAATGTGAACATATGTGATTTTGATCAGGATCATCAGCAAAAGTTACTTCTGAATGAAGAGGAAATAGATGTAAAATCTATTTAATCTATTTAATGCTCCTTAACAGCATTTGGTTTTACACTTGCACTTTCCTCTGTTATTGTGATCATAAAGAAAGCACACTTCAAAAGCTGATGATTTTGATCCAATAACTATAGTGGTCTTCACTTTCCCCCACAGTACTAAAATCTAGTGTGTGGATTCAGATAAAAATGAGCTCTTCAATAAAGATAGGACTGACAGCTGGTACCAGATGGGTGTAATTTATTGCTGTTTTTCATCTTGATCAGCAGTATCCTTTTAGGGTCATTAGGCAAGACCGCTACTCTTGTATCTCTCAGGTTCCTCTGATACATTGTAGCAGTAGCTCTTCCTGAGATCCAGTGGCAAAAGTTGTTTTGTACTCTCTCTCAGGAAAAGATACTGCTTGATGATGTAACCTTGGGTTCCAGCTCCTGCTTCCACCACTTTCTTTACGGTACATACTCATCTGGAAATGATCATCTGGGCCCCAGCCTTGCAAACACTTATGCATGTGCTGCACTATGCTGCAGCAGATTTCTTCACAGAAATCAATGTGTTTGTTTGAAAGATTAAGAATGTGTCTATGTGTTGACAGGATTTGGACCCTAGTCAATACAAGAGGATTTTAAAATACCAAGGTGGTTGTGGTGGGGAGGGGAGGTTTGCAGAGAATGGATTTCATTAGCCAGGGATATGGTTTTCACGTAAATGTGCTTTTAAAATAAACAAAACTGAAAATGTATTTTATGGCAAGTAAATACTTCTCCCTAGGATGTCTCTCATCGTTTTCCTGAAAGACCTAGCAATACATTAACCAGTATTTGTTCATTCATCTTGGAAGCATCATACCTTTAAAGAAAAAAAGAAAAAAAAGAAAAAAAATGAAAAAAAAATGAAAAAAAAAAAAAATCACGTACTCCAAAAACCCATCATAACTAATGTAGCTTCTATATAATAATAAAATTAATAAAATGATCATGTCTAAAAAACAGACATTGACAGATTTGAAATAATTATGTAAATTTACCCAGGGCCCTGTTTGAATGCACTTTTTTCAGACTTACAATCAAAAGAAAGAAAACACCTTTAACCAATCTTTAGTGATTGCTGAGGAGGCTATACCTACACACCTGCATTAAACTTAGCACAGTGTGCTATAAAAACCTCATTAAACATCCAAGCTGCCTTTATAGCAGCATTAAATGTGCTTCTATACACATTTGGTAAATTACATAGTTATAAATGACTCATTTATAATAGCTGCAGGCTGACAGCAAAAGTGAAAGCTGAGTTGTTTTTTTTTTTTTAACTTGTCCTTTTTGATGTGGTTTTCCTTATTTGAGCAGCTGATGATCTTGAACTGCTTGTTGACGGAAGGCATAAAAGGTAAGGAAGTATTCTTTATACACCTCCTTTTTCATTTTTAATGCTACAGTAATCAAACATGCCTCAAACTCGAACTTTATGGCAGCAGACACGGTCATCTCTCTCTCCAGCATGTTTCTGCTGGAGCTAGCATTGAATGGTTATTGATGGGTCAATAATGTAAAATTCAAAAATCCTGTTACAATACCTCAGGAGGCCAAAAGACAGTATATTGCTTGCTTTTTCCTCATGAAGAATCATAACATGAATCTTGTTCTTTAGAAACTTTAGGACTAGCATTCCCTGACAACAAACTGGATCAACAAATGAGACATATATCTTACTTGAGTTTAACTAGACAAATATATATTTTGTAATACAGAAGGAAAAGCTCACAGTAAAGAGCTCAGGGAGTATGAAAATAACTATCAAGTTCAGCTACTTTTATTGAGAAATACAACAGTCAATTAGAAATTATGGGGTTGGTGATGCTGATTCCTCACATTTCATCATATGTGCTCCTTCATTTTTATATTTTTGGAGATCAGCTTAACTTTGTGTACCTGAACCCACCACAAAACTGAGAGCCTTAATAACAAAAAGATCAAATAAATAAAATCATATGCAAAAATGAAAATAAGAATATAAGGAATAAGTCACTCAGCATATTAATCATATCCTTAATGGCGAGATACCTTCCTGTGTGCTTCAGCATCTGTCACCCAAATCCTCTAATCTTCCTATAAAGAATCCAACATTCCAAGTGACATATCTGCCAGAGACCTCCCTCTGCTGCATCTGTCAAATCTGTCTGTCAAATCTTTGACAGAGACACCATGATACCATCCCACTTTTGGGAGTATATGCCATTACCACTTCTTCCTCTCTTTCTCTCTTATTTTGTTGTGTTACCTACTAGTTTGGGTAATGAAGCTGGTACTGCTGTTTAAGAAGTCTGTTTTGCTTGTTCTTTCCCTCTAGGCCATTAGGATGTGCCTCTGACATGTCTGCAGTGCTAGGGTAAATATATTGTATACCTAATCACTGAAATGATCAAAGAACTGGGGACAGAGGGAAGAATTTAGAAGAGGAAGAACTTCTAAAGCTGAGCTCACCACCACAGTAATCCAGATTTACCTGCTTCTGCTCACTCTTCCATTTAAATGCAAATAAGCCTAATTAGGAGGAGGATTTAACGACTGTTTACATGGCTTGATAGTGACAGGACAAGAGGGAATGGTTTTGAACTAAGACAGGGGAGATTTAGGTTGGATATTAGGAGGAGGTTTCTCACAGAGAGGGTGGTGACACACTGGAACAGGTTGCCCACAGAGGCTGTGGATGCCCCATCCCTGGAGGCATTGAAGGCCAGGCTGGATGTGGATCTGTGCAGCCTGCCCTAGTGGTTGGCAACGCTGCCCATGGCAGGGGGGTTGAAACCAGATGATCTTTGAGGTCCTTTCAAACCCGGGCCATTCTATGATTCTATGATTGGAAAACTTTTTAAAGGCAGAAGACTCTGCCTCTAGATAACCCTATATCCTGGGTGGAAGAGGACCCTGTAACTCTTGCACTGACATCATGTGTTGTGGCTGACCTTGACTTAAATATTCAAGTCAGAGAATCTACCACATCCCTTAGTTTTGTTCCAGTGCTTCGATCGTTTTGTTGAATGGTCATTGTGAACCATTAATTTTCTAGATTTCTCATCTTTCTAATCAGAGGCTACCATGTGATAGCACAGATGATTATAGACAATAATGAAGACTTCAGTAGTGAAGTTCTGTAGTGTTCTTAGATAGTTAAGCCTTTCTTTATGAAGGGTGTACAGAATTTTCCAAAATAGAAAGAGGCATGAGAGGAGAAAAGGAAGTCTGCATGACACCACATACCAAGTACAAAAAACAAAATGAGAAATGCTCAAGGAGAAAGCTGGTCAAAGACAATGTGAAGGAAGATGGATTGAACTTACATGTGAAGTAGAACAGAACATTTTTCAAGGACCAAGTCCATCCATCTGGATGTGTGAAAGAGGCAGGCAAATCCTTCCCCTTATTTTCTCTAAATATTTCATATGTTTTTATTAAACATGCTGCAACTCTGTTTCTACCACCTGAGAATTTATAACCCATAATACTCTAATCCTAATAAGAGGCATTTCTTAGAATGATCGTTTGTTCTCACAAATGCTGTGAAAAAAGCAAAAATAAAATTCAAATTTTGACCTGGAGACTGGTTTTAAAAAGTTAAATATATTCCATATGAAGTGTGACATGTTTATCTTCTTGTTAGATTAATAGATAAGATTTTGTAGCACAGAATTCTTGTGCTACATTTTTAATAAGTAAACACATAAACTGCAAAGATGCAACCGAACAGCAAAATCTTCAAATTAGTGAAGTTGCCCCAAAGAGATCAAAAGTTAACCTACCATTAGTCAGAAATTGCTGGAAATAAGGACTTGTTCATTCGACCCTAATGTCCATCAATAATGAACTGCAACTTCTGGAAACAAGCCCCAGTATTCACTGGGCCATTTGCGTAAAACCTGAGATGACTTATCTAGGGCTACGTTTATCTGAGTTATTCCCCATTTGTTTTTTAGCAATGTTTTCTGGGTTTTATAAGTATCACATATGCAGAGGGTTTTTGAAACAGCAGGCTGGCATTGAAATCCAGGACTGCCCCAGTCAGACCTTTACAGTTTGATGTTTGCACTGTAAAATCCAGATGCCGTTCTTTTATTACAGAATTTATATTGGACGTTTGCTGCAATGGACTCTTACACCCTCCACTCCCACTTTTATGTTCATACTGAGAAAGACTCAATTTTTGTTTTAAATGTGTCCAACTATACAGCTCTAGTTATTGTCTCTACTCTCTCTTTATTGCTGCATTCAATCATCCTTTCTCACAAACATTCCTTTGTGTGTTTTTTTTTTGTTTGTTTCAATCTAACTTTAAATTACATCTTTCTTACTTAGTTGTTGACACTTTCTAGCACAATTTTGTTAATTCTTACCTAGTTATTATTCACGCTTTAGTACTTACTACCTTTCCCCCCTCTGTCTTTTGGCATGTAGTTGTAGGGGGGAAGAGAGCAACACATTATTTTTTAAATTGCCTTTTATAATAGGAATGGATATTTGTAGCTCCTCCAGTGAGAGAAAAGTGATTGAAAAATACATTCAAATACTGTCCATTCTTTTTAAGAACAGCAGCAGTGTTATAGAGAAAGTGATATTCTCTGATGAGTGATTTGATCAGAGTAATAATATTTTTGCACCTTAGCTCCTGCTCTATAATTTTATTACAAGCGATTGAAATAGAAGATTTTTTGTAAGTAAACCCAGACAATTAAAACAAAAAAAGGTGTTTTCATCCTTGTTTCATAATATTCTGACAGGAATGCTGCTGCTAAAAGGAAGTACTCTCTTGCTTTCCTTCTCCCCTCCCCCAAGAACATAAGAAAATAATATACTGGGGACCTGGGGGCATATATTGAAGGCATGGGGTTTATCACAGTCTTCTCATCATCTTGTTATGCACTAAGAACTCTCTGGGTGTCTGTCACTTTTCCCTAAGAGTAATAGTTTAATGAAGTTTTGGTCTGGCTCAGTGCAGTCACTGTTATGCTCCCAGAATAAACTTACGTGAATAGTCTTTGCTGTGGAAAAGCAAAACACTTGAATTTTCCTCCTAGCTCCTGTTCACAGTAAAGAGCCTGTGAGGTAGGTTGCACATTTAAAGAAGATGCTCACACTAGGAATTTCACCTCTCTGTATTATGAGCTGAGTCTTGGCGGAATATCTGAAGCATCGCAGATTATCTTGTATGTAGCCTGTATGAAGGCCATGTACTAATTCAAACTTTTTAATTAGATACAAGAAGTGTAGACTGTCCCTCCAGTAAAGGCATTTATTGTCAACACTCTTTTGATTGTGTTGACAGTGTTGGGGCACTGCCTTACTTTGAGTACTCCGCATACACCGTGAAATTAAAGCAAAGTAACAATCTCATGGTAATTATGGATTAAGAAACAGAAGACAACCTGGGAAGAGTGTAGTTTCATCAATACCTGTGACTTCAGTTCATGACCTGGACTTGATGGTATCATACTCCTGTATCAGTAGCTGATCCATCTGCAGGAGTTCAAAGGTCTGAGAGCAGGGCAGAAACTATTCTCAATTTTGGATTCTCTAATCTATTGCTGAGCATTAAGTAGCAGTTGCTGTGCTTGTAGTTATTTGGATATGTAAAATACCTAGTTCATGCCTACCTTAAGCTGAAAGTATTTTCTTAAAGAGTTTTAGGTTTGGTTTGCACTTCTGACTTCCTTAATTCAATTGCCTGCTAGTAGTTGTCTTAGTATGTGAATAGTCCAATTTTCATTAACAAATGCTGTGATCTAGCCTTCCTATTTCAAGCATACTAGCAATTCATAAACATGTTAGAAAGCTCTTCAGACTATTCCTTTGCCTGCATAAACATCAGTGAAAAATAATTATCTGAATAAAATCCTAGTGGCAAAGCAGTTCAAAAAACACAACTTTGTATATTGTGTGTCTTAGAACTAAATCACTTTTTTTTTTTTTCCCCCCTTGCTTCTCTCTTCCTTCTTCCCTCGCCCTACTACTCTATTTAAAGGCAATGTAACATCATCACAAAGGAAACTTTTTATTTTTTACATGATGGATCATCAATGTCCCCCCCAAAAAACCAGCCCCTCTCATTTGAGAGGCCTTCCACATTTACCATTTATGTTATCTCCACTGTATTTCTTTCTGACATGTTGATTTATTCTTTGCTAACAAGTTTGTTCATGTGGCAAAGCTGCTGTATTCCAGTTCAGGTTTGATAAAATATTTTGGTGCTCTGTAAATCATAGGTTGTGAGCACGGGGAAGGTGAAGTTAAGAGGAAAGAAGGATTTTTTTAAATAAAACTTTACATGTGCATAATTGACAAAATCTAGTCTCACATGTAGCCAAAATGTTGCTTTGGAAGTTATGAGTAGGTTAGGCTGGCAGAAAATTTTCTCATTAGAAGTTCTTCTTCCCATTCCAACACAAAGAGCTTCTAATCACAGAATCACAGAATCACAGAATCACCCGGGTTGGAAGGGACCCCAAGGATCATGTAGTTCCAACCCCCCTGCCTAGCAGGGCCACCAAACATACACATTCAGATCAGGTTGCCCAGGACCCCGTCCAACCTGGCCTTAAACACGTCCAAGGACGGGGCATCCACAACCTCCCTGGGCAGCCCGTTCCAGGGCCTAACCACTCTCCTAGTAAAGAACTTCCCCCTAACATCCAACCTAAATCTTCCCTCCTTCAACTTAAAACCATTTCCCCTAGTCCTGCTGTTATCAGCCCTTTTGAAGAGTTTACTCCCCTCCTGGGTGTAGGTTCCCTTCAGGTATTGATAGGCTGCAATGAGGTTCTAATATAAGATATCAAACAGGTATTTAATGGTATAAAATCATATAGAAAATATGCAAGTTGATATGCACAACAGCCTTTTCTACATTTTTTCCCATCTGCATTGATAAATCTTAATGCAGAGGACAGAAAGTATGAAGAGCTGACCTTAATTCTAAAACATTTCCTGATTATTCAGTGTGACCAGGCACAAAGCATTAGGCCTCTTTATACTTGACATCTGCTTGTATAAGATAGTGTGATAAGACTACCTGGCAGAAGTGGTGTGGGGCTGCAAAAATGAATCAAACTATATTTTGGAACTTGACAAATGGATGTGGCACACCATGGTTGTTAAAAGATCCGTTGAAGACAGAAATGGGTTGATCTGAGATTAAGAAATACTAGCAACTGCTACATTCATTGGCTTTTCTTCCAATTTCTCTTGCTCTCAATCTGTTTTCCTTCATTTAGACAGCTATTATTAAGTAATCTTTTGATCTTGACTGTTAAAAAATTGAAAAATATTGAAGTAAAAGAGGAGAGGACATGGCAATTTAGACATAATATAGTGTTGCAAAACTGGAGAACAGTCCCTGCAAACATCAGATTAAATTAGTCAGGCTGTGGGACCTCCTTTCTGAAGCTACCTAAGATCACAAATATCTAAAATCACTATTCTCCTAAGGAGGAGGAAGGAGTACAGGGATAAATGTCACAATCTTGTATGGTCATGAGTTGTAGGGTGATCCACTATAATTCAGCTTCTCAAGATGAAATGCTCATGAATAATGGCCAGTATGAATTCCTGTCTCTGTCAGAGGTTGTCTGATTCTCCTTTTTATAGTAGCTAAATCCTTAAATGGATCTTGTCCTACATAGCATCACAGAATGGCTTGGATTGGAAGGGATCTTAAAGATCATCTACTTTCAGCTACCTGCTGTGGGTTGGTTGCCCCCTCCACCTGATCACACAGTCCAGAACCACAGCCAACATGGCCTTGGCCTCCAGGGATGGGACATCCACAGCTTCTGTGGGCAGGCAGTGCCAGAACCTCACCACCCTCTGAGTAAAAACTTTCCTCCTAATATTTAATCTGAATCTCCCTCTTTCAGTTTAAAACTGTGCCTCCTTGTCCTGTCACTATCAACTTGGGTAAAAAGTCTGTTTTCCTACTGATTATAAGCTCCTCTCAAGCACTGCAAGACCACGATGAGGTCTCACTTCAGCCTTCTTTTTTCCAAGATAAACAAGCCCATCTTCCTCAACCTTTCTTTGTAAGAGAGGTTCTCCAGACATTTTCATGTCCTCTAGACCTGTTTAATTAGCTTTACATCCTTCTTGTACTGGGTGTCCCCAGACTGAACATAGTATTCCAAATGGGGCCTCATGAGGGCAGAGCAGAGGGTAATAATTACTTCCCTCTCCCTGCTGGCCACAATTCTTCTGATGCAGCCCAGGTTACTGTTGACCATCTGGGCCAGAAGCACACACTACTGGCTACAACAAGCTTTTCATCCACCAGGATCCCCAAATCCTGTTCTGCAGGGCTTTTTTCTGAGTTCTTCTCCCAGTTTGTATACATATCTGAGATTGCCCCAACCCAAAGTGCAACATCAGCTGCACTTCATTTGTCCACCATGCCATCAACTGGCAGAGTATTCAATGTTCAGTCAGAAGTCTAGTATTCCAATTTGTTGCATAGGGAGAGGAAAGCACCTATGAACAAGACTCACAAATCATGCAGGAATGTGAGTAGGTACTATTAAGAAAGTCTTAAGAGAGAGTCCCTGCCTCACAAAGTTGCTCGAAGCTGGAAAAATATTTATTAAAATCTTGGGTGAGTCAATTCTTTCCCCAAAAAAGACCAAATGAGTTTCATTCTTTCCATTTATCACCTTAATCTTTGGATTTCAGAACCTATATTTCCCTTTCCTATATTTCAATGAATAATTAAGTACCTAGTGGGACAGGAAAGATTGATGGAGGCCAACCTGAGACTTGAGATATTAATCCAAGGTATTTTTTTCCTAAGGAACTTAGAAGGAATTTTTACCTGATCTTCTCCATTAATGTCTTAATTTCCCAATATAATTCTAGGAGAATTAGATAAATCATGCTTGTAATCTTGTCAATTATAATTGAAAAATATTATTGCAGTTTCTCCTGGAATCATACAATTTGGGTTGGAAGTGACATTTAACATCATCTAGTTCCAACTCCCCTGCTCCAGGCAGAGACACCTCCACCTGGACCAGGTTGCTCAAAGTCCCATCCAGCCTAGTTTTGAATGTTTCCAGGGAGGGGGTATTTGCAGCCTCACTAGGCAACCTGTTCCAGTATCTCATCACTTTCGCAGTAAAGAGTTTCTTTCTAATATCTACCCTAAATCTACCCTCTTCCTGTTAAAATTATTTTCCCTTCAATCTGTTGCTGCATTCCCTTATAAAAAGTTCCTCCCCTGCTTTCCTATAGGCTCCCTTCAGGTACTGGAAGACCTCTATAATATCTCCTAAGAAGCCTTCTCTACTCCAGGCTGAAGAACCCCAGCTCTCTCAGCCTGTCTTTGTCAGGGAAGTTCTCCAGCCCTCTGATAATCTTTGTGGCCCTCCTCTGGACCAGTTTCTATAACTCCATGTATGTCTTGTGTGGGGGGCTCCAAAACTGCGTGCAGTACTTCAGGTGGATCTCATGAGAGCAGAATGGAGGGGCAGAGTCACCTCCCTTGACCTGCTGTCTCACTCTTGTTGCAGCACATGATACAACTGGCCTTCTGGGCTGCAAGTGCACAATGCTGGCTCATGTTGAATCTTTCATCAATCAACACCCCCAAATACTTCTCAGAACTGCACTCAATTTTTTTTTTAATTATTTATTGCCAAAGCCTTATCCTATTTTATCTCTTTCTCTTATCCTTGACCTGTTTATTTCAGAAGGACTACTTCCTCTTTAGCAAATGATAACTATTATTTAATACTTGCAAAGTATTCAGCATGAGGGAAGCTTCATTTGTAACTAATCTTAAATAAATGACATGATTTCATAATTTCACTAGTATTCAATGCATACACCAAGATGTGTACACAGAAGCACATCCATCCATCCATTCCTTTGGAAACAAATTATAGTTTTATGCTCCAAATTATTCTTGAATAGTACTAGTCCTGCTTTTTGGATCCCATTATATGAAATATAAACACTGTTATCATAAGCATTATGTCTTTACTTGTGAATTCTTCAGCAGTGGGAGTCATAGGAAGGGACCTTCAACGTTTCCTTTTCAATACTTTGCAGGTGCATGTGCAAAAAAGCAGTTATATGCAAAGAGTGAGTACTGCCAGGTATGTTATCTTTTGATTTTAAATTCCTTCTTTACCTTTATAATTGAAAGCTCCATGCACTAACAAGAAAAAATATACCACTTTGAAGCAAGATAGCAGACATATTCCAAACAGTCATTAAATCATTATTTCTACCTGTAAACTTAGCCTATCTTCTATCATAATAATAAGTCCCAGAATGTAACTGGCGCACTGGCAGATAAATGCATTGCATGTTTTATAAAATATGCATGCAGTTCTCTGCGAGAGAAGAGACACAAATTCATACAATTTGCTATCAGTAAGCTGCTTCTTAATCATGAGCTACCTTTCATTCAAATTAAAGCACTCCAACTCTTTTCAGAAAGAAAAATAGACTCTTACAGCTTCTAAGAGTTTGATTTATTCTAGCATGACAATATTGGGAACATTAAATGTTACTATTGGTGCTGTCACTTTAATCATGAATTAAGCATAATTCTTATACTGAAGAGCTCAGAAATTACTTTGTTTTTTAGAAAGAAATGTATTGCTCTCTGTAAACAGGTACATAATTCCTTCTTTTGAAAAACCAATAGAATATCTGCCTTCAAATGTGGCTGAACTTGTAATTTGTACTTTTGCCAATATTTTACATAAATAATCTCTTACATACTCCCCCTATTCCTTCTAAACAGTAGACACTGAGTGTACCTTTACTGTCTTGGTAAGAATTGTTAGAAATAGATAACTAATTCACAACATAAAACATAACAAAAACAATTCAAATTTCAAAGGAAAGATTATTTTTCTCATTAAAACAATCAAAACTGTTTCCTCTCTTCTATTAAGGTGCTTATATCCCACTCATGATCTATATATGCATTACTAACACTGTTCTTTGTCAACAGTAGCAGTATCTGGCCTTCAAAAGAGATCCCATGTTTTCATGTGGATGGATTTATAGAAACACACATTCTTTCACAAAGATCAAGAAAAAATCATCTAAGGAAGAAGTGTTATTATTATATAAAGTAGATGGGGAGTGGAGATACCATTTGAGTAAGTCATTCATCAAGGTCTCTGTCAGGGCTCTTGGCTATTAAGTAATATTATATTGGCAAGCTAGCTACCACTCCAAATAACTGCTAAAATTCACTCTGTTGAGCCTTGTTGAGTGTGAGTACTAATGACCTCTTAGAATATATTTTTTTTTGTATATAGGTCATGCTTTCATTTGGAAGCTAGCTCTTCCTCTCAGTTTACTTCTGTGAATGAAGTTGTGGTACAGCCTTGAAAAGCTGAAAACTTATTTCTGTAATCAGTTCCCTAGGTCTGCATCAGTGGTTCAATAAGCTATGTTTCTCCAGAAAATTAATGTAAACTGTTTGATAAAGAGTAAGATCTACAGCTGCCCAGTTAAAAATAGGAAGGAACTGCTGATAACTTTTTTATGAAGGAAGGTAAACCTGGCTCAATGGAAGAATATTTTTAAAGAAGAAAAAGGTCACAGAGTTTGTGACAGATGTTGAAAGAGGAGTAAGACAAATTTACAAAAAAAGAAACAAGCAGGATTGCCAGACCAAGGGAATATCTGAATATGTCTGGATGAGCAACTACAATACAGAAGATCAGTTAACCTTTCTTCAGATTTAGAACAGACTCCACTACAAAGGCTCACACCTGACATTTAAGCTTGTCTTCATGAAAGTTCTGATGGTGTAGCTACCAGCTGCACCAATTCTCATTTTAGCTAATAGCTGGGATGTGGAGCAGCTTCCGTCAAATCTCAAAAGCAAACGAAATAATCTTATATGTACTCTTTTTTTAATATAAGGACTACAGAGACATTTTCTTTGTAAGCAAATAAAGCAAAATCAGAAAAGGATTTAATCCTGCTCACCAGATGGGAGATGTTGGTCTGTCTTCTAGTTTATAACTAGCAGCTGCAGAGTAGCCATTTTACAGCTTCCTAAAATTTGGAATTTTAGCAGTTATTTTTCCATATTTAAGGGTCAAGTGCCAGAATTTTTTAAGAAGAGATTGTATCTGCTTTGCACATATCACTATTACTACTGCTGAACAGAGTAAATTCTGTATGCATATGGTTCAAAACTCACTGCAGTTAAATTTTAAAGTCATATGAAAGGGATTTACATCCAGAAGCCAATGTTAAAACTCCCTTTCCCATCCTCCACAATTCTCTTCCATTGTAGAAGGATATAGGTGTGACAAAAGCAGCAAATTCCTGTGAAATTCACTGGACTGAGGAATGATGAAACACAAGACAAAGCTCTTAGCTATCAGGAATTTTACAGCACATCACCTTTCATGTAAGTAATAAAAATTAAACAGTAAATCAGATATACTTTTCCAGTCATAAAGATAACAGTATATATTAATTCATATTTTTTCGTTTCCAAATGCCTAATTTTGTGAAGAAACATATTCTCCTGGTTGCCTTGACAAACCCATACATTCCAGATGAATTTTTATTTAGAAAATTGTCAAGACTGAAATTAAAAGAATTGATACTTAGTATTTGTCTATCTTCTTTCATAGTGATGGATTGAAGGAGGCCAGGAAAAGACACATTTCAATCTGTATAAATAGAAATTTAAAAAAAATCCAGACTGCATCTAACAATACCACAAGTAAAACTCATTGTGATTTACAGTTATTATTTTCCAGAAGTACAAAGGATATGGGTAAGAATGTTTAGTCTTAACTGCTTTTCATATCTCTCTGCCGATGACAACAGTGTCACTTCTATGACACTTCTCATTATAGGAGCTTGTTTACAGATGTTAATAAGCAGTTCAACCAGTTAGGTTGAAGTGCTTCCCTAAGGCATCTCTTCTCTTTTTGTGCCTTCCAATTTAATTGTTACTCAGAACAAGTTAGAGGAAAACAAACAGTTTTGCTTTTGCTAAAAGTTCTTGTTGCTATGTAGCTGAGAAAATCTGACAGCTTTGTCCTTTGGAATACTCCCATCTACGCTGAAGTCAATTGTATGATGTGAATTAGAACTTAGAACTATAATTTAATTTACAATACAAAACAAAGTAAGAAGGTAAAGTTGTTTCAGAATGAAAAATATAGGTGATTGATCTTGAAAATATTCTACCAATTTTCTCCACATATATTTTTCTTTCCTCGAAATAATGTCATTCATAATCCTCATTACTAGGTTCCTTGAAATTTAAAAGAAAGAGGTATTTCAAAAGATTACTTCAACTTAACAAAATACTATTTTACCTCTGTTTTCATAGGCCTGCTTTATTTTTCTTTAAAACAAGATATTGAAATGAATGCAGATGCCTCCCACTGAGAGGTCTGTGTTGCCCTATTGCAAGGCAAAGCAGTCTGGGTGCACTACTCAATGCTTCTTCCCACAACAAGTTCTGTATGGAAGTAACATGTATTGAAGATAAGCCACAAGAACTGTTCCAAATATTATGTGGGAAGGTTTCGTTATGGGCAGTTTTACTTCCAGCCATCATACAGGTGCTGAAACAGTAAGAGAATAGGAGTATGGAAATTCATTAAGACTGGAGTTGGAATCACTTCTATGGACCTGCTGATGCAGGTGAATATTCCAGCCTTACCTACTTCAGTAGATAATCAGTAGATTGTATGGGAAATGTTGAGTCATGGCCTGAGCCACTGATTGATCACTTGAGGAAAGGACTGGGTCAGCTGTGGGAGCACAGGTGAAGGCAATTCAGCTGTGTGACCAGAAGGGGTGGAGCCAGGTTCCATCCCTCCTAGACCCCCATTTAAGGGCTGACAGCCTCTGGGGAAAGATCTTCTGCAGATCTCTTCTTTGTAGAGCTGTTCACTGCAAGCCTAAATCTTCAGATATGGGTAAGCATTCCTTCTGTTTGTTTCTTTCCTATCTCCCTACAATGCTCTTTCTAACTGTACTTTGTTAACTGTTCAGATCTTTTGTTAAGATAACTTTCAGTGTTCCAGAGAGTGTTTTATAAACCTAAAGAAACCATCAAATGTGTTGCTATTTACAAATTGTAGAAGATTAGTAGATAATGTAGAATTTAGACTCCTATGTTTGTGCATCTGTTAAATACTTGTGGTAGAAGTGCTATGTGATGGAAAAAACATGTGTTGGAAGTTGAGACATCTCACCAGCAGGGAGGCTCTTCTGCTTTACAAGACAATGCTGTGATTGTGAATCTCCCCTCCTGTTCTCTCCTTTCCATCAGTTTACTTTCCAGGACTGTGGGAGCAAACAGGAGCATAGCTAAACAGGCAGATAGCACAAGAGGAGAAATGTAAAGGGTAATCTCCAGTGTGAGAATAGTGAAGTGTGTAATGACAAAGTGGGATATGTTGATGGTATTCATGTAACCTTGATCATCAGCAGCTGGAATGGTTCAACTCCTTGCATCTTAGGAAGGTAAATGAGTCATCTTGAATGATACCAGGAACTATTAACATCCACTTATCAAGAGGTTTTCATTTGCTCAGTAGTTAATTGCTTGTGTAATGCTTTCATCTAAGTCACTGAAAGATCTGATTCTGGCCTATGCTTCAGTGAAGGCTTAAATGGAGAATGGGAGAAAGAAATTCTGTAGACCATGTTATAAAATCTTCCTACGCACCATTACATTCTATACGCAGTATAGGGCTTATTGGTTATATCTCTGCTTTGAGAGACAGCTCTGATAGTTTCATATGCTTTTGCTCACTGTGGAGTGTAGGCATGCTACCCTGTTTCTACACCAAACTAAATCAAACCTTGTCTATCATCTTCAAAGTTACACCTCACCAGGAAAAAGACCATTTATCAAGTTTTGTATCCAACTACACACCCTTTGAGTCAAATACTAAGTTTCTGGATAGCAGTATTAATTTGTAAGTTCTACTATGATGAACAAACAGTGCAGAAGTCTTCACTGGCAAAATGCTAAATCCTAAAAACCTTATATGACGTTGAGAAGTTAGCTCTGTTCTTTCACTGAGGCTTTCTCTGGGATAGCCAATGAGAAAGTCAAATTAATAGACTGTTCTTTCCTTCTACTTCCACGTGTTTCCTATGCACTCTGATAGCACCAGACCACCCTTCCCTCAGCTTGTACATTGCAGATAACCTTCAGAACAGAGTAAGGCCCTCTGTCAAAGCAGGCCCCCCCCCTTTTTTTTTTTTTTTTACCCTGTTATTCTTTTTACAACTTCTTTTCACAAACTAAACTCTGTGTGTAGAATAAAAATGTTCTGCAATTTAGGCCTTTCTAGGTCTGAAAGTTTGAGGAGTTAGAAAACGGCTGAGCTGCCTCCCCATGTTTTGAAAGTTATTACACAGGCAAGTCACAAATCCTTTTGTTCTTCTTCACAAACACATACTAGATGAGTTTGCAAAATTAATGGCACAATTGTGCAATGGTTGATACATTTCTCATATCTCATGAACTTGAAGTCAGCCAGCTGACTTTTGAAGCTTTCAAAGCCATCCATCTATCATGCTGAGTATTGATCTTTGTGCATTGTAAGGTTTCCAGCATGGAAATGGAGCATAAAATATTATTTCAATTACTTGCCCTAAGCTACACAAACCTTTTGGTTTGTTTTTAAATTTCAGGGGTTGATCTATGGTCATTCAATTATGAAGAATTACCAAGCATTTCCTTTTCCAGTTCATTTCAGTTTTACCAGTGCTTGAAGATAAAATACATAAACAGTGATTTGATATACTTCTCTGTTCTTTTACAGTTTGCATCCACAGAACAATATTGCTATTTGGTGACATTCCTCTACAAAGGAAGAGAAATAAAATACTTTAATACATTTCTCATGTGTCTCATTTTCTTTTTCTTGTAGCTAAAAGGTCTTGTACATCTTACTTTTTTGCACTGACTCTGTCTATGGACTCTCGTATTACCTGGAGTTGCTGTCGTGCTGGCAGAAATCAGAGTCTTCAGTGATGACGACTCTTTGCAGCAGCGCTTGTATATGTTAAAGTCCTCATGAGAATCTGGATGGGAATTGAAACTAACCTAAAGGGAAAAATTCAACAATCAACTTTTCAGAGACAGTGGGAGCAAAACTAGTCACTGCCTCCCTATGCCATTCATTCTTATCCTTGGAACAACAAACTAGGCTGGTTTGGCAGGAACGCTTATATTAGCTGCTGTGTGATGAGCTGCATTGGGTAAGGAGGAAAGTGGCAAAGGGCCAAAAACAAATGACCGAGAAACTGCTGGTATCATTTATCCAAGGTTGCTTTAGGAGTTTCACTGTTGAATTTTCAGCCATGGTTTTGCAGTAAAGTTGAGATTTCTGGCAGATCAGATTTCAGGTTTCCATTCAAGGCATTATCAGAGACATCTGGGTCCTGGAAACAATCTCTGTCTGGGTTGGGTTTGGTTTGGCTGTTGCTGAAGCCACAGGAGCTGGTTTACAGAACCAAAGAATTGGAAAGGAATCAGACTGAGATTTACATGCTGATTTATCATTAAGTTATGTTATTTTTAGTATGGGCTTAGTTCTTGTGTTTAATTTTGCGTGTACTCCACTGCCTAGCAGATTTTGCAGAAGATAGAGTTAAAGCAGAAAATGCTCTTCTGCTATTTACAGGATGCAAAACCAAACAAACAGAAATGGTCCAAAAACAGACCAGTTGCACTTGCGATGCTAGTAGAAAAGCCCATCTGTGTTGCAACATTCACATGACAGCCTACTGTCACTCTGTATAAACTCAACTATTTACTTACACAAATGTAATTCAGACTATTCATTTGGTAAATACCACAGACTTCCATTGGATAATGGAGAGCTGATGAGGCTGATTTAGTTAGACATTTTAATTAATAGTTCAAAAATGCATTAGTGAAGGAGTATCATCATATAATCAATTACCCCATGACTTTTCATTGGGATAGTTAGGATTATTTTTTTGTTCAATCTTTCGGAAGTTTAGGATCCTGTTTCAGTGATCAGAAAACAATATCTGTATTTATAAAGGAAAAAAATCGTGGCTGGTTCAAATAAACGTCATAGACTGGCAGGCATAATGAAAATACTTCATTTACTTTACTATTAAAAGTTAATGATGTGTGTATATAATAACTTTAAAATCTAATGTATTCAAGTGCTGGCTATGGATTTTCCAGAACAGCTGGATCCACATGCATGCTAATTCAGAGAGCAGCTGGGTTTCTCTCTGTTGTTGTGAATAGGTGGGATTTAAAGGGGAGAGTGCTACCTAGTGCCAAACATAATTTGAAAACCATTGTATCCTCTTGGGATGCTCTGGTTAAATTAAGAGGTTTCAGCTCGTTCAGTAAGCACAATGTAATAGGTGACAAAAGATATCGTTCATCCCACTTTACCGTAAAAATTATGTAGGAACTTTTGGTCATTCATTAAATCTGCAAGTGATTCCTCAAGCCCTATCACGATTGTCTGAGCTTTAGAACTTATATTGGATGCTGCAGTACACTATAAAGATATCTAAGCACTGGGCTGTCTGCACCAATTTTAAAAATGTTCTAGTTCAGGCATTAGAAAATTGTATCGTAAAGAAAATGTTTACTATATAACAAAAAAAAGCAAGAAAAATGTTATTCATCATGATTATAAGTGTCTAGGGGAAAAACTATACTTTAAAATTCTACCATTCTTGCCTGCCATCCTCACTACAGGACTTCACCATCTTTAATATTTGCCAGATTGATTTATCCCTGGAGCAAATATGATTTTATTATTCCATTTTTTACAACCTTGAGTTCCTCTCATTTTTTTGAGTTGAAATTTTTCCCATCTCTTCCTTCTTCTGTTTACTCAGCATGAACATCCACTCCATGCAGTAATTCAGTTTAGCTTTATCAGAGATGTTGTCCCATGGTAACAGTAGGGAATATCGTCATTATTAATAATATTATGAGTACAACAGACTACTTATGGAGCTGCGTCTGCATATTTGTGGAGTTTGTCTAGTGTTATCTGTCCTCTGCTAATTAGAATTTAGCTGACAAAGGCATAGAGTAAAAGGGAGGGAGGACACTTTTGTTCTGACTGCTTATTATAGTCAACTTTTATAATGCATCTATACTGCAGATTGCAGTACAGAAGGGATACATCCAAGTTCAGCTTTAAATTAAGGTTCCTAGATAACAGAAAGAAATTAGCCATTCAAATATAGAGCTTTGTGTAAGATTCCCAAGGACAATGATCTTGGGAATTCTGAAAAAGAGGGGAAAATTGTATTAACAAAATGGGATAGATTCTGCTAGATAAAGCATTTTCTGCCATAAAGTTTTATTGTTACTCTGCCTATATCGTCACGGCCTGGAGGCAAGTAATATAAGTGGCATATGAATTACACTGTGCTGCTACCTTACTGTGAGAATCTAATAGAAGTCCAGAAACACATGTAGTGGAATGAGTTGAAATTTTGGTCACCTTCCTCAGAACTCACCAACAGTACTGAGAGGTTAGCTGCTCCTTTATACATATCAAGAAAGAGATGAAAGTTCTAAGACACAGTTGAATATATAGCAGAAAATATTTGGTGGTGAACTATGTTTCTGCCATGTGTTTTCCCTGTAACAGTGTTTGTGAAGGAAAAAAAATGTATTTTCCAATCTTGACCTTTTCAATTTCCTTTTAATTTCCTTGACTGCACTTTTGCCTGCTCTTATGACACAGGACAGAGAAATTAGAAGCATTGTATTAGAACCAGTATAGCAGCTACATTACATATATCACAGAATGGTCAGAGTTGGGAGGGACCTCAGTGCTTTTCTGTCCCACTGAGCAGAACGTGTCTCACTTGCATGTCAGGGCTCTGGCACCAGGCAGGGCTCAGGAAAATGATCACCTGTTAAGACCGCAGGTGGCAAGGGTTACTTTCAATGGGACTCCTTGGGGGGTGGGCCACCTAAGAGACATTTTTCTCAGAAAGTAGCTTCAGTGCTGTCTTGGAAACTTTCTCTTGCTCTGTCATTCAAGTAATTGGGTGGAGACCAGGCAGTGTGTTATATGCTCTGAAAGGTAGGAAAGGTGTTAGCAGTGAGCAAATACGAAGTAGCAATAAGCTCTGAACTTTCTTTCAATGAATAAGGTGAGTTTTCACCACTTAGTTTCTTCAGGATAGAGATAATGTTACAGAGGCATTACAAGGGAGTCACATCCCAAATCTGAAATGAAATTTGAGAGGTGTACCTCAAAGACACACTTTGATTAAACAGCATGTGCTGCTGAAATTAATTAAAAGCTCTATTTCAAACAGTAAATTGTTAGGGCAAAACATAAACAAGGGTAGAAAAAGACCTCAAGAAAAGAAATAGCACAGCTCCTCACTAGCACTAATGCCCAAAGATATTTCCAACATCAGGCTTGGAGGCTGCACAGGAAACTTTCTTTTTCCATTACTCAAAAGGATTCAGTGTGGAATAAAAACACATTCTTCATCTGTTTAAAATTTCAAAGTCTTTAGACCCTTTTGTTGGCTGATTTCTAGAGCTAATGCTTATTGTTTCTTCTTTTTTAATTTTTTTAAACAAAATCTCTTCAAGCACTTCTCAGGCTAGTATGTGTTTATTCTCAAGCACGAGTGAGATTCTGCTCCCATTCATGTAGGAAGTAGAGAAGCAGAGCTTGTTTTAAAATAAAGGCTTTGCCAGTATTTTCAGTGAAATTTGTGCATACCTTTTAATCCTACAAGTAAGTAGTAGCATGCAGCAGAAATATTTACTGAATGGGATATCTAGTGACTTCTTCTCTAAAAGAGCAAGCAAAATTTACAAAACTAGCATTTAGGATGTAGAAACTGAAGCAAACGAAGAACATGCTGTCATTTTGACTTCTCTCTTGTGCATTTAACAAGGTTCATTTGTTAGGTTAAAATTGTGTATTCTAGGCAATCCAGTTTGCTGCAGGTGGTAGACATTTAGTAATGTTCATTCTTCCCTGTTATCTGCTTCTGAACTTCAGAGATAATTCATCCATCTCATCGTGTAGGGAAAAAGATGAAAACCTTGTAGTTCAGGTTTATAGCTTTGACCATTACTTTATTCAGTTTGCACTCCTCACTTTATTTTTTATTTACTTAAAGGGACGTTGCTGTCAAAAGCAGGAAAAAGAGGAAGAGCAAAAAAAATTACTTCAATTTTCAAAATAAAAGTGACTATATCTAAGTTTATTTCCTTGGTTATTGTTGTTGGATGTAAACAGAAACAAGTTTGAGATGTCCTTCAAGTAGTTCTGGATATTTAATTGGTTGATTGATTAACTAATGACTAATTGGTTAATGGCTGCAAAGTACTTGAAAGGTAATGTTAAGCCATCTTTTCAGTTGTCTAGTGAACACAGAGCTGGATAGACACTCATTCCCAACGATGACGGTGCTGTGAGTGGCAAGGCTCACAAATGAATACAGACATGGAACTAGTGACCCTCAGGTCTAGCAACACCTGCACATCCAGCAGAGGTCTTTATTAGTCTACACCAACATCTGGGAACTTTCCTGATGCAGTGAAGTGCCTTGCTCTGCCTCAGATACTTTTTGCCTGAATGGTGAGTGAACAAATTCCTCATTCGACAGACAATACTGCATATACAGATCAGTGTCATCTGTTGAAGAAAGAATTACCAGAGTATTCAGAATGAAGTAACGACTATCAAATATTCAAATAAATTTTGAAATAATAAATGCTGTGCAGTTTTACAAATAAACAAACAAGTCTTTTTTCACATCTCTAAAGTGACCATATTCATGTGGTTCATGAAGATACAGAAAATTTGTCCCTGTCATCTGGGTCTCAGAAGAATGAATTACTTGAGCACAGCCCCTTATGCTTGTTCTTAGTACTTTTAAAATTACAATTGGCATTTATTTCTGAGATTTTATAGCGCACAAAGGAAGATAACACTACTCTACCACAGAACAGTGCGCACCTGCATTCAGCAGTGATCTGCAAAGTTCCCCTTCGTAATCCAAGGATTTAGATTCCATTTACAAATATTGACTAATTAAGCAGATCAACAGACTATGCCTTGAAAATATACTGTTTATGGTTGCATAAGCTAAGAATAGAGAGCGGTGAAAGGATTTACCTGCAGATGCACCAAAGGTCAATAGAAAGGGAACTTTTTTTTTTATCTCCTTATTAAATCACATCAAATGCAAATATGATTCAATTGGTAAAAGTGTCTACTGTTAAAAGAATATACAGAATGGAAAAAAAGATTTCTTTTGAAGCTGCCAAGTGACTGTCCTCTTTATCTGAATGTCAAAACAAAGAGCACAGAAGGTACTGACACCCTTTTTCTTAGTTGGTAATAGATCTTATCACATTGTTGTAGAATTCTCTCAGCTCGAGCAAACAGTTCCTGCTTTGAGATAGTGTCCTTTCAGGGGAGAGCTTTGAGCAACAGTTCTCAATATCTTTCTTGAAATGTGTCTTTGTTAGTGACTTCTTTTTTCCATGGGAAGCTCGACTATGAATTGAAAAACATGTATATCAAGAGACTGACTTATTATTATTTTGTATTTTAATAAATCTAAGAACCTGTACATTTGTTATAGAGAATACTATCAAGAATGGGGATCAACACCCAACAGTCAAAGAATTTAAAAACTACTTAAAATGATTAAATTGCAAAATAGCTTTGTTTCAAAAACAAAAGTAGATGATTCCTTGCATTTTTTAATGCATAGCCTAGTTTAGACATGTTGATTCCAGCTCCATACTCAAACACTTTCTTTTACGCTGCTTATATCATAAAACAGTTAAAGCAAAGTAATGACATTACAAACTTATTAGCTCATAAAAACAGTGACACAGATAGAACTGTGGTGTGAAAACAAATTAGATTTAAAATACGTGGCAGAGATTTTGGAATAGACATAACTCATGAAATTCTACTTCTGAGCAAAAATGATACACTAGTTATAAATCTCTCATTTTCATCTTGACCTTGATTATTTGTGATGCACAGTACTTCTTGTGGCTCCACGGGCATTTCACCAAGAAACTGACCAAATTCTACATATCTAACTGATCTAAAAATCAATGCAGAAACACATTACATTTTTTTTAATGCCTGCTTCAGTTGGAAGTCAGGTTTTTAACTGGTAGATTGGGAAGAAAAGAGGTCAAACATTTTGTCTGAAGACTAAGTGTTTAGAAGCCCAATAAACCCTACAGTGCACATTTCACTGTCTGAATAACCTAGGAGACTCCTGCTGTGAGAGCATCTGCTAAAATGTGGATAGAAGATCAGACAGAAATACTAGAATGATAGAAGATTAGAGATGGAAAAGCATTCATAGAAGCTAAAACTTCCTAAGCTCACGACAAAACAAACCTGTAGGCCACAAGAACACGTGAAAAAGTTGACTATGAAATTGAAAGGCTAATAACTGTGTGCACACTTACAGATAATGCCTGTGAACAGATACACTTGGTAAACAGATCCCAGCCTCCCTCAAGAGTATTTATACTGTTTTTAAAGATGGTAAATAGCTTCAGTCAAGATGCAAAATAGTCCAATTAGATTGTTCAGCAAACTGTTATAAAAAAGGGGAAAAAACTCATCCCAAAAAGGACAGTGAGAAAGACACATTGCAGTTGTAGTGAGAACACATGGATACAAGAAAGGACTAAATCATAAAGAACAACAGGAGTTACTGGTTAAGTATTCCAGAAGTGGAACAAGATAAATGGTAACTTAAGGAATTTTAATCTTCATGGAAACATTTCTTCTTCTGTCACTGGACAAATAATTGAGATTAAGTGCATCTGTACTGATCAAGCTGTCACAATGAATAACTAGATCCTCATCTGTAAATCAAATCCAACTGTGATGCACATTACGACATGTTCATGAATCAGCATGATGTGGCTGATGTGTATTTTAGGTTGAACTGTGAGAGCTGTTTTTCCTTATAGGCCCAAGCGTGATGGCAGATTTCAGTTTAACAAGAAAAATAACTGAGACACAATACCAATGTTTCCAGGTGTTGCTAAAAAGTTCTGTACAGTCAACAAAGTCTTCATTTCCTCAACTTCTGCTACTGTCCTGGCTGGAAGAGGGCTAGGCTTAAAGAGCTGTGACAGTACAGAACCCACATAGCTGAATTAAGTTGTCCAAAGAAAAAATATTCCATACCATAAGATATAATGAAGAAATGATGATAGAAAAACTTGCCCTGAAGGAGAAAGCACTAGTCAGCAGTGAAAACATGTAGATTAAATCCCTGTACAGCAATACTACACACATAAAAAAACCCCACACCTTTCAAGCTACAGCAGGGGAGATTCAGGCTGGACATTAGGAAGTATTACTTTTCAGAAAGGGTGGTCAGGCACTGGAATGGACTGCCCAGGGAGGTGGTGGAGTCACCGAGCCTGGGGGTGTTCAAGGAAAGGCTGGATGTTGTGTTGAGGGACATGGTTTAGTGGGAGCTATTGGGAATAGGTGAATGGTTGGACTGGATGATCTTTTAGGTCTTTTCCAACCTTGGTGATTCTATGATTCTATGATTTTTGCAATAATTATACTTTTTTTCCCCCCTCACTCTTTTCTGTTACTTTATGTTAATAAAATTTATCTCAATATCCCAAGTTGAAGTTGGATCCCACAGCCCAGTTATCACCCTCAGAATACCAGGAAGGTGAGGAACAAGAAAATGACTATAATCTTGGAGAGCTACCTGCAGGACTAAACATAAGCATTTCTGAAAAGCAAAATAACTAAACAACATGTTCCCATAATGGGTACTAGCAATCAGATGCATAACAGGAACAGGCATAATAAAAACACAAGCAGATAAAGCCACAATTGAAACAGCACCTGTTCGGCAGAAGCCCCAACCAAATAATCCTGTATCTACAGATGCATGTCCACAATAGAGGCAACATATCTGAGACAAAAAACCATGAGAAGAAACCCAGAAAATAAAATCCTGCAGATAAACCACGATCTGCTGAGAAATGGTGCAGCTAAACCTGCTTTTAACAAGAGAAGAACAGACTGAGGTATAAGAATTGCCCCCACATCAGCATTTTCAGCCAAAAAAAGCCAGCGAATACAAGAAAAAAAAAAAAAAAAAAAAGAAAGAATCACAGCAAAACAGAACAAAGCAACTTTAATAAACTTAAGAATAAACACAGACTCAACACTCACAAGCTTTAGATAAAAGCCAAAAACATACAACACATAAACTAAAGAAAGCAAATAAATAACAGCTGCAAAGCAGCCACATGGTTTTGGAGAATTACACACCTGGAGAAAATACATGCAATCGAAAATATGGAAAAGAAAAACGATAACAAAGTTATATGGCTACATGCCCACCACACTGAACCATGCAACACAGATCCA